>NC_135340.1:5764332-6364332 GCF_023851605.1 Tamandua tetradactyla | reverse complement strand
ATTAATATGTAAGTTTATCTTAAATAAGACTGCATCTTCAATAAAGTAAAGCTCAATGAAGAAATGCTAGCTAGGAAGGCAAGACCCAATATTAAAATTTGCTACAGTAAATGAACAAATTAACTAGCTCAAGGCAGTCAAAGGTGAAATGGAAGGCATGTATGCTTATATTGTAATTTTAGGAATTAAAGAAAATCATACATGGAGTAAGCTTTTGCCTTTAAGGAAAAAAAGGCTATAATTAATGTTGTCAAATTGACATCACATGAGTTATCAAGTTATATCCTAACATATTTAACCATTGAGGCTAAAGCCATTTAATTTCAGATATTTTCAACTTAATGCTGGCATATGTCGAACCATTTTTGTGAATCAAATTGCCAAGATCTATCCCTTCTAATTCTTGAATCTTTCTTGAATCCACCTGCTTCACCCAAACCTAGTCCGGCAGCCAGACTGTCTGGGTTTGAAGTCAGACTCTAAGGCTTACTTTGTGACCTTAAACTCTCTCAATACTTAATTTCTTTACTTGGAAAATAAAGCTGATAATAATAGTATCACTATCATATGTTTATGGTGAGTGTTAAATTAATTTATTCACATTAAGTCTTAGTAGAATGCCTGGCTGGTAGAAAGTACAAAGTAAGCGTTCATTGTTATTTTCTCTACTGGCAGTACCTTAGTTTAAATTGGGAGAACCTAGAAGGCCTGTTTCAGATTATTAGTGCTTTGGTATGTGCAAGGCATACACAGACACACAAGCTTAGTAATTGTAATTTTGAATATCTCAGGATGGCATGTTTATCCTGTCTTTTTCCTAGTAATAATATGCTTTTATAGCTTGTTAATGGACTGAATTCATATCCAAAGACATAGTAGGGACATATATTAACAAAACCCCTAAACTCAGTTTGCTGATACTTTTAACATATATTTCTCTTCACTTTGGTATACAAGTCAGATTTCCTTGAATGCCTGAAATTCATCATTAGGTCCTCACTTATCAACAAGAGAAGAGGAATTTTGTCACATGTTTGGACACAACAATTTTCCAGTTCCCAGGATCATAAATGGCAGCCTTCCTGTTCTACTGAGATAAAACCCTGATCCAAACTGAAAAAATATTACAGAAGGTCATCAATGATACAATCAAAATAGCAAACCACATTTATTTTCCTTGCTACATACATCCTGGGGAAGAGAAGATGGACCTGTGACTGCTATGTAGCTGTTGTAGAAGATGGCAGTACAAAGTGGGAGGTGGACGAGCTAATGGAGTCGTGTTGACCTGGGACCCACCTTCCCTTGGGCATGCCTGTATCACTTGTAAAAAGCATCTTTAGTTTAGCAGTTCTAAATCATGTCTAATAACTTGCTTTCAACAAACCATAGTAAGAGAAAAATGAATTCTAGTAGTTGGAAAGGAGGGAATATGACATACTACAGCCGAGTCCTCAGCAGCAGGACATAGGAAGTACCATGACGTCACACCTGGGCCACCAGAACAGATTTTCCTATCCTTGTCCACCTTTCACACATTGTGGTAGTTAGATTCAGGTGTCAACTTGGCCAGGTGAAGGTGCCTAGTTTTGTTGCTGTGGACATGAGCCAATGGCATGTGAACCTCATCTGTTGCTGATCACATCTGCAGTCGGCTAGGAGGTGTGCCTGCCGCAATGAATGATGTTTGACTTAATTGGCTGGTGATTAAATGAGAGAATGCAATTTAGCACAGCCCAAGCAGCTCAGCATCCCTCATCTCAGCACTCGCAGCTCAGCCCAGGCCTTTGGAGATGCAGAAAGAAATCACCCTGGGCAAAATTGTTGGAACCCAGGAGCCTAGAGAGAAGGCCAGCAGAGATTACCCTGAGCCTTTGCATGTAAGAAAGAGCCTCAGATGAAAGTTAGCTGCTTTTCCTCTGAAGAACTAACAAAATAAATCCCCTTTTATTAAAAGCCAATCCATCTCTGGTGTGTTGCATTCCAGCAGCTAGCAAACTAGAACACACCTTATTCTTTCCTTTTTCATTCTCTTTGTGGTATTTTTAATTTGAAAATTTTCAAACTTAACAAAAATTTATAAGAATAATTCAATGTACATCTATATTGTCTTCATATGGATGCACCAGTTGTGATTATGCCACCCTCCCGCCTTCCCCCTTTCCTTCTCCCTTTTTCTTCTTCTCCCCTCCCTCCGCCTCACATGAACTATTTGGGATTTAGTTGCAGATTTAATGTAAGTTCACCCTCAAATCGTTTATTGGTTACTTTTAAGAGCAAGGACAGTCTCTTACATAAATGATACAATGATTATATTTTGGGGATTTAGCTCACACAATTCTACACTCTTATATTCAGTTCATATCCAACTTTACCCAATTGTCCCAACTTTTTTATAGAAAAGCTGCCTCTTTCTCTTTTTTCTAGAACTAATCAAGCAAAAACATCTACATTTGATTGTCATGTTCTCTAATACATTTCCATACTGCAGCCAGAGAAATCTTTTTAAAGTTCCAAATTCGTCATCTCTTTGATTCTTCCCATTTATCATAAAATGAAATACAAACCTCTCCTTAGCTCCCATCTCCTTCTGTTATGCATTTGTATCACTCTTCCATCATATCAAACAAACTCGTCTTTCCAGAAATAAGCATGCCCTCTCTTAAGTCTACAGCTTTGTGCCTGTTCCTTTCATCAAGTAGCCTCCCTAGTTCCTCTCTTCCCCAGGCTAACCCACGAGTGTTCTGTTGTTCACGTCACAATCACACATCATTGTCCCTTAAAAGCCTAACCCCGGTGTGTATCTGCTGTCCCACTCTGTGCTCACGTAACGTTGTGTGCTCATGTACTGTTTGTCCTAGAGTAGCCTTTGTCACGTTATGTGGCATTCATTTGTTTAATAACCTGAACCCCCATCTAGACTTCTAAATTTCTTAAAGAGAAGGACTGTATATCTTGTTCACTACTGTGTTCCTTGAGTCTATCACAGTGTTTTGTGGTAATTGAGTCTGTGAACGTTGAACGATAGACACACTAAATCTTAATTGCTCTTGTTAATTCTGAGGCTGAGTCTGGGTAAAGCAAGGATTGAATGATTGCTTTGGTCTCAGGTTATACCCAGAGTAGAACATGGTAGAAAATTATAATATTTTTCTAATTGGATTATCCAGGCTCTAAATAAGTTTTCACAAGTTATTTCCCTTTCAAATGATTATTTATGTATTACGCTGTGGCAACATTGGAATAGAAACATGATTGCAGTTTAAAGTTCAGGATATGTGCTCTCTTTCAAAGCCTAGATTCATAAACCTGAGTCTAGGTCCAGTGATTAAATTTTAGACTGAAGATTTATCATCAAAGGTAAAATATTTCCAGGAAAATCTGTTTATCATTAATGGTAGCATTAGAACTCGGAAAAGAAAGCCAAATAACTTCATTGCTTCTAATTTGTGGTTTTCCTAATGAAATGACTCTCGTATAAAATTTTTTCTAGTGCATTAATCATAACTACTATAAGAAACCTACAAACCTACACTAAAAGATGACCTCCTTCCATTTTTCTTACTTTGTAATATAATATATATTCACTGATCTATAAGGCATGAACGAACCCTAAAGCACCATCTGCTTTTTGTACTCTAGAAAAAAATCAAATACCCTAGAATTATGTACTCTAGAAAACAAAACAAAGCAAAAAAACATGTTCTTCATCTTAATCCATTCCTGTGAGTGTGACTCCACTTAAATGGGACCTTTGAAGATGTCATAATTAGGTTAAGATGTGCCCAACTGAATGAAGTCAGACCCTAATCCTGTGAAGAGAAAGTCATGTGGAAAGGAAGGCAGAAGTCAAAAGAACCAGGAAGAGAAAAAAAAAAACCCAGAAACCCCAGAGATTGCCAACTAGACCAAACAATGCCAGCCCATGAAGGAAGCAATCCTTTCAGTCTCTGAAACAATAAGCTAATAAATTGCTGTTAAATCCATCCATTGCATGGTATTTTAGCAGTCAGGAAACTAAAACATCATGTAATCTACTCTTTCATCTCCACTAATAACTATGTATATATCATTTCAGATATTTATTTTTTTCTATATCCTAAAGAAATGCTATCTTATGGCAGACAAATATATTTTACCATAAATGTCCCATCAAAGATCCAGAGCTATCTACAGAACATGATCCCATTGAAAGGAGAATTCAGAAAGTTATAAAAAAAGAAACAGATGACTTTAAGCCTCTTCTATAGAGACAAGTGAGATATGGTCCTCTCAAGGATGATACAGATTTGCTGAAATAGGGTTGCACCATCCATCAGCCATGACAATAAAGTCATCTGCAGAGAGAGAGAGACTGCTTTTTTGACATTGGGGAAACGGATATTGTCTCCTTGGTTATTATAAAGCACATTAATAGAAAAACTGCAAGGTAAGTATTTCAGAAAGTCTCTGTGATTTGGGATAGCAATAAAGTTTTAACATGAAAAGACCAAGCTTACCTCTCTGATACAGCTCAACATTTCTATGAAATAAGTCTAGACATGGTGCCCTCATATTTCCCCTAAATCACTACGGCAAACAGTAGAAGAGAGCAGATGATTCAAAATATTCCAACATTGAAAACTAGTAACTAGCATACAGTGCAAAAATTTAAAGAAACTTTTAATTGATTTATTGTTCATTTATATGAGGTCATCTATCATAAGCAGGAATCAATAAATGATTCTGAATGAAGGAATAAACAATAAATGAATAAATCTTTATTGAGTACCTCTTCTGTCTATGTGTAACAATTAATACTAGTGTGCAAAGAAGGCACAATGGGGTTTCTAACTTGGTGAACTTGCAATCTAGTTTGGAAGCTAAGCATGGAAAGGAAAATCAAAAGTGCTAGTAGAATGTACACACTGTAGTATGGGAACACAGCAGAAAAGGGGAGCTTGATGGTTTTGATCCAAATTTTACTGAGTAAGGAGGGGCCATTTGTTACTAAGGATTTGTTTAGCTATCACCCAGATGAGTATAGAATCTTAAATTGCTTCACCTCTGGAATTTTGATGATTAATTCTGTGAGTGTAATGACCAGAGATAAAGGACCCATTTCTTTATTTGTGGATCCACTGAGATTCTGAGATGAATCATTGAAAAGTGAAAGCTAGACACCTTTAATGGAGATGCTTCTAACACTTCTGCTGTTGTCTAATCCACTTAAAGGGTCAACTTCAGAACTGATCATGAAAGCAGGGCCTTCTGTGTACTCTGGTGCTTTTATGATATAAGAATTGCGATTTCTTTCAAACATCCAGATAAGATCAGTCTGTTACAGTTCATCCCTGATATGTGAATTTTCCCTCCTTTGGTGTCTTTGGGAGTTTCAACCACATAAATCCGTCCTGTATATGTGAAACCTCGTCCCCACCCCAGCCCTGATCACCATAAAGCCATGAGCCAGTCCCCTTTCCCTGCTCTCTCCAGCATTTTGAGGCTGGTTTGGGAGTCTGCCCTGCTCTCTTCAGAAAGATACATGTTGTGAGTAAAAGACCTTTTGTACCCTCTTGGGGGGTATATGGAGTCATCAGTCATGTCTTCCATACCAAATTTTGGGTAAGGATTCTTTCTGTTTCAGTGGGATTACAACACCTTCCCTTATCATCCTCCACCTCTGTTTCACTGTAGAGTCTCCCCATGATCTGGGAATTTTCCCTCATGACAAATGTGGATGGCCCTGAACTAGGCCTTGTCTGCTACTGGTACATACTTTTCAGTTGTTTTTCCTGTTCTTAGGAAGAACATTGTCAGTTTTTATTTAGTGGAGTTTAATATTCATGTAATCAAACAATGCCTACTGCTTGATTAGGATCTTCAAGGGTAGAATTTCTCATATCCAAGAAATTCTATTAAAAAGGTCTTGAACATTCAATATTCATTTTATACTCCAGCATGTCCTATGAAAAAGCAATTTCCTGAATAAGATATGTTAAATAGCTGGAATGTTTTATGATTCAGTTTATTGAAAATCAAAATCCAGGCCAGGTCACCTGGCATAGTTTCTAGTTCATGGCTTTATGAAACAATTTTTCCCAATGAACCGAATAACATACATTACATCAGTTTGCCGGAACCATAATCCCTTTGGAGTTCCATATGATTATTTTTTCCATATTATTTTTTATATCTCTGTAATTCATGTCAGTTGCTGTGGAATGTGTTAAATGTCCAAGTCAGTATTTTCTGTACTAAAAACCTACCCTATATTTAATTTCGTAAAATGGGGTGCCTCCTGTGTTGGTTTCCAGGCTGTCCAAGCACATAACGTTCAATGGGTCAGGTTAAACAATAGGAATATATTCGCTCATGGTTTGAGGCTGGGAAAAATTCCAAATCAAAGTGTCATCAAGGCAATGATTTCTTCCTGCTGACTGGCTGTTCTGGAAGTGGCTGCTGGCAAGCCTTTGTCCTTAGCTTGTCACGTGACAAGGCAAATGGTGATGTCTCCCTGATCTTTCCCTTCTCTTCTGGGTTCCGTTGAATTTCAGCTTCTGGTTGCTCCCTCTATGGCTTTTTCTCCTGAATTACATTCCTCTTCAAAAGAACTCTAGTATTAAGATTAAGATAGGCTGGGCCACATCTTATCTCAGCAAAAGACCTATTTACAATGGGTTCACAGCCATAGATAGGAACAGATTAGATTTAAGAATGTGTTCTTCTGAGGTATATAATGCTTTAAACCACTATACCTCCTGTGTTAGTTAGATTCAGTTGTCAACTTGGCCAGGTGAGCATACCTAGTCTTGTTGCTGTGGACATAAGCCAATGGTACATGAACCTCATCTGTTGCTAATTACATCTACAGTTGGCTAGGAGGAGTGTCTGCTGCAATGAGTGGTGTTTGACTTAATTGGCTGATGCTTAAATGAGAGATCGCAATGTAGCACAGCTAAGCAGCTCGGCATTCCTCACCTCAGCACTTGCAGCTCAGCCCAGGCCTTTGGAGATGCAGAAAGGAATCACCCCGGGGAAAGTTGTTGGAACCCAGGGGCCTGGAGAGAAACCAGCAGAGACCATCCTTTGCCTTCCATGTAAGAAAGAACCTCAGTGGAAAGTTAGCTGCCTTTCCTCTGATGAACCAACAAAATAAATCCCCTTTTATTAAAAGCCAATCCATCTCTGGTGTGTTGCATTCCGGCAGCTAGCAAACTAGAACACCTCCCAATCATCTATATCAATTAATAAGCCTGAAAATGTACCTGGGGGGTTCACAAGCATCATTAGTTAATTAGTTCATGTTATTAATTACTCAATTATTTGGCATTATATAATTAACTTATTATTATATTGTTTATTTACTTATTATTATTTATTATATGCCAAAAAGAACAGGAATATAGAAATTAAATAATATATGGTCTCAAAGATCTCAGTCAGATGGGGGTCATTGATCAGCGTTGTGTCAATGACAAAGGCTTTCCTGGCAGGTCTCCCTGGGAAGGGGTCCCCTCCCCACGCAGACTGGGTGTTCGGGCAGTGCACTGAAGTGCATTGAAGGGAGCTGCAGTCAAGGTCTGCTGCCCCCCGCCCCGACCAGTCATGCTCTTACACACATGCACATTCCTAACACAAGGCCCCCATCCGGGGCTAAGACTTCCTTATTGGGAGGGAATAGGAGGAGTTTATAAAGATGATTTTCCCCACTCTTTCTCAGATGCAGTCCTTGTTCACCCCTCGTCCCTCACCACCACCCCCGTGAGACATCAGCCCACGCCAGCGCTGACCCCTCTGACTCTCACTGGGCGGCGTTATCCTGTGGGAAGAAATGGAACAGTGGCAGCCAGTGCTGGGGTAGTCGAGGACACCCTGGTGGCTCTCTCAGCCTAGCCCACCCCTGCCCCTTTTCCATTGTGTGGAAGTGTCTCAGTAGGTTTCCTCCCAGTCCAAGGAGATGTGAGGGCTAATGGAAAGGCCTGACATGAACTTTCACACTGGAAGCAGGAATAAGCAGCTCCAGATGCTTCTCAGGGCAGGAACTTTCAGTGGCAGGGCCCCTTCTCCCGAGGTATAAATATCCTGCCCTCAGACAGGACAGGTCGCCCTCCCCTCCAGCAGGTGGTGGGCACATGAAGCTGCCATTCACTGACCCAAGCAGCTTGGCCTCCCCAGGAGGCTGGCTACCGTGAGATCTCTTCCTCTCTGGACCCTTGGCAATCAGGCTATGATCTTTACATTTTGCTTCCCCATAGGCCCTAAAGACTCCCCACCAAAACTTTCTCAATATCTCTCAAGAGAGGGAAATAGCATATTATTTTGGGTATTCACCATTTTGAGAAGAAGAAAAACTCAGTATCTAAAAATGCCAGGAAATCCTGATAGCTCAATAAATCTATGAGGTATCAATAAAGTGAATTGTTAGAAATTCCAGAGGAAGAAGTCAACATTCATAATAATAAGGTACATTGTTTGTTAGATATTTCAGAGGAAGAAGTCAACATTCAGATTCAGAAAAAGCAAAACAGACATGGGATCCAAGTGAGAAAGGGAAAGCAAGTTTACCTACTGTATTAGTTTGGGTTCTCTAGAGAAACAGTATCAACAGGAAATATTCGTCAATATAAAAGTTATGAAAGTGTCTCACATAATTGTGGGAACGTAGAGTCCAAAATCCGCAGGGCACACTATGAAGCTTATGATTCTGATGGAGGGTCTGGATGAACTCCACAGGAGAGGCTCGCCAGCCAAAACAGGAAGAGAATCTGTCTCTTCTGAATTCTCCTTAAAAGGCTTCCAGTGATTAGATTAAACATCACTCTTTGCAGAAGACACTCCCCTTGGCTGCGTACAAATGGAATCAGCTATGGATGCAGCTGACATGGTCATTATTTAATTATATGAAATGTCCTCATCGCAACAGACAGGCCAGCACTTGCCCAACCAGACAAACAGTTACCACCACCTGGCCAAACTGACACTCGAACCTGACCATGACACCTACTAAAGACTAGAATATTGCCTTTGTTTTTATCTTAGTAGAATGCCTGGGATTAACATTATTTTTGTGTAGATAGCTCTGGATTAATGGACTAGAAATTGGGTGCATATGTAGAGTGGCAAATAAACAATACTTTTTGCTAATTTTTAAAATTTCCCATTTAAAGATCAATTTTAGCAGTTAACGCCTATTCCTAAAAACTTAAAATGCTGTCTTCAGTTTTTAACCCTACTGAATAAGTAGCTAAGAAGATTAGTTTTAAAGGTGAGAACTTATGTTAGTATTAAATTGGGGAGGAGTTTGATTTGGAGATGCAAAAGGGTTTATATGGAGTAATTCGTGAGAAGCCAGTACCCCAGTACCTTGCCTAGGCTTTGCTAAAGTCTGCCTTTCCTGCAATAAAGCTTTAAATGCTTAAGGTAAAAGAGAAAATTATAAAAACATACACTACAGAAAAAATGTAAATATGTGAATAAGAGGAAAATAAAAGGGAGTATGAAAATTATGCTTAGGAAGAGTAAAGACGTACTCACGAAAAGTAAACATGGCCCTTTGTCCAAATCCACCTTTCCTTCAAACCTAGACATGATATCTGGGTTTTCAAATCCTTCCACTCACAGGACATTTCTATTTAGTTGCCCCTTGAATTTATCTCAATTTTCCTTATATCCCAAAGGAAACTGCCAAACTTCTCTCTCAAGGTTATAGTAATTTCTTAAACATTATAGCAATTATCTGACTCAGGATTGCTCAAACTCTTCTGAGGAGCTCAAATGTTTCACATATGAGTAGGATTCCCATGGGGAAAATTGCTTTATGCTCAATAGATCTGGAAAGTAATGGATGAGAGATAGCAACATATAGAGTTGGCCAAACTGTTTTGCTTAATAAATTAACACGATTATAATCATAGCAAAATATAAAAGAAAAGTATGAGTAATGGGGTGGGTGTCAGAGTCTTGCTGAGAAAGGGAGTAGATGAGAAATTCCTAAGTGGAGGTTGGTAAATATTTCTGGGATATAGAATGCTATTTAATTTGCAAATTATTATCTGTGTAAGATAATATTATTATGACTACAATTATAATAACAACAGCAATCCAGACTTAAATTCACTGTTCTTTGTCCTATAGTTTTCGTTAGCCACATGATCATAAAGAAGGGTGTTCTAATCCATTAAGTCAGTAGGTAACTAGCCTTCTTCTGTTATTCCAAACCTCCATTAAAGGCTGCTGTGCCAGAATGAATGGCGTTTGGGGAAATGAGAGTGAAATTGAGAGTTAAAGATATCAGTAAAGTAGAATAAAAGGTGATTGGATATCTTGTGGTCTGAATTTTCATTTGAGGTTTTTGTTTTGCTTTGTTTTTTAGTGTTAAAGAGTTAGGTGACCTTAACTGGTTTCTGGATTACATTAGGAAATATTCCTTCCTTCCCTTTTATGTTTACATACAACCAGTTACAATAAAATATTCATTCAGGCCTTTGGAAGCTAGCCATTCCCAAACAACATTACTGCCATTGATTAACTTCAAGGCTTCATCTTCTCTCACCTGATATACCCCTTCCTTCCCAAATGTTTACCTTCCCCACTTGCTTACCTATTATCACTGTACACTTTCTAACCCATCATATTATTAGAGGAATTTCCCTAAACCTAAATGAAAGCTGCTCATCCTCTCACTGGAAAATGCTCAGTGACATCCTTCAAATAGAATGCTGACTACTCAGCAGAGTTTATAAGCCCTTCATGAATTACCCCTACTTTACTCTCCAATCTAATACTGAATCCCCCAATGGGCAATTGGTTTCCCCTGCCTGGAATGCTGCCACTCCTGGTACTTCCTTCGTCCATTCCTCCCCCTACCCCCTGCCCCCCCACTCGACTTTACCTCCCACCTGTAGCTTCCTTAATGCCCCACCTAGTCTTCCTGTACACTCCTAAATTAAGATGCTATTAACCATCGCACCATCCAGGAAAGCTTCCGGGGCTTCCCCAGATTCAGTTAACACCCTAACAGTTTTTAATACCTTCCATTATCAGACTGAGATATCCGTGCAGGAGAGAGTTTATCATATTCTTCTTGTACATTTCTTTCTCTGCTCAATTTCTTCATTTATGAAACAGAGATTTAAAAACTAACCTAAGGTTTCTTGATGATTAAATGGACTATATAAGAATATATATGAATTAACATGAATGGTCGAAGTGACGAAATACTTTGTCATTTTCAATTTAGTCTGCTGACAATTCTAATTGTTAGAAAATGTATCAGCATTTTATCTTCCACATTTAATCCAACGTGCCTCTCTGGATTAAATGCCAAAATAGGCTCTCAAGAACAGAGGGTCTGCAGATACTTCTTGACTTGTGAGAATCCCTGGCTCAGCCCATCACGGATAAAATATCTTAAAATGCAGTAGCAACCCAAGCGTAGAAAATGCCTATCAGGTTCTGAGAAGACAATACTAGTTATTACAAATGTGAATCCTCTGTGTTGAAATAATTGCCAGGTCACCAAAATAATCTCTAAGAAAACCCCTTGGACAGTGGTTCTCAAAGTATGGTCCACAGATTTGTAACAGCTGCACAGTATGTGAAGAAATACCAACCCTAAGGAGATACTTATGCTCTGCGTTAAAATGAGGATAAGTGACTGAGTATAGTCAAACCAAAATAAATAAAACCTAATAAGAGTAGGGCATGGAAGGAGAAGGAGAAGGCAAACAAATTCCTTAAATAAGGTCTTATATATCTAATAATTTGTCAAGTTCTCACAGTAGTTAGGGTAGAGAATGGTGCTTTCCAGTCTTGATTTTTTTCTAACATAGGTGAGCAATGACAGAGGAGAGATAGGAAATCTAGTTCTGCAATCTTTGATTTGATACAACTGGGGAGCCCTAATTCATTTATTCCATTTGAAAAAAACATTAAAGAAATACTTGTTTTCATTTCTATGATTCTGAATTGGCAAAATGGGATATAGCTTAAATAAATATCACTTCAAAAGTGACGAAAAATAAAATTTGGAAATCATCTGTGGCAGTTTTGTTTGGTATAACCTCTAATTTACTTTGGTTTCTTTTTTATCTATAAACCAGGGCAAAAATGAAATAATTATTTCAATCCAAGTTGTGATTGAGCATTCAAAAACTGTTAAGATAAAAGATGGGAACTGAAAAGAAAGGCATTTAACTGGTGAATAGCTCACTGGGGGTGCCTGTACTTTGATTATTAATATTAATTTGTTGGGTCAGTAACTATGATGGAAAGGCTGGTTCCAAGCACAGTGCGCTCTTGTAATCACAGTAAGAAAACTCATTACATGTGCACTACTAAACACTGTTCTTTCCATGATGTCAACAAATGACATGGGGATATTTGTTGACATTTCCTTACTCATCAATAAAAGTAGAGAGTGTTGGTAGAATGTGAACATATAAAGAAGTGAAATCAAAACAGTTGAACAAAAATAAAATATAAAAAGTAAATAAAAAATGCCTTTCCATTGTTCTAGTAAGAACAAAGAACTTATGTACATGAGAGCTACCAAATGCAAGTTATGGGTTTTGGTGATTCTGCATAAGAGTTAAATGCATTTTAAACCGGCATTATACAATATAAAAATGTAAAATTCATGTTAATAATTTTAAATTATCTTTACTTAATAGTAAATGTAAAACACGATGGAAATTCTATAGAGAGACCACAGAAGAAGGGAAAAAGCTTTATAGGTAGCACTTTTATTGGGCATCTTTTTCCTGCTCGTTGGACACATGACTCTGAATTTCATTTTATATTGGTCTCCACAAATTATATAGTCAGCCCTGGTTGACTTACTGTGGGTTGGGCAAAGTCCATGCCATGATAGCTTTGAATTGGTGGGGGCATCGAGATGAGGACGATGAAGTATCTTGATGAGAAAGCTATCCATCAGCAGAATTGGGTATGTAATCAGGCTATTAGTCTTGATAAAGTAAGCTGTTTCATTTCCACTTGGCCTTATCTTCTTGAAGCACATATATCCTGAAGGGAGTGACTTAATTATTCTTCATTGGTCTCATTACTGCTTAACACAGGGATAGAAAATTAGGTTGCTTTCAATTCTTAACAATAATTTAGATGAAGTAAAAATGTTCAGGATTTATGATACGCATCCACAAAATAAAAATGTCTCCCATGTGACTACTTTTACCCAGGTATTGTAGTTTGAACACATATATTATCCACTTTTAATCTGAAGCCAGAACATGTTCAATTAGTGGGCCATCTGTAAATATTTTGGTAGATTTTTAAATGTGGTGTCATAGTACTCAACTTGGATTGGATTGAGATGTGAAGGGGAAATATTGAAAGCAAGTATTAGCTATATTTCTGAATCTGATAATAAAAGAAAATAGGAGGATCTCAACCTTGAGGGTTAAGAACTATGCAGTGAAATAATAATTGAAAAAGAGGATTTCTAAGAACTTAGGTTAGAGTATTAAATGAGTCTTCATATTAATCTTTAACCTTTTTATATCAAAGGAACAATTATCTAATGATGTAATGTAACTTAGTCTTTTAGACACTACTTTTTGGTTTATTAGTAGATGCTCAGGGGAATTCTTCTTTGTGTTTTCTGCTACTATTAAATGATAAGTGCATAAAAATGCATCAGTCATTGTTCAGGGTTTTTTATCCACAGATATCTACTCCTTTCCTTGGTTATTCATTTGTCCAGAACACTTCTGAAGGTCTTAAAGTCCAGAAGCACAGGCTATATTTAATTGTATTATTAATAGTGTTCTAGATTTGTTGGAGAGAAATACTGTAAGATATTTCAATTGAAAAGGGACAATATGAATTATCGTATATGTGAGATATTAATGAAGCTAAATTAAACATGTTTCCTAATGTCATCTGATAATCAGATTAATAAAGCTAATCTGATATCCCAAACAAATCAAATTAGCCTTATTAATAATAAAGCATTTTCTGGAGTTAAACATGAAACAGAGAGAATTGCTTGGACAGAAAATAGACTGAGATGGACTAACTAACTCAGTTATGCAAATTAATCAATATACTAAGGACTAAAGGAAATTATACAGTGGTTATATAAAATTAGGCATTAAGGCTACATTAATTCAGGGGATTACTTCATTGAAAATGATTCAATGTGACCTTGCTGTGTTTAACTGTGGGTGAGATTTTTATGGAGAAATATGAAGAATTTTAACATAACACATTAGTTCTTCAAATATTAGTAATAAAGAAGAATAGTGAAGGAGAAAAAACATTATGGCCAAGTATTCCAGTCATTAATTTAATTAGATTTTGGTTCATCATTCCTGTGTCTCTTTTTATAGAAATAAGCAGACATTTGCAAGGGAAAATATACATACACACAAACATATATCAACACTATGCGGCTATAACTTAGATTATTCAAACAATAGTCATGGATTGTTTCCAGAATTTTTGCCTATAAAAACACAATGCCATGTTAATTAACTTTATGCAGATTTCCTTTTTCCATATCTTTGGAATTTTACCTTCAGGTTAAATTCTTATGTAGTGGGGCCAAAGATAAATGTCTATGTGGAATTCAACATCAAGCATTTTATGATATTTTTCAGCCCTGCTGGAAATCGTGATAAATAGCAAA
The DNA here is from genome assembly GCF_023851605.1 of Tamandua tetradactyla. Taxonomy (NCBI): domain Eukaryota; kingdom Metazoa; phylum Chordata; class Mammalia; order Pilosa; family Myrmecophagidae; genus Tamandua; species Tamandua tetradactyla. The sequence continues at coordinate 6,349,700 of NC_135340.1, read as the reverse complement.
CATTAAGATTAGACCTACAAATAATACACATAATGAAATTAAATGAATGAAATCACATCTATCCTTGAAATTTAATACAATAAGAGAGAAAACATTTTAAAATCTGAAGAAAAAGATATAGTAAGGAAAATGACAACAAAAAGAAAAGATAAAGACAATTATTAAATATAAAAATGGTTTAACTACAGATTAAATAGATCTGAAAGGTTAATGAATGACCTAACAGGAAGACAGTCTGGAAGAGATTACGAAAATGTGATAAAGAGAGTCAAAGACATGGGAGATATAAAAGGGAGTTCAAAAGACATGGAATAAAATGACAAGATTTAACATACGTCTTATTAGATTTCAGTTTGGCAAAAATAGCTAAAACTGGGGAAAGCTAATATTTTAGGGAATAATATATAAAAAATTGTCAGAACTGATGAAACATTGAATTTCAAGTAAAAAAATGAGACATCCACACCTTGACACTTTATGGTCGTGACACTGAATATCAACAACAAAAGAGAAGCTCTCAAAACCAGTCAGGGAAAAAGATTTATTCACAAACCTATAGCAACTAGATTTCTCAACAGCCACTAGAAAAAAAAAGGCATACATTAATGTGAGAAAATGCTATAAATCTTGAAATTTAAATTCAGCTAAGCTATCTTCAAGAATAAGGGCTAAATAAAGACATTTATCAACAGCAGAGTCTTCAGAGTATTTGCTGTCTGTCTACGCTGACTGAAGGGGTTCTTAAAGCCTGTACTTCAAGAAGAGGGCAATAGAACCCGAAGCTAAAAATGAAATTTAAGGAATAGTGGGAAAACACCTTTAAATATCTAGGTATAGCTAAAGAAACATTAACTTTGCATAACTAAAACAAAATAATAAAGACTAATTTGAGGCATTAAGAAATAAGATGGGGTGGGCCATGGTGGCTCAGCAGGCAAAGTTCTCACGTGCCCTGCTGGAGACCCCGGTTCAATTCCCGGTGCCTGCCCATGCCAAAAAAAAAAAAAAAAAAAAAAGAACAAGATGGGACCAAATTTCTAAACACCCTAATGTATGAGGGAGAAGGGTGTCTCAACATTCTGAAGTTCAGGCTCTGTTTAAGAAGAATTTAAACAAAAGTTTAGACTTTTTCAAACCAAATACACTTAGGAATGTAAGAGTAGTAAATAAAAAGTAGAAAGAAATTTTGAATCAATTAAAGACAGAGAAAAGAAAGATATTAATTTGGTTAATCCAAGTGGAGAGAAGAAAGGAGGGGGAAAAAAACAAAAGAAAGTCAAGATAAATAGAAAGCAAAAAATAGAAAGCACAAAGATGTTAGTCACTGACAATTGTAATTAATGTAGTAGTTTATGGAAGTACAATCAATTACATATCAACATCACAAACCTATGTTTTTACATTATAACTGGTAACATTTTATTTTATCATCTACAATGTCACCTAACAACATTAAATATAAAATTTCTAAGATTGAGAAAAGTTTGGGTACACTATATTTTCACATGTTAATTTAGTGACAGAGTTGCATTTTAAAAAAAGCATGAAGATAGAAGAAAAACATAAGAAAGATATTTCCTAAGTTGTTGGATAGAAATTTTGAAAGCTGATGCATCATTGTTGGATGATGATTGCCCAAATTTTATGGGAAGCCAAAACAGAATCAATGTGAAGATCACCCCCAGATCTCCCAGTGCTTTTTTTCTCTTTAAAAATTCCCTAAAGGATAAAGGTTTTCTGAGGAGAGATGCAATTGTACTTCCTTTATTTTGAAGGAGCCGTCATTATTGTGCAGTTCCCTTTATTACATTGGCTGAGCCCAAAAAGTTGCATGAAGTGAAGGATATAATTTGCATATTCTGAGTTTCTAACAAACTTTACATGAGAAACACACACATACATATATATGTGTGTGTACATATATATATGTGTGTGTGCATATATATATAAATATATATATATATATATATATATATATCTTATCTATTTGAATGAACCTTCGTAGGCATCATATCCTCAGAAGTTCTTTCTTAAATTCTACTCCCACATGCAGAAACAAAACAACACAAACAAAAAAGAAAAACTAAAACACAAAGGCCTGAATGAAAAGCAAACATAAAGTGAGTTGCTATGAGAAGGCTGAAAAATTGCAATTGACTATCCAAGAATGTGTTACAAGTTTGCCATAAGTTAAAAAGCAAAAATATACACAAAAGTAAAGGGACAGCATAGTTTAAACAGGCGGTACTACTACAATTGAGGTTACTTTTTGTCAAGCAAAGTGTCTTTGTGTTAGTTCATGTTTTTAATTACTGTTTGATGTAGTAATTGTAAGAACTTTGCTTTGAAATCTTATCTCTTTGCAGAATTGCGTTCTAGAATTCTGAAAACATACAGATTGATATTTAGCTACCAGAAGGTTTCCTCTGTATATTTATGTATCCACCCTGTTTTTATATTTTCTTAAGTGTGAGTTATATTCTTGCTGTTTTATCTTAATAAGTGTTGTTTGCTCGTTATCGTAATAGAGGCTTTAAAAATTGGCTTGCTGTGTTTATAAGCAATCTGCATGCCCATTTTGAATGAAACAAATTTGCAGACTCTTGCTCAGTTTTTTATCTCCTCCTTCATCACTTTATATTGCAGCATTTATAAATTTGAACACCCAAGGTGCATTTCACTAGATAAGAAAAATATTGTACTGAATATTCATTCCTTATTAAATATACCTACCTGTCCTCTAATGAATACGTTTGATAAATGAAATTACAGTCCATTTTGTAGCAAGCTACCTCTATTTATCTAATAATTAGTGAAGTGATTAGAGAAAAAATAGTATATCCAACTGGAAATGGTGGATATAAAGAGAGTTAATCAGCCATTTAAATACCCTGGAATAAAACTGTCCTTGATTTTAGTGGACTCTAGGAACTTGGTATAAAACTTCTAATCACCTGTATCTGATAATGATATGAATAATCCTATTCTGGTTGCTTAAGAATATTTGAAAGTTTTGCCTTCCAGGATTTGTTTTTAAACCTTTTAAATTAAAAAATGTATTTCTAAGCCAGAGCTTCAAAAATAAAATGAAGAGTTAACATGCCAGTATCAGGACAGAAATGATAGTTAGGTCAATTAATTTGATCCTCTAATTTTCCATGAAGAGAGAGAATTGCCAGAAGAACAGAGAGAACATAAAGAAATTTAAGGATAAATTTGAAACACTATAGTCACTTCCTCTTGAAAGGAAGAATAGACATTTTTAATTACTTACTGAGTAAAGGCTAAAGGACTCGGTGTAAAACCTTCCAGGGATGCCTAAAGCAGAAAACACGTTCAATAGAGCAGGAGCTGTTATGCCGTGCAGGCCGTGACACCTGAAGACTTTCACCAGACCACGTTCTAATGCATTTCCAAATGCCGCACCTGAGTTAAGAATGGATGCATTTGCCTAAGCATATCTTTGTTTTTTTGCCCTGTTTTCATATTCACAGTAATAAAAGGATGAGCAGAAATAATAGACTAATCAACACTGATATTGAAACACCTAGACTGCAAGTTTTAAATGAAGGAAAATATTTGTTAGCTTTAAACCTTTGTAAAATATCAACAACCTAAATTCTGTGCTCCTGAATGCTGAATTTAATTTTGCCAATTGAAGTTATGAAAGATAGTAGAAAAAAATTTAGTATCCTGCTCATTGCCATTTGATGTCCTAACCTTATATTTTGTAGCTTTTTAGAAAATAGTTTGTAGAATAGCTTTGCATTCTTTTTATTTCATACATATAATATTTGGTTTAAGTTTCAAGAATTTTCAAGTGATCTTGTGCCAATGAAAAAAAGAAAATTGGAAATACCCACCTCCATTAGTTTTTCCTAGCTACATACTCTATTTAAATCTTATAGCTCTCCAGCTGCATATTTGACATTTTTAAGACAACATATTGTTAGAAAATTCACTTAAACACCCAAGCTGGGCTTATGATTCAGGATGTTCAATTTGTTTTTCTTAAGAAACGCTTCACTCTGTACACATTTTATTTTAGAGTTGTTTCAGATATTTAAAAATATATAAATCTGACCAGTACTTTTCAAAATCAGAATTCTCATTATCCCACACCCAATTTTCCTGCTATTAACATCTTATATTAATATGGCATATTTGCCATAACCAAAGAGCCAGTATTTATACATGAGTATTAAACAATGTTCATACTTGTGCGGTGAGTCCTCAAGATCACCCCCCACGCTCAGTGGTTCAACAGAAGGACTCACAGCACTAATAAAGGTGTTCAAGTCACAGCTAGGTTTATTAAAGCTGAAGGATACAGATGAAAATCAGCAAAGGCAAAATGCACAGGGGATGAAGTCCAGGAAAAATCAGGCACCAATTTCCAGGAGTCTCCTTTTGGTGGACTTGCACAGGGAAAGACTTACTTCTCCCAACGAGCTGGACCTTGGAGTTCAGAGTTTTTATCGGGGGACGTGCATGTTTGCATGCATTTCCTACAAGATCCACCGCAGCCACCCAGGCGGAAATCTGCAGAGCAAAAACACGCATTCGCCACCAATCACATTCTGGGGATAAATCTATCCTAAAAGTACTGATTCACCTGGTTAAAAAGGTACGACAGGGGCTACAAAAAACACTCATCACCTGCAGGCAGACCTTCCTTTGCAATGTGCAAGGTCTGCGCAAACCAGGCCTAGTTAACCCTTTCTGGCACATTGCTTTATTCCGATTTCTTCCTTTTACCTAATGTCCTTTTTTTTTTTTTCCTGTTCCAGTATTGCATCCAGGATTCCACATTACTTTTAGTTATCAGGTCTCAGCTTCTCTAGATTCTGGTGATTTCTCAGACTTTCCTTGTTTTGTTTTGTTTTGTTTTGTTTTAGCACTGTAACAATTTTGAAAAGTACTGGGCAGATATTTTATAGAATTGGAATTTCTCTGATGTTGTTGTCATGATTAGACCAGGATTACAGGTTTTGGAGTAAAAAAACACAGAAGTTATATGTCATTTTCAGCATCTCTTATCAAGAGATGATACTACTGACCTGACTTACTGCTGGAGTTGAATTTGATCGCCTGGCCAAGGAAGTGCTTGTCAGTTTTCTTGACTGTGCAGTCACTCTCCCAGCACCCCCTCATACCACCTCTTCGGAAGGTCTGCAAACCCCACCCTTAAGAGGTACTGAGTTATGAGCTTCTTTTTCCAAGAGGCCTGAGTATCTGCATAAATAATTTGGAATTCTTCTGTATGAAAGATTTGCCTATTTTTTCCCTCTTTTATTGGTATCAATATGGACTCATGACTATATAATTTGTACTCTGGATTATAGTCCATTGATCCATTATTTATTTACTAATTATTTGCTCAAATTGTTGCACATTTAGTCACTGGAAGCTCTTTCAATTGGCTCCTGTGTCTCATTGACATCTCCCTACCTGTGTGTGTGAGTGTGTGTGTTTACATGTGTGTGTGTGTGTGTGCATCTATGTAGCGGAACACTTCCTTACTTTCTGGCACTATGAGATACCCTAGGCCCATTTGGTATTTTCTCTTTCCCAGCCCTAAAACTGGCCATTTCTCCAAAAAGCCCTAGTTCCTTTTTCGGGAGAGTGGTATTAGTAACCAATTTCTGGCCACTGATTGATTTATTGTTTCTGTGGTTGCATTGCTTTTAGGCCTTTTCAGATGATAGAGCAGAGAAATAAATGTGTGTGTATACTAACTTGTGTATTTAAGTATGTCTATAAATGTATATGTGTTAAATAAAGCATGAGTTCATAATGCTATCATCAACTCAATATCACAACCATATGAATTATTCCCGTTTCCTTTCCTTTCTTATCTGCAAACTCCCACCCCAGCAGGGAGAGGCTTGCTCCTAGCTGCTTTCCAGTTATTTAACTCTGGAATCCCAGCATTCACGTCTAACAGTCGTAAAATTGTTAATCAACGAAGTTGGGAACAACTTTATAGCTCGAGTACAGAGCTTAGGTACCGTTTCTTCTGTTGTTAGTCTTAGAGATTCATTCATTCCCAGAATTATTTAGAATGGATTCCACCTTCTTATCCCATTCTCTTCTGTGAGATTCTTTCATAGATTTCCAGAACAGTTAAACTCATGATCTGCATTCCATCCTTGGCATCTCCACTCCTGGGTGACTTTTTAATATGTTTTTACATCAAATTTTACCTTTTGTGTTGTAAAGACCTATGGGTTTTGGCAAATGCGTGGTGTTCTTGTTTGCTTGTTTGTTTTTATTTCATTTTCAGCTCTAAAATTTTCATTCATTATTCTTTATGGCTTCAGTTTCTTTACTGAATATTTGTATGTATTTATTCTTTCCTTCCTTCCTCCCTCCCAACCTTTCTCACTCTCTCTCTGTCTCTCTCACCCTTCATCTCTCTGTCTCTTCCACTCTTTCTTCCTTTTCGCTTTAGGAATTTTGCCCTTAATTGCATTTTTTTAAACAGCTGTTTTAATGTCTTTGGCAGCGAATTCCAATATCCTTGCTTCTCAGCATTGCTGTCTGCTAAGCTGTTTATTTTATGAGTTAAGATTTCTTTCTCATTCTTAGTATGCGTATATAGGTTTACCATATCCTATACATTCCAGTTACTATGAAACTGAGTCTTTTTTAAATCCTATGGATAATGTTGTTCTTTGAAAGCAGAGAGCTGACCTTCATTAGGTTCGGGCTATGAGTTCTCTGAGCTATGATCCCAAAAGGTTCCATTTTCAAAGCATTTGCAGTGCTATTTGGATCTGTCCTGATAACACACCATCTCGTGCCTAATCAGGGAACTTAGCACTAGTTCATTCCATTATGCAGGTCTCAAAATCCCTGATGCACAGTTTAGGGTCAGACGTGCACCTGCACAGATGAGAGGAGAGCTCAGGAGTTTATTTATGGGGTAGCTTTCCCAAACCTTCCTCTCTGCATCTCCCCAGCACTTTCCAGATCCCTTAGACTTCCTTTCTGGGACTTTAATTACCGTACTCTGCTCTAAACTGTCCATGTCTGTGGCCAAGGGTAGGACAGAGAGAAAAAACCACCAAGGATTCATCCCATCCTCTTGAGACGACTGCGCTTCTGATTAGAGAACCAAATTCCTTTCCTCAGGTTTCAGGCTCCTGTGGTCCTCATCACTGCCACTGCACCCCAGACTGTTGCCTGGGGAGTGAAAGAAGAGAGAGAGAAGAAAGAGAGTCTTTGCCCTACTTCCTCTGAGCATTAGAAGATCCCTTTTCTGGTCCTTAAGAGAGAATGGCAGCTTCTCCTGCAGCTCTGTCTCACCCATGCCTCCTTCAAGGTTATTTGCTGCTCTGAGTCCATGCCCCAGGAAGAGTGGTAAACACGCTGCAGATTTGGTAGTACTTTGTATTTGGATCTTTTTTCCCAGTCTTCCTGCTGCTGCTTACATTCTGAGGGCCCTCAAATAACTGTTCCATGCCTTCTGTCCAGGTTTTATATCTGTATTCAGTAGAGAGACAGAATATGTGTTTTCTCCATATGACCCAGAACCAGAACCTTGACATGACTATTTTTAATCATTATTGTGCATTTCTGGATGTCTTCTTAATGGATTAGCAATGCATAGTTGAGAAGGAAAGCAAATACATGAATAATTCATGTTCTTTTATATTTCATGAAATGGCTTTCCTTGCCTTCATTTTAGGGAATCCAATATGTTACTATAATCTAGATTTCAATATTTTGTGATCTGTGTTTGTAATGGAAAAACTGATTAGAATTTTGCATGTCATTTATTCAACACATAAGAAATGTGAATAATTTCATTCAAATATAAAATAATGCAAATATTTTTAAAGTTTCAATTAAAGTCATTTTATATGTTGTCAAAGCTATTTTTTTCTTAAAACATTCAAAACTACTTATTAAAATAAAGTGATAAAATATAGGGGTACACGGGTGGTTCAATGGTAGAATGCCTGCCTTCATGCGGGAGACCCAGGTTCGATTACCAGACCATGCACCCAAAAATAAATAAATAGATAAATAAGTAAATAAAATAGAATGGTAAAATATAACAATAATCAATATTTAAATTTTATATCAAACAGAAAATCAAAAATTTCATATTTGAACATTTTAAAAAATCTTTATGATTTTTAAATATAATATCTTAATTCAAGTCCCATGTGATTATCAGTGTAACAGGATGCTTCGAGCCACATATGAAGAAATTCTTAAGTGTAATATATTTAATATTATAAAATATTATTTCGTTCCCAAGTGCAGCTATTGTGAATGCACATTAATTTTTGAGCCACACAGCACAATAAATAGGAAAACAAAAAGCAGTCAGAAAACTAATTCTAAGCATCCTGAAAGATATTAGTTCCTCATGCAAGAATCAATTGTGTTCACGCTTTCCAAAACAAAGGATTTTAAAAAGTCATTGATTTGCATTTTTTGTCCTCTAAGCACTCTGGTTATATCTCACTTCACTCAAATTTTCTCCAGCACTGATTATAGTTTTATAATGTTGTTCCACCAAACTTTTAGGCACTTGGACAAGTTGCTTTTGTTCAAGGGAGAGAGGAAGTGCTTCTCTGTGGCCAGAATGGTGTTACTTTTCTAGTAAAAGGTTTAGGGTTGTGCCCTTTTAGTACTGAACACAGGATGCAAAAGTGACAGAAGTGCAGGGTATTCTGAGTGAAAATGTCCCGACCACGTGCATGCATGGCTGTGTCCAGCGGAGGCTACACACAGCTGGGGCTGCAGCGTGGGCATGAGCTCCAGGAAGGATTCACCACCCTGCTGGTCTACCGTTTATAAGACATGTGGAGAAGAGCCTTGCCGCTGAGCAGCACAGAGGTTTCTTGGCGCCAGGCAACCTAGCCTGGGCGTACTAGAGGCTTAGGAAGTTGCCTTAGAATGTAGCTCCCCAGAACCTGGGACTTGGGCACCGTGGGGTATGGCAGGTCCATTCCAGCTGTCTCACGATGAGATGATTTTATAGGCAGGCCCTCCCACTGGGAGCAGAGGAGTCTTCTGTACCATATTCATGTTTATATAGATACACATGTAATAATAGGAATTATGTGTGGTGTCTGAAGAACTTATATCAAGGGAGATGCCACCTGCACAAAGCATCCATGGTAAATGTAGAAAAATAAAGCTATAAAAGGTGTCATAGGCGAAGGACAAGGAGTGGTTCTCATTGGGAAGATGTCAGTTTTTTCTCTTGGCTGTTAAGTTTTGCCAAGAATTTCAAAAATGTAATTTGAAAACCCAATATATAATTTCAGTAAATAAATCTATAGAAGCTTATTATGATCACCATACAATACCAAATAATTGTTTGTGATAGTATAGTTTCCACTCATTGTTTTCAACTTTCCTTTCCACTTTAGTTCACTATTTTTATATTTCTATTGGGCAGAAACTACTAATGCATTTAATATCTTCTCTGTCTTGGTACAATTCCATTTTTTTCAAAGAATACAACCACTCTACATAATTTGATACACCTTTTCAACTATGGTTTTATATTGACTTTCCAAAGTGTGTTCCACCACTTCCTGTGAGCTATATATATATATATATTTTTTCCTTTGAGCTATATTTTGAGTGATGAATTCCATAGTCAAATTTATCTTCATTTCAAATTCACAAAATTTGATAAATGTACTTTATGTTGGTGAAAACTCAAAGCAATCAATATCTAAAACATAGGTTAGCTACACAAATTTTGCATCTTCAGATTTTCAAGTTTTGCCTTAATATGGTGTATCTTTAAATTTAAGAAAAGGAAATTTCCGTTAGTGGGTAGAAGGAAAAGAGAAATTAATTTATGCATAATATGCAGAAAAATCCTTGAAAACTGCCTCTGTGTGGCAATGTTTTTGGAATTTCAGACGATACTTTTTTCCTTCCATGATCCATGCTTGTATCTTGCCTCTAAATCATATATGAAAACAAATAGCTGAGTGTATATTATTATATAGTAAGCACTTTTAAATGAACCAGACCTCACTTTTGTTTGAACATGCAACACTGTTTATGGTTTTATTTCAAAAGATCACCAGAAGGATCATTTTTGCCAAGAGAAAATTAAATCAGCCAGTGATGTGAAATTATGAACAAGAACAGGCATCTCTAATAGTTTTGCAGCTTGTTTTATCTGTTGCTCTATTTCTTCTCTGTGCAGTGCGTTGTGAAGTGTATGATTTATTCATAGAAAGCACTGTCACTACCAAAGGGCTGCACTCTAGGTTACTGACAAAGTCATGGCAGAACCCTTAAAGGAATGGAATAATAACCAAAATATTGAGTATTTATAGACCATGTTTGATTTTTTTCCTTAAATAGATCCTACTGACAATTAAGTTTGAACCATAGGAAAGTGTTAATATCCAATCATTTTTTACCTAAAAGTATATATATATATCAACTTCAAACTAACTTATCAGATTTGTCTGACCAATTCTGATAGCTCTTCATGTTTCATTTCAGTATGAGAAATCGGCAATAATAGAAATATTCTCTGAGTGGCAGCACAAATTAATGCCACTGTAAGGTGAATGAACTGGTGACGCATGGTGCAATTGAGTTCCATTTAAAGGGTAAAACGAGGCATCTTTCACAAAGTCAGCATGCCTGCTATGCTGCTGGGAGCAGTTGTCTAATGTGGCTACTGTTAGGAGTGTACTTGTGGATTTATACAGATTTTCAGATTCCACAAAATATATTAAAATAGTTGTATTCATTTCCAGAGGCAACAATAACAAATTACAACAAATTTGATGGTTTAAAACAACTGAAATGCATTCTCTTCACAATGTTGGCCAATAGAAGTCTGAAGTCTCACAGGGCTCTGCTCTCTCAGAGGGCTCTAGTAGAACATCTGTTCCTTACCTCCTCCAGCTGCTGGAAGTTACAAGATTCTTTGGCTTGAGGCCACATCACTCCAATCCCTGACTCTGTCTTCACATTGTCTTCTCCTCTGAATATCTCTTTCAAGGACACTTGATATTGGATTTAGTTCACCCAGATAATCCATGATTATTTCCTCATTTCAGGATCCTTAAGTTAATTACAGTTGCAAAGGTTTTTTATTTTTATTTTTTCAAATTACATAGCATTCATAGGGGATTAGGGCATACACACAACTTTTTGAGGCCATGCAGTACATTTGTACTGGATTTTTCTCAAATGACCTCAGGTTGCTCTTAGGGAAGAAAAATATCATAATAAAATTTTATTTCAATTTGCTTCTATTTATGACTCGATATCAAGTAATCTGAGGTCTAATGAAACTCTTTATTTACATCCACTCTCCAAGAAAAAAAAATAAAGCTTTCAGAATAATGATCAGAATTGGATAAGGCAAAAGACAAAGGAAAAGCAGCCTTACCTCTACCATGTGGTCTGCTGGTCCATAATTTGATTCATGATGAGATAAGGAGCCTGCACCATAATAAAATCAACATGGCATGTCATTCATTAAACATGGCTTACTAGGAAGATCATCTAAATCAAATAAAATGCTTAGAGATATAAGTGAAGGAAATTCTAGCATGAGCGCTCTACCCCTTAGTGGGTTGGTATGGACTTTAGTACAGACACAGGACAGCTTGATGCCTTCAGAAGTTAAGCACAGCTGCTGCATGGATACAGGTAAAATATGTTTATGGGACACCTAAGTAAGGTTTTAACTCTTTTATGATATATCGTGGGCTATGGAGACCATTATATCCATATTCTCACTGAAAAAGAAATCTCAAATGATGCTTATGATAGACTACCTTTTAGACTAATGCAACTAGCTATGTAACCAAGAAATTAGGATTTAAGGGATGATTTTGATTACTGAATCATTATATAGATATTCTTTTTTGCTTTCTGGCATATTGGAGTAGGCAGAGGGAAATTCCTGAAATCTCTAAATCATGATCCAGCTATCTTGATCTCTGATAATGATTGTATAACCTTTATCTTCTGCCCCTGTGACTGTAAAAACCTTGTGACTAACCTTAATTTGTACCCAGTTTTTCAACTTTAATGTCTTGTAATCACTAAAGACAGCCCCTAATGTTTAATCATGAATGGTCTCGGGTTAGTCCAGAACTAATCCATCCCAAGTTAAATGTTATCTTGATAACTGAGACTGGATCTAACCAAAATGGGCCTAACATGTGCAGTTGCTTAGACTTTACTCTACAAGTCATCTATACCTCAGTATAATAAAAAAAAAAAAGCCCATCATTGTATTGAGGCTGCCACTTTCTTACATATGTTCTGTGACTAAGCATGTAATTGATCTGTGCATGCTCAATAATCAGATCACCTCCAATCACATCATCTGGGGATACTGTGATCATCACCTGAACTCTGCCCCTCTTTTTCCTCTAATAAAACCATCAGAATTACTGCAGTTGGGGAGACAGATTTTGGACTGATAGGCCATTTGCTCTCTTACTGCATGCCTAGTAATTAATTTTTTCTCTCCTTGAAACCCCAGTGTCTCAGGAATTGGTCATTTGAATGCATCAAGCAAAAGAGTCCACTGCCTTTGTCCAGTGACTACTATGGGTACAATGTCTCCAACGGACCCCACAAAAAGGATTTGTGACCCTTCACTCCTCTCATCTTCTCTTGTGCTGTGCAGCTTCCCTTTGGTTTCTTTCCCTCTTTTCACCTGCTTTTTCTTTAGGTTTCTTGTTAATACACAACTGCACCTGCCTATTATGCATAACTCATACAATGAAACTTAGTCTCAAAAAAAGACATGGTTTATGGTCTGGAAATCTTTATTTGCCAATTTTCAAAAATGTCTTTAAAGTACTATTGCCCATCTATGTTAGGTAATATCCCAATACTGACAAAAACCCTTCATGATCAGATTACTTTAATGAAGGTAATTGATGGTATCTTGAAATCAATGAGATTGGGGACCAACCCCAAGTATCCCACCCTCAGCCTAGACACTGAGAACCTGAACAAGCTCTTACAGTCTACTTACCACAACTGGATGAGGCTTCTGTCTTCTTTATCATGACTGTATTCTTCCCGGAATCTCCTCCATAAGCAAATGGTTTGACCATTCATTACAGTAACTTCCTGAAAGACCCATAAACTATTCAATGGAAATCATCAACAGATAGTTTATGCTCTGAGATTCTTTGAATCCTTCCTCTGGAAATCCTCTCCTGGCTGTGTCCACCAATCCTGGACTGCAGGGTCCTGACCCTTAACAAACTCTGATCAAGCACTACCCCACCTGCAGGAAAGCCTACCTTACAAATATCAATTCTCAATAAACTCTCGCCTCACTTCTCCTGGCCAAGATACCACCAAAGCTTGGTGAGATGGTGGTGTCCCTTACCATGGTAAATAAAAACAACAACAAAAATGCAACTTTGTCTTATCTGCAGGTTGTATTGGGGATAGACTGGGGTGAAAACAACTTGACAGGATTCCACTGGTAAAGGAATACTTGATAATTATGATTTAGCAAATTTGTGAGAAAAGCAACCACAGCCTTGGTTTAGAGAAAGGGGGGAATGGGGTTTTGTTTTTCCTTGACTTCTTAAGTCTGCTTTTAGGAGTCACTGAGGAAGTCTCCTCTCGAATAAACTTTGTGAAAGTACAAAGCAAGATGTGAGACTAGCCTCAAAAGGCTGAACAACTTTATGTTGTTGATGTTGTTATTGGCATAATGATTTACTCATTAAAGGAGGCTGTTGTTCCGACAGCCAGATTGGCAGCTCTGTATGTGGTTTGTTTATAAGCCTGTGAAGACTGAGAAATTTCTCCTCCTGGTAGGTAAGGATTTTATATTTTCCTAATCATTAAAGACGTATTGCATTAGCATATGGAGTGAAATTCAAAGACTCTATCTCAAGTAAATGAAACAATTTGTCACTGCATGCGACAAGATTTTCTCCCTGTGATAATGAATACTTGTATAGGAAAGGAAATTGCAAAGAACCAGGAATTGAAGTATAAAGGAGCTGAATCTCACCAAACTAAAGACAGAGCTTAGGTTTTCAAGTGTAAATCTACCATTTATTACATCCCCTAGTGAAATAAAGTTATTGTTCATTGTGTATTAACCATGACCTTGAAAATCACAAAGGATTGTAATGTGCAAAAGAGGGAAAAAAAAGACAAAATAGACTTAACAACAAAAATTTTTGTTGTAAAATGAATTATTTAGGGCTTTGTAAAACTGAATTTTGATCCTTTTTCTAATTATCACATGAAAATATCCATAACTAATTTTTCGCTTTATAAAGTTAAGTTTCAAAGAACATTGCATGTAAAAAGAAGTTCACTAAATTACATACTTTTAGTACCAAATTATGTAATCAATTTATGGAAAGGATGTTTGTGTAACTATTTCCAAAAATAAGTAGTTTGAAATGGCAATAACCATATGATGAAGAAATCAGGTGAAACTAAAAATAACATAAGCAATTGTCTTTTTAAATGTTGTACAGCATCTTCCAAACCAACACTCTGTAAGACTCTGAAATATTTATTATTGTTGTTTATAATAATAACTATCAATCAGCCTTGATTCAAGGAAAGAGATTCACTATGAGAAATATGGAGTAGGGAATTATGAGAATAAGAGCTCAGACAATTGTAAGAGAGGCTGAGATACAGTCAGGGATTTCAGGAGATTGTGGGAAGCCAGGAATGTTCAGCTGCCAACTGGAATGGGAACACAGAGAAGTTAAGGAAAAAATCTAGGTCAAATGGTTTTTATTATATAACTCCTGCTTGTTATCGTCTCCAGCCAAACATCTGGTGGTGAACTTCTGTAGCTGTTGATAAGCAAGACTGGCAGATGGAAGAGCCGGACACAAGGTGGGGCAAGGTGGAGCCCACTTTTCCCATCTTCACAGCCTCTAATACAGAGATCCTCTAAGATGGAATATTCATGGAACGGAATTCTGAGAAATGTAATTGCAGCTAAACTAAGTTGACAGAGTACAAACTGCTTCAAGGTTGAAAATTAATTGTAAACACTTTCAAGTAATGGTTAAGACAATACTGGAGACAATTAAGTGCACAGAAATTAGTCTAGTAATGACCACATCATTTCTGCTTTAGCAGTTATAGAAAGGCTAAGTTTATCGATCATAGAAATGAACGTGATATTCATAATATTATAATTACAGAGACTTTTGAAGTAAATTAAATGGTTTCTGAAAAAAAAATCTGTTATAGGGAAAAGTGAGGAAAGTTACTGTGCCAGTTTGAAATGATGTATATACCCTAGAAAAGCCATGTTTTAATCAAAATCCCATTTCATAAGGCAGAATAATCCCTATTCAATATTGTATGTTTGAATCTGTAATTAGATCACCTCCCTGGAGATGTAACCCAATCAAGACTGGTTGTTAAGCTGGATTAGGGGAGATGTGTCTCCACCCATTTGGGTGGGTCTTGATTAGTTTCTGAAGTCCTATAAAAGAGGAAACATATTAGAGAAAGAAAGATTCAGAGAGAGCAGAGCAGAATGACATACCCATGAGAAGCAGAGTCTACCAGCCAGTGACCCTTGGAGATGAAGAAGGAAAATGTCTCCCAGGGAGCTTCATGAAACAGGAAGCCAGGAGAAGAAGTTAGCCGATGATGCCATGTTCACCATCTGCCCTTCCAGATGAGAGAGGAACCCTGACTGTGTTCTCCATGTGTCTTCTCACTTGAGAGAGAAACCCTGAACTTCATCGGCCTTCTTGAACCAAGGTGTCTTCCCCTAGATGCTTTGATTGGACATTTCTATAGACTTGTTGTAATGGGGACATTTTCTTGGCCTTAGAACTGTAAACTAGCAACTTATTAAATTCCCCTCTTTAAAAGCCATTCTGTTTCTGGTATATTGCATTCTGGCAGCTAGCAAACTAGAACAGTTACTTTGAGGACAAAAAGAGCAATCCTCTAGTTGATTATTTGAAACTTGCAGATATAATAAAGATTCCAGAATTAATAGAAAATAGTTATTTGTATATTCCAAATTGGCAGCAAGATTATTAGCCATGTTAATACAGAAGCTTACCTTAAACATACTCACTCATTCACCCTTTATTCAGATGCATAAATTAAGATTTACATGTTTGATTTATCTATGGGAGGAGGGATGGAAAGATAGATGGTTAGACAGACAGATTATGGACAGGGCAGTACGACCGTGGCTCAGGGGCAGAGTTCTCTTCTGCCATGCAGGAGACCCAGGTTCGATTTCTGATACCTGCCCGTGCAAAAATAAATAAATGAATAAATAAATACATAAACACACATGCTTCACAGCTTCTCACATCACGAGGTGGGTTGGTTTTTGGACTCCTTGCATGTGAGATGGCCTGGTATCTTGCTTTGCCCAAGAGGATCAAGCAGAAGTGACATTGTGTGAGCTCTGGTCTTAGGCCACCAGCCTTAAAGCTTCTTTCCCATCCCACTGGAATGTGGCCACCACATGAACAAGCTAGCTTTCAGAGAGGCTGAGCAGAGAGACAGCCTGCCCCAGGCAACAGCCTGTCACCAGGGGTGGGAGTCAGGCCACCTCAGGTTAGCCATCCCCAGCTGAGCTGCCAGGTGGCTGCACCCTGAGTGGACCCATGAAGATCAGAGAATCACCCATCTGAACCTTGTCCCTGTTGCCAACCAGAAATCTGTGAGTTAATAAGTAATTATTATTTTAACACTAGAACTTTATTTGTTAAACAGAAAAGTAGTTGAATACTTTTTTCTTTTTTTACTAGTTGATATTGAATACCTAATGATACCTCATCCCTAAATATTTAAATACTTCAGCTCTTAAGAAGAAAAAAACTTCATCCTATGTATTCAGCGAGTAATCCTTAACCCTCAAGAAATTTGACTTTCACTCAGTTATAATATCAAATATACAGTTCATATTAACGCTTATTATTCCAATAATGTTCTTCATAGCATTTTAATTTCTCAGTCCAGAATAATCAAGGATCAAAACATAAATTTGCTAGTCATGGCTCTTCAGTTTCCTTTAATGTTAAAAAAAAATCCCTCATTTTCATGACATTGATGTTTTTTAAAAGACCTGTCTAGCTTTTTTGTTTGTTCGTTTTGCTTTTCTTGGAGGGGGCGTGGGGAGTGGTAAGAATGTTCCTCAATAATGATTTGTCAGACTGTTTGCTCATGATTAGATTCAAGTAAATACTATTTGGAAGAATATGCACAAACGATGCCCTCCACTTCTCAGTGCATCGAATTAAATACACGTCCTTTCATTTTCCACTGAAATTAGTACAAAATTATTTTTACTAACTTCAGTCTCTTGGTTTAAAGGATGTCTGATTTTATTTTAGTCTTTTTATTAGTATATCATGTTTACCAGTCAAAGTTACAAAGCTGTTCCCCATTTAGAGGTTTTAGATGAATCAAATATTTATTAAATATTATGACAGCATTAATTTAAAATGCCATCTTTATCATATATTAAATATCCAGTTTATATTTGAGTCCATCATTTCTTGGCTTTCTATTTAACTCCTCTCTCTGTTCAAGAGGAATACTCCTTATAGAGCAGCATTATTGTTCTAGTTTGCTAGCTGCCAAAATGCAATATACCAGAAACAGAATGGCTTTTTAAAAGGGAGTTTAATGAGTTGCTAGTTTACAGTTCTAAGGCCAAGAAAATGTCCCAATGAAAACAAGTCTATAGAAATGTCCAATTTAAGGCCTGCAGGGAAAGATACCTTGGTTCAAGAAGGCCGATGAAGTTCAGGGTTTCTCTCTCAAGTCAGAAGACACCTGGTGAACACGGTCAGGGTTTCTCTCTCATCTGGAAGGGCACATGGTGAACACAGTGTCATCTGCTAGCTTCTTCTCCTGGCTTCCTGTTTCATGAAGCTCCCAGCGGGTGTTTTCCTTCTTCATCTCCAAAGGTTGCTGGCTGGTTCTCTCTGCTTCTCATGGCTATGTTGTTATGCTCTGCTCTTTCTGAATCTCCTCCAATCTCCAAAATGCTTCCTCTTTTATAGGGCTCCAGAAACTTCTCAAGACCCATGCAAATGGTGAGTGATCTAATCCAGCTTAATAACCACTCTTGATTAAATCACACCTCCAGGGAGATGATCTGATTACAGTTTCAAACATACAGTATTCAATAGGGATTATTCTACCTTTATGAAATGGGATTTTGATTAAAACATGGCTTTTCTAGGGGACATACACCCTTTCAAACAAGCACAGTTATCCAGTAGAACTTTTTGGCATGGTGGAAATGTTTTATAGCTGCATTATACAAGATGGTAGCCACTTGAAATATTGCTAGTAAAACTGAAAAACTGAATTTTTATTTTATTTTAATTAAATAAAATTTTATTTTAAATAACCAATTGTGACTAACAGCTGATGAATGGGACAGCTTAGCTGTAGGGGATGTTTACTATCTGTCAAGAATCATTTGTTTATAATGCTCTTACTTTGCATGGATTTCCTAATATTTCTTGAATGTTTATTTTTCTATATGGAATTCAGAATCAATTTTTCCAGTTCCTCCCAAAATTTGTCAATATTTTAGTAATAGTAAATCAAAATGTATATAAATTAATTTAGGGAGATCCTACATGTATTTATGTATGGTAAAGAATTTAACTTTGAGAGAAGAGAGGTCTGGCCTTTTCCCTCAGCTCCTGGAAGAGAATCTCTAATCCCTTAGAATATCCTGCCTAAAAAAAGGTACCTTTATTTGTCCGAGGCTTTGAGCCACACCAGATAGTCTAATAGAGTGATTTAGGGTGGGATATTAGGTCACGAGGTATCAGCTCAACTTCTGCAAAGCTAGAAACTGAGATCAATATGTGCTCGGCCAATCGGATCTATTGACAGAGCCCCACTAAAACCTCCGGGCATAAAGATTTAGTTGAGCTTCCCTGGTTGAAAATTAATTCTTCGTGTGTATTGTCACACATCTTTGCTGGCATAGTTTTCTCTTTTTTTTTTAATTTTCCAATTTTAATGTCTCTATTATCTTTTTACTAGTTGTAAGAAATAAATACACAAAATATCTACAAATTTCTATTTTGAGGGGTTTTATAAATGAGGGATGAGAGTCATATTTTGTGTTTTGCTCCCTATGCCAATCAATTCATCAGTCTGATGAGTTATAGTAATGGATATCCTAAGATTGAATAGTGAATATTAAATTATCTTTGCATCATCGCATAACTAGAGCAAAATCCCACATGCTCTGCGGTATGGATTTCTTAATGTGCTGTTGCAATATATATACATCAATATTTTATTTAGGGTTTTGCATTGATATTCATAGCTGACATGGGTCAACAGTCTTCTTTTTCTTGTTTTCCTGTCTATGTTTTTATGTCTTCATCTGGTGTACTTATCAATGCTATGCTGCTTAATTGTAAAACCTTGAGGTTTTCATTCCCTTTCTAAATTCTGGGAAAATTAATGTAACATTGTGGTTAACTGGTGTTTGAGGATTTTGTCATAAAAACAGATAGATGGATTGTGTGTGTGTGCATGTGTGTGTATGTGCGTGATATGTGTGATGTGGTTCTCCAATAGCTGTTTCTCCTCTGGAAGTTTATCTCTTTAAACTTTCTGTGGCTACTGGAGCCTGTGTTTATGAGATGTGTTTTTAGCCATTTATCCATTTCATTGTAGTTGTTTTGTATAGAGTTGTGAAAAGCATCTTCAATTTAAAAAAAAAAATCTTCTATTACTTGGAGCTCTACATTCGTGTGAATGATATGTTCAAATATCGAGGATTTAATGTGAGACTTCTAGGTTCGTCTTGGAACATTCCCAGCTTTTATGCGAGTATCTCTGCTCATACTGCCAACCTCATTCAAGTCCAAACCCTCCTCCCCTGTGCTGGGCAGCACCATCCAAACAGGAGTGCCGGGTCTGCTGGGGCCTGTGCTCAGGCTTAGCCTTCTACATTTATCCCTTCTGGCTTCCAGGGTTTTCATTTCTGTCTTTACTAGCTCTAGTGTGTGTTAAGAATATACATATTCCACCATTTTCAGACTTTTTATTAATAAAAAAGATTTTAGTATGCTCAATCTGCCATCAACAATTTGATATAAAAGACTCAATAAACATAGCATTTTCCCATTTAGATGAAATAAAACCAACTCACATTGACTGCCTTTACCACTCTTAAATCAGTTGATGTAGCCCAATTTATCCATTGTCCAATCTGATTTTATTTATTAAAAATTTCATGTTGAAGATATATCTTCAAAACTTCCAATTTAAGTTCATGTACATATTTTTTAAATCAGTCAATACTGCGGATTTACCTTAAAAAATCATTCTATTTTAATGCATATAATTCTGTTGAATCACCATAAACACCTGTGCTCATAAAGCATCTTCTATAAGACATTCAAAATCATGCCATTCTTTGTGTACACACTTTCTACTCTTAAACCCTTCCCATCTCAAATACATTGCATCCATACTTCATAACAAATAGGCAGTACTTACCTTTCCAAGTTCCTTCAATAGAATATAGTATGAATACTTAATCTTCATGGAAGTCAGTAAATTATGTGAATTCTGTACTGGTACAGAAAATTTTTATGAAAGGTTTCTTAAGGTTACAGAAAAAAGTTCAATTCAAATAGTCTAGATGCTTAGTAACTGATACACTAATTCTAAGGTCAATCCAAGGTCAATATTTTTGTGCTCTACATAGAAATTTTACTGTGAGTAGAAGATAATTCTAAATACTGATTGGGGGATGGTTTCTCATGACTACTTTGTCTTGAAAATAATACAATCCTAACACATTCGTATAAATAGACAATTGTTTTGTGAACTCATTTTGAACTCCACACAAAATACTTGGATGACAAAAGGAAGTTAATTAGTGCTAAGAAAATTTAAATACCTAGGAAAAAATCTAGAAAATCCTTTATTAAATCTTATTGCTCATGCATATATTTCACTTTATCTGTTGATACAGTCATTTTACTTTTAAGTTAATTCTTTACATTTTAGTTACTGTCCTTTCTCAAAAGCTTTGTGATGAGTTCTATATTTTAAGTTCAATAAATACTATCACAGTATATCATCACAGTGAGTTGTCTTATCTGCCGTGCCGGGGACCCAGGTTCAATTCCCAGAGCTTGCTCATGCCAAAAATTAAAATAGTTTGTATTAATTCATTAAAATTTATAATTTCTCCTTTCAGTTCAAGTGTTTTACTTCAAATTTTTAAATTAAAGGTAACATTTGTATAGGGTAAAATGAGTTCTTGTGCTGAGTTTTTATAAATGCATGTGCAAAAATTAATCACAATCAAGATTTAAAATATTACCATCATCCCAGAAAATTTTCTTCTATCCCCTGTCCAACAATCTTGGGTCATTACTTTTTTTAAATTTCTTTTACCACAGGTTCATATTGTCTGTCCTTGAACTTCACATAAATGGATTCATAACATATATACTATTTATGTCTGGCTTCCCTCACTTAACAGATTCTTTTTGAGACTTATCCTTTATTTAAATGTTGCATGCTTCAGTATTTTATTCTTTTGTAAATTTCTAAGTAGTATTCGGTACTTTGAATAAAACATTCACTTATCTATTCTCCTGTGGATGAATATTTTGCTTGATTCCAATTTTAGTGGTTTTGAATAAATCATTTAAACATTTTGTACAAGATTTCTTGTGGACATATGCATTTATTTCTCTTGGGTAAATACTTTGTAGTGTTATTCCTAGGGCATAGCTCATTGGAAATTCAAAGACCCTTTTCCAAAATGATGGTATAAGGCATAATACTACTAATAGGGTAGAAAAGTACAGCGGCTTCACAGCTTCACCAACCTTTAGTGCTGCCATTCATTTCAGTTTTAGCTACTCTAATGGTTATTTTATGTCACTGTGATTTGAATTTATACTTTACTAATCAGCAATGATGTAAGGATGTGGAACACATTTTCATGTCTTACTGACCATTTGTATATATTCATTTATGAATATCTTTCTTTTTGAAATGCCTGTTCAAAACTTTCACCCATTATTTATTGGATAGTTTTCTTTTTATTAAATTAGTTCATAAAAACTTTTATTTATTCTTGGTTCAAGTCACTTATCAGCTATATTTCACAAATACGTTCTCCCAATTTAGGGCCTTTCTTTTCTTCTTCTCACTTATATCATTTAATGAAGACAAGTTTTAGTTTTGATAAAGTCTAATTTATTAATTTTACTTTATATTCAATGAATACTGTGTTCCTTTGAGGAAATCTTTGTCTGCTTCCATTGTTTCCATTTGCTAAAGCTGCTAAAATACAATATACAAGAAATGGGTTGGCTTTTACAATGGGGATTTATTAGCTTATAAATGTACAATTCTAAGTCCATGAAAGTGTCCTAATTAAGGCCTCAACAGGATGATACCTCCTCTGAAGAAAGGCCCCTGGAGTCTGGGGTGTCTCTGTAGGAGAGTAAGTCACATGGCTGTGACTGCTGGTCCTTTACTTGTGGGTTTTGCTGCTTTCAGCCCTGGTCCCAGGGGCCTCCTTTCTGAACTTCTGTGGGTTCTTTCTTAGAATCTCCAGGGCTGTTCTCTCTTAGCTCTCTTGGTGTTTCTCCCTGAACTCTCTGGGGAGTTTTCTGTCCTTTATCCTCTCCGATAGGACTCCAGTAAAGGATTACGACTCACCTTGAATCGGGTGGGTCACATCTCAGCTGAAACAACCTAACCAAAAGGGCCCACACAACAGGTCTGTACCCACAGGAATGGATTAAAAGAATGCAGCCTTTTCTCCGGTACATGACAGCTTCCATCCAAAACACCCATGCCTCCAAAATATTATCTGTTTTCTTACAGGAACAACATAGTTTTGAAATTTTCTCTCTCTTTTTTTTTTTTTGCATGTGCAGTCTCCAGGAATCAAACCCTGGTTGCTACATTGCAGGTGAGAATTCTGCCATTGATTTACCCTCGCACCGCCCAGAACAATGTAGTTTTAATTTGTACCTTTATGTCTTTTCTTCATTGCAAATTAACTTTGGTGTAAGGCATGAAATATCATTTGGGTTAATTGTCTCCCACACATTATCCAGATGTTCCACTACCGATTACTACAATACCAGTCATTGTAAGGACAGTTCGTTGTTGAATTATTTTGACCTTTATGTTGAAAACAAATTGATTGTTAATGTGTAGGTCTTTTTAAAATATTTTTATTCTTCATTTTGTTCCACTGATTTATGTATTTATCTTTATGCCAATAACATGCTGGCTTGATTAATGTGGCTTTATATTTTCTTGAAATCAGAAAGAAGTGTTCTATTATCTTCGTCTCCTTTGCATTTCTATATACCTACAGGTTTTGGTAAATCATGTTTCATTAACTTTAAGCTTGAAATTATTTTTATAATTTCCCTGAGGATCTTTTCTCATAAATTAAATACATTACATAGTATCTAAATATGTAGGACTTCTTTAGATATCTTATGGCAATTAATTTCTAACTTAATTGTACTGTGGCTAGAAAACATATACTATAAGATTTTGATCTTTCTAAATTGCCAGAATTATTTTATGGCTTAGTGTATTGTCTATTTTGATAAATATTCCATTTGCACTTGAAAAATATGTATATTCTGGAGTCTAGTTCATCAACATGGCAATGTAAAACACTACAGGATGCTGATTCTGTGAGGCACTTTTGAACAATTAGCAACAACTGGCAGAGCCGCTTTCTTCAAACCTCTGGAAAACTGTTAAAGGGTTGCAATAACTGGATAAGTGCTGAGTCAAGAAACTGCTATTGCTGACCTCTCCTCCTTCAACTCCCAGGAATGGTGTAGAACCAAACTATGCTTATACTGGGGGACTCTAATACCAATGTGACATGAAGACACCACAAGAAAAGAAAATCATAGGCAAATATCTGTTATAAATATTGATGCAACAATCCTCAACAAAATACTACCAAACCGAATCCAACTGCACATTTAAGGAATTATGAACTATTAATAAGTGAGATTTGTCTCAGGTATGCAAGGGTGGTTCAACGTAAGAAGATCCATTAATGTAAAACCCCATATTAGTAGAAAGAAAGTGGGGAAAAAAACACATGATCATCCGTCTCGATGCAGAAAATGTATTTGACAATATCCAGAAACCCTTATTGATAAAAATACTCAGAAAACTAGGATTAAAAGGAAATTGCCTAAAAATATAAAATCCATTTATTAAAAAAAAGTCTACAGATGGCATTATAATCAATAGTGAAAGACTGAAAGCTTTTGCTATAAGATAAGGAACAAGACAAAAATGCCCACTGTTACACACTTTTATTCAACATAGTACTAGAAGTTTTAGCCAGAGCAATTAAGCAATAAAGATAAATAAAAGAACTTCAAATAGTGAACATAGAAGGAAAACTTCCTGTTTGCAGATGACATGATTATACATATAGAAAAAAAAAAAAAAAGCTGAAAAAGCCACAACAAAGCTCCTAAAACTACTAAATGAGTTTTGCCAAGAGTGGGGTACAAGATCAGTATATAAGAATCTGTAGTGTTTCTGTGCACTAATAGTGAACAATCTGAAGAGAAAATCATGAAAAAATCCATTTATAATACCAACTAAAAGAATTGAATATTAAGGAATACTTTAAGCAAAAATGTAAAGGACTTATGCCAGAAAACTACAAAAATTACTAAAAAGGAATATAGAAGACCTAAATAAAAGTAAGAGCATTTTTTCACAGCTTGAAAGAATAAATATATCTAATATATCAATTCTACCCAAAGGGATTTACAGATTTAGTGCAATTCCTGTGAAAATTCTAATAGACCTCTTTGAAGAAGTGGGAAAGCCAATACTCAAATTTATATGGAAGGCTAAGGGATCCAGAAAAGTTAAAAGTATCTTGAAGAATAAAAATAGTTTTGGAGGACTCCCACATTCCTATTTTAAAGCATATTACAAAGCTACAGTAATCAAAAGAGTATTGGCACAAAGAAAGAATGATTGAAAATAATTGAATTGAGAAATCACAAGTAAACCTAAACATCTATGGCCTATACTTTTTGACAGTGATGTTAAGTTCTCTCTCAGAAGGGAAAGAATAGTCTCTTCAGCAAATGGTGCTGGGAAAACTGGATATCCAAATGCAGAAGAATAAGGTGGATTTCTACTTCATACCATGTACAGCAATTGACTCAAAATTTATCAAATTTGCTCTAAACATAAGAATAAAAACTATTAAACTTCTAGAAGAAAACATTGGGAAGCATGTTCAGGAACTTTTACTAGACAATGGGTTCTTAGACTTTACACCAAAAGTACAAGTAACAAAAGAAAAAAAAATAGGTAAATGGGATTTCATACAAATTAAAAACTTTGGGACATCAAAAGATTTCTACACAAAAATAAAAAGATCACCTACAGAATGGGAGAAAATGCTTGGAAACCGCATATTTGATAAGGGTTTCATTTCCAGAATATATAAAGAAATCCTACAACTCAACAACAAAAAGACAACCCAATTTAAAAATTGGTGAAAGGCTTGAATAGACATATCTCCAAAGAAGATGTACAAAGGTCAATAATCAAAAGATGCTCAACATAGTTTTCCAGTAGGAGAATGAAAATCAAAATCACAAGGAGATAACATTTCACATCCACTAAAATGGCCACTAATAAAATAAACAAGAAAAATCATAAATGTTGGCAAGGCTGTGGAGAAATAGGTCCAGTTATTCATTGCTGGTGGGAATATAAAATGGTGCAGCCACTATGGACAGCAGTTTGGTGTTTCCTCAGGAAGTGGAGAAATATGAAATTACTCTTAGATCTGGCAATCCCATTTCTAAATATATACCCAAAAGAATTGAAAGCAAGGACTCAAGCAGATATTTGCACACAATTATTCTTAATAGCATTATTCATGATTGCCAAAGGATGGAAGCAACCCAAATGTCCATCAATAGATGAATGGATAAACAAAATGCAGTACAAACATACAATAGAATATTAATCAGCCAGAAAAAGGAGTGAAGTTCTGATACATGAGACAACATGGATGCCATGTTGAGTGAAATAAGCCAGAAACAAAAGGACATATGATTTCACTCATATGTAATCATTAGAATGAGCAAGTTCATAGAATCTATAACTAGAATGCGTGTTACTATGGGATGGGGGGTAGTAAGGAACATTAAGTTAATACTTAATTTGTAAAGAGTTTCTATTTGGCATGATAGAACAGTTTTGGTAATGGATGATGGAGAATGTTAGAACAACGTTGTGAATATAATTAATCCACCAAATTGCATAATTGAACATGGTTAAAAGGGGAAGTTTTAGGTTGTATATGTCACCAGAATAAAAAAAAAAAAAAAAAGCAAAACAAAGCACAGGACTATATAACAGCAAAGTCTAAATAAACTATGATATATAGTTAATAGTATAATGATAGTACTATTGTTTCATGATTTGCAGTAAATGGACCACACGAATGCAAAGTATAGGGAAAATTGTGCATGTGAGTGGGGGAATAGGAGTGCTGTATTTTTTCTTTAAATCTGCAACTTCTCCAATAAAAATGAATTCACAGGTACATTCTGTGGCTGTTTGAGGGAGTATTCTACAAATGTCTTTGGGGACAAGTCTGTTACTACTATTGCTCAAAACTTTTATAGAATTATATTTTCTATTTGTTCTATAAATTACTAATAGAGGAATTTCAAAATATCCAGTTACCACTATGCATTTGACTAATTTCTCTTTAGTTTTGTGAGTGTTCTCTTCAACATGTCTTCATGCTTTGATATTAGAGATATACACTTTTCGGGATGTCACATCTACTTGCATTTTTACCTCTTAATCATTATGAAGGTTCTTCATCTCTGAAAAATAAATCTCCTTCTGAAATCTACTTTGTTGTTGCAACAGGCACTCCAGTTTTCTTATGCTTACTGTTTACATTGTAATTGTTTTGTTCATTTACTTTTACTTTCAGCCTATCAAGACTTTACCTTTAAAGTTTGTATTTTGTAACCACCATGTAGTTGTCCAACTTGTTTTTTGCTTGTTTGTTTAAACCTGCCTAAAAATGTTCGCCTTTTAGTAGGATTAATGCAGTTGTTCAATAATGCAATTGGTGGGTTGGGGGCTACAATTTGGTTATTTGTTTTCTATTTATCTCCTGATTGCTGTTCCTCTGTTTCTCTTTTTATGTTTTGGTTTGAGGAAGTGGAATGTTTCTTTAGAATTCTATTTTAATTTTTCTATTTTCTTTTTTCTTTTTAGAGGTTTCTCCAGAGCTGATATAGTAGCCATTAGTCCACATATGTTTATTTAAATTAAAATTTAATTTAATTTAAAAATCAGTCCTTCATTCTCACAAGAGATGGAAATAACATAATTCTGTCTCATATTAGAAAAACCCTCACATCAAGACTGTGTTGAGGCTGGACTCAGGGGTAGGGAGACAAATCAGAACAGAAAATTGAAGCAGGGGTGTCAGGCATGAGACATTGTTATTATACAGGATAAAATAATGAGAGTTGAACTAGGGAAATGGCAATATCTAGAATAGGTGTTCAAGGAATTTGTCCTGTCCTTAAACATCTTGAGATAATTGAGGAAAAGAAGTGGAGAGAGTAAGGGCTTGTGAAGGAAAAGGTAGAAGTGGAAGATGATATTTGTCAGGATGATAATTTGATCAACATCAGAAATACCAAAGGAAGAGGTGATCTTAAAATGGGGGGAAAAATACATGAAATCAGTGTTTTGTTAAAAAATTGGGTACCTATGGCCTTTGGATTGGCCCAAGGGAAACATGAAATAGCAATATATTTGAATTTTGTGCAGTTATTAATATAATGAAGATGTTTCGAAAAATTATAAAACTTTTAACACAGAAAATTCCCCATATAGAAACAGTTTGGACTGTCTAATAGAATCGGACTAATAAATGGCATCTCACTGATGCATTCTCCGGTAATTCTTCCTTTGGAGATAAATAGTTCCAAGCTGTCTAATGCTGACTCCACCACTAAGATTTTTATCTTTTTTCTTTTTCTTTTGTACTCGACTCTCCAATTTTCCATCTTGGGCAGCTCTTTTGCTTGCCCTATCTCCCTAGAGCATTCAGTGAAAAGGGCTCTCAAGTTAACTTGTCAAATTCAATTAAATGCTGCAAGCTGTCCATGATGACACTTGCTGTAATTAATTGAGAAAATCAGCACCCTCCACAGTTGTAATTGAGTACGAAGTCTCAGGATAGCGCTAACTCAATTCCAAGAGCACGGAGGTTTAGGGGAAGGGAGATTATGCCATGGAAACCATTTATGAACTTGCTATAAGGGTATCCAAAATTCCAGTACCACCAGGTTTGCATTCAAGATACATGGTTTGAGAACACTGGCTGTTTTCTGTGCAGACACATAATTTCGACTTCTTTCTAATTCATTTAACCTAATGGATATTTCAGATTTTCCCCTTTTCCTCACTTTTCATGAAAGAAAATTTCATCCATCATCTGTAATATAATAATCAGTGAACTGGAAAGAATTTTAATCCAGGTGATAACAATGTTAAGATTTAATAAAAATAATATATTCTTTCAGAAGGAATAACATTTGTAAATTGCTTTCCTCAGTGTTCACAATATTAGATGCCTTCTATTTTTATAGCGCTCACACCCATTAACGCATCCTTCTAAAGTAGGGCATAGCTGAGGTGCAGAAGTAAGTTATAACATCATTAACGTAGGATTTTATGCTATCTTCAAAATCAATTATGGGGAAATCTAATTTTGTCTTTGTAACTGAATTCCCTCCCTTTCTCTGGAGTGTCAGAATAACAGCTCTGAGGTAATTGATTAAAATTTAGATTACAACTAGATGGTAGGCTTTTTCGGGATCATTGACCCCTACGGTTATAAGGGTGCTTAGCTTCATAATAAAGATATATCATAGTTTATTTTTTGTATTTCTTTACAATAGATGTAGGCATTTCCCTCATTTTTAGTAGCATGTAAATGTTTATATGTGTATATGTGGGTATATACATATTTATGTTTGCATGTGTATTCTTAAGTATTTCTGAAAGTTTACCTTTATGGAAGTGCAGTTTATTGGGACAATATTTCACTCTTTTTTTTTCTAGAGTGTTATTTATCCTTTTAGTTATTCGTCAGTAAGAGTTCTGGTTGTACACTGTAAAAGTTTTATACCAGTTTGTCACTAGTTCTTTCACTTCCTTCTTAGGTCCTTCTTTATATAAATATGCTCCAAATTTTATGTAACAAAAGTTTTCAGGGAAAACTTACCATTCCTCCAAATTAAAAATAAATAATGAAAACGTTTAATAATAAATTCCCTTCTGTGCCTATACGCTTCTAACTCAAATTTGGTTCTTTTATTTATGCCTCTCGTCTTTCAGTAATACTACATTTTTTTTATTATTGCTGTTTTTAAAAGTTTTAAATAGCTATTTCACATGCTAGTTTAATTAATCAATTTCTTCAGAATTACTGATCTATGCTAGAATAATAATCTAATGAAAAGATGAAATTAATATCTTTAAACACAGTGGTAGTTAGGTTCAAATGTCAACTTGGTCAGGTGAAGGCACCTAGTTCTGTTGCAGTGGGCATGAACCAACGGTACATGAACCTCATCTGTTGCTGATCACATATGCAGTCGGCTAGGAGGCGTGCCTGCTGCAATGAATGATGTTTGATTTAACTGGCTGGTGCTTAAATGAGAGAGCTCGATGCAGCACAGCCCAAGCAGCTCAGTATACCTCATCTCAGCACTTGCAGCTCAGCCCAGGCCTTTGGAGATGCAGAAAGGAATTGCCTGGGGGAAAGTTGTTGGAACCTAGAGGTTTGGAGAGAAGGCCAGCAGAGATCATCCTGTGCCTTCTCAAGTAAGAAAGAACCTCAATTGAAAGTTAACTGCCTTTCCTCTGAAAAACTAACAAAATAAATAGCCTTTTATTAAAAGCCAATCTGTCTCTGGTGTGTGGTATTCTAGTAGCTAGCAAACTAGAACAGATTTGGTACCTGAGAGGTGGAGTCCTGCTGCAGTTTGCAAATACCAAACATGTTGGAACGGATTTTTGGATGGCTAAAGGGAAGATTTTGGAGGAACTGGGAAGAGAATGATGGAGAAGTCCTGGGGTGCTTGAAGAGACTGTTGGTGTAAACGGAACCACTGCCAATCTGTACAAAGGGGGCCACAAAGGGACAAATTAGAGTTTGCCAAGTGAGAACCATGGATGCTCAGGTCTGAAGCCAAGAAACCTCGGCCAGGAGAGTGGACCCACCCGTGTACATGGAGAGGGTGAGTTTGCCCTGAGGGCAGAGGATGAGTCTCCCATCTCGTTGCAGTGGAACACTGGTGCTGCCTCAAGTCTTTGAGAAGTACAGCATGCTCCTTGGGGGACTGGGGAGAGCCTGGCTGCCACCACATGGAGGGATTGAGCATGTGCCCCGGAAATGGCAGAGAGCCCAGGGGTGGTCCCGATGTTTGGAGAGAGTGGAACTGAGAAAAAGGTGGTCTCCTCAGTGTTCCCCGAGGTTGATTTGGGAAGAGGCGGCCACTGCACAGGCCCTTGGAAAGGGTGGGACTGCCACTTTCTAAAGCTGAAGGATAAATGACTTTCAGACTTTGAAATCCAATGATGTTTGCCCTGCACGTTTTCCTTCCAATTTCTCCCTATGGATCCTGTGACTGTCCTCCTTTGCATATTAGCACCAGATGACTTGTTTTGAGATTCATAGGTCCACAGTCAGAAGACAATTTGTGCCACTTTAATATTGTTTAACGTGATGTATATAGTTGCCCAGTTGACAAGGGGTGGACATGTGGTAGTTAGGTTCAGGTGTCAACTTGGCCAGGTGAAGGCACCTAGTTCTGTTGCTGTGGACATGAGCCAATGGTATGTGAACCTCAACTGTTGTTGATTACACCTGCAGTCAGCTAGGAGGTGTGCCTGCTTCAATAAATGAGGTTTGATTTAACTGGCTGATGCTGAAATGAGAGAGCTCAATGTAGCAGAGGCCCAAGCAGCTCAGCATACCTCATCTCAGCACTCACAGTTCAGCCCAGCTCTTTGGAGATGCAGAAAGGAGTCACCCTGGGAAAAGTTGTTGGAACCCAAAGGCCTGGAGAGAAGGCCAGTAGAGATTGCTCTGTGCCTTCCCAGGTAAGAAAGAACCTCAGTGGAAAGTTAGCTGCCTTTCCTCTGAAGAACTAACAAAATAAATCCCCTTTCATTAAAAGCCAATCCGTCTCTGGTGTGTTGCATTCCAGCAGCCAGCAAACTAGAACAAACACTTAAATCATTAAAATAAAAGTACATAAAATAAAGTATTTAATCCTCCAGATAAAAATAACTGGAGAAAAACAAAATAATCAGAAGAAATGAATGTAAGGTATAAAATAATTAAAATAAAAGCAGAAATTAATGAAGTAGAGAAGAAAAAGTGCAGACATAATTAATCAAAAGCGTGGTTTTAAAGACACAACAAAAGGCCAACTTCCAATTGATTTATATAAGGCAAAAGAGAGGAAGCATAAATATGCAAAACTATGGCATTTGTTGCAATCTTTTCAGTAGAAAGAGTTGTTGGATTTTTGTGGAATGATTTTCCCATACATGGGGTTTTAGAACGCTAAACTGCCCACAGCAGATACCATGACATGTGCTGGCTTTAACTCTGGGAATTCACCAGTTTATAAACTTACAGTTTTTAAGCTGTGACAACATCCACACGATCTCTGCCACAGGCCAAGCACCTGTGGCATCTGCTTGTCTCCGCTTTCTCTTTTGAGTTGCATTGCTTTCAGCCTCTTGCTTTCATGGCCTTCCCTCTGTCTGTCTGAATTTCATTCTTTCATAAAGGAGTCCAGAAAGAGGATTAAGAGCCACTCTGAATGAGGTGAGTCGCACTTTAGCTTCAGGAGCCTAACCTCACCCAAAGACTTTCCTTTTAGTGGGTTTACACCTCCAGGAATGGGTGAACTTTCAAAACATGATTTTCTGGGGTACACAGAGTTTCAGCACCACACATGGTGAATTACACTGATACATTTATGGTATGGTGAAAGAGTCTTTGATTCAAGGGATACATATTATTTGATTCGGATAGATCATTTTTAATACTCTGCTTAATTTTGTATGCCAATACTTGACTTACAGTTTTTGGAAGTGAATTCATAAATGAAACCAATCTGCTAATTCTCTGCCCTTTTTCCCCAATTTTGACACAAGTTTTTTTTTTTTTTTATTAATTAATGGAAAAAAAAAAGAAATTAACCCAACATTTAGAAATCATACCATTCTACATATGCAATCAGTAATTCTTAACATCATCACATAGATGCATGATCATCGTTTCTTAGTACATTTGCATTGGTTTAGAAGAACTAGCGACACACCAGACAAAGATATAGAATGTTAATATAGAGAAAAGAAATAAAAGTAATAATAATAGTAAAAAAAAAAACAAAAAAACAAAAAACAAAAGCGAACAAACAAAAACAAACAAACAAACTAAACCTATAGCTCAGATGCAGCTTCATTCAGTGTTTTAACATGATTACTTTACAATTAGGTATTATTGTGCTGTCCATTTTTGAGTTTTTGTATCTAGTCCTGTTGCACAGTCTGTATCTCTTCAGCTCCAATTACCCATTATCTTACCCTGTTTCTAACTCCTGCTGGACTCTGTTACCAATGACATATTCCAAGTTTATTCTCGAATGTCTGTTCACATCAGTGGGACCATACAGTATTTGTCCTTTAGTTTTTGGCTGGACTCACTCAGCATAATGTTCTCTAGGTCCATCCATGTTATTACATGCTTCATAAGTTTATCCTGTCTTAAAGCTGCATAATATTCCATCGTATGTATATACCACAGTTTGTTTAGCCATTCTTCTGTTGGTGGACATTTTGGCTGTTTCCATCTCTTTGCAATTGTAAATAACGCTGCTATAAACATTGGTGTGCAAATGTCCATTTGTGTCTTTGCCCTTAAGTCCTTTGAGTAGATACCTAGCAATGGTATTGCTAGGTCGTATGGCAATTCTATATTCAGCTTTTTGAGGAACCGCCAAACTGCCTTCCACAGTGGTTGCACCATTTGACATTCCCACCAACAGTGGATAAGTGTGCCTCTTTCTCCGCATCCTCTCCAGCACTTGTCATTTTCTGTTTTGTTGATAATGGCCATTCTGGTGGGTGTGAGATGATATCTCATTGTGGTTTTGATTTGCATTTCTCTAATGGCCAGGGACATTGAGCATCTCTTCATGTGCCTCTTGGCCATCCGTATTTCCTCTTCTGGTAGGTGTCTGTTCAAGTCTTTTTCCCATTTTGTAATTGGGTTGGCTGTCTTTTTGTTGTTGAGTTGAACAATCTCTTTATGAATTCTGGATACTAGACCTTTATCTGATATGTCATTTCCAAATATTATCTCCCATTGTGTAGGCTGTCTTTCTACTTTCTTGATGAAGTTCTTTGATGCACAAAAATGTTTAATTTTGAGGAGCTCCCATTTATTTATTTCCTTCTTCAGTGCTCTTGCTTTAGGTTTAAGGTCCATAAAACTGCTTCCAATTGTAAGTTTCGTAAGATATCTCCCTACATTTTTCTCTAACTGTTTTATGGTCTTAGACCTAATGTTCAGATCTTTGATCCATTTTGAGTTAACTTTTGTATAGGGTGTGAGAGATGGGTCTTCTTTCATTCTTTTGCATATGGATATCCAGTTCTCTAGGCACCATTTATTGAAGAGACTGTTCTGTCCCAGGTGAGTTGGCTTGACGGCCTTATCAAAGATCAAATGTCCGTAGATGAGAGGGTCTATATCTGAGCACTCTATTCGATTCCATTGGTCGATATATCTATCTTTATGCCAATACCATGCTGTTTTGACCACTGTGGCTTCATAATATGCCTTAAAGTCCGGCAGCGCGAGACTTCCAGCTTCGTTTTTTTTCCTCAAGATGTTTTTTTGCAATTCGGGGCACCCTGCCCTTCCAGATAAATTTGCTTATTGGTTTTTCTATTTCTGAAAAATAAGTTGTTGGGATTTTGATTGGTATTGCATTGAATCTGTAGATCAATTTAGGTAGGATTGACATTTTAACTATATTTAGTCTTCTTACAATTGCAACTAAAAGAATAAAATACCTAGGAATAAATTTAACTAAAGAGACAAAAAACCTATATAAAGAAAACTGCAAAAAACTGCTAAAAGAAATCACAGAAGACCTAAATAGATTGACACAAGTTTTATATACTTCTCTTTAAAAATCAGTTGGGTGCCTTTCCCTTTCTCTTTGTGAAATATTTTGTATGAAATATTAAGAAAGTACCCCTTGAATATATGGGGAAGCATATCAATAAAGGGTCTTCGTAATATCACTTGTGAAAATTTATTTTTACCATAAATGCAATTTCTTTAATGATTATTATTTTACTTAAATCAATTTTGTAATTTAATCATTTTGTCCTGGAAAACTGTCTATTACACTTTAGTTTTTATATTTATTTGCATAATATTTTTCTGTGTATTATATATATTCAATTGGTATTGTGTCATAATTTTTTCAAACCTAATATTATTTGTACTCTCCCTCTTTCTCTTTATTCCCTGTGATCATTATTTCTAGACAAGAGTGTAATTTATTATTTGGTTTCAAAGAACGTGTATTAAATAATTCATTTTGGTTTTTTTGGTCCATTTTATTAATTTCTGCTTTTATCACTTTCATTTGCTTTGTTTGAACTTCCTAATATTCTTTTTATGAATTTTATGTTAACTGATTGCCATTAATTTTCACACTTTCTTTTCTTGTGTTAAATATGTTGCTTTGAATTTACCTATACTTTACTGATTTTGGCAAGATTTTTCCTAAATATCAAATTAATCAATATCAATATTGCATACTTGCTGAATTTTGATAATATTTTTCTGAAATTGTTTATTTTTACTCTTCCTGGATTATTTTTATTCCTAGAGTGTTTCTTGCAAATGTGTATTAAGAAAACATTGTCTGCATAAAATACAATCAATAAGGGGTAATAAGATGGAAGAAGATTAAGTAAAAATTAAGTGAAAATAAGGGGGGTGATGTTACAGTAGGACAACATGAGATACTGTTTAGATGCTTAAAAAATAGAATCCAAAATCATATTTAGAGTATAATCTTAATTTTAATTAAAATATTTCAGCAAGAAAAGGAATGCAAAGTCTTAGATGCTCCTGAGAATCCTTTTAAACTCCAACAGTTCTCTAGAATTATTTGCATTTTTAAAATTGCAGAGATGAAAAGGGCATTGAATCATAATAAAAAATTAGCAGGCTGCCATCTTACTGTTCTCTTAGCTTTTGTTCAAAATATTAAATCAGAAACAGACTATTGTGAATCAAATCCAGCAGGAAAACAAATTCCATGGAGATTTGTGTCATTACTGCAGAAAATCATTATTGCAGAAAAACAATAATGGTGGAAAATGTAAAACTTAAAAAGAAGAAAAAGTGAGTTAACTAAGAGTCTCATTCATTGCCCAAATGTTAATTAATAGGCACTATTAATATAGGACTAATGGCATTTAATATTGTTTGCCAAACAAAGAACTTAAGCATGTATCATGAAGAATATTAACCAGATATTCTATACTCATAAAGAAAAATAGAGATTTAAGTTTTATCTGCAGTGGAGAATATTTACTACATTGCATAAAACATCCTCACTTTGGACATTTTAAGAAGTTAGAATGAGTTACAGGAAGAATTCACAACAAATTTTGAAAAAAAAATAGTTTAATTTGAAACATTGCTACCTGCAAGAATCTATTCAGTGTAGAATTCAAAATGTAATATTTATAGAACATTTCTTTTCTTAAGCTTGCAAAAGAATTGTAAATACTCAATATAATTCCTTCTGTAAATAGGTATAAAGCATAAATATTGTATGACTTAAAGCTCATGAACTTCACGCCAAAAACTTCCCTGTACAATATCTTGTAGGTGGCAGCAATGGCTTTTTTTTTTTTTTTAACCTTTGAATTCCTCTGACTGTGTGCATCTGTTTAATGGGATTCTTTACAAAAATATTTACACTGAGGGCCACAGAAAACCAGCACAGTTGTTTGACAGGAAATATGGATTTGATATCTGTAGCTAACCACTAGGCTAAAATGAATCTTGACTTGAATAATTTATTCTTCAGTAGAGGGAAGGAGAATTTAGAATGAAATCTGTAATATTATAATTCATGTGATATTCAGATTTCATGCATATGTATGGTTTTATCTTCCTGCTCAGCATCACAGTAACATTGCTGTTGAATATATGTTTTCATGGTCTTTTTCTTTTTCGCATGTACAGGCACCAGGAATCGAACCCGGGTCTCCGGCATGACAAGTGAGAACTCTGCAACTGAGCCACCATGACCCATCCTGGGGTCATTTTAATTAGCCAGGTAGAGTCATAATGGCATCTGTTTTGCATGGTCATTGCATCCATTTTACTCAGGAATTTCATCAGGAAACAATCTGCCACCCATGCATGCCAACCAGAATTTTAGGAATGTGATTATTCCTATGATCCCATCTCTCTTATCTCAAAAATGCATTTGCTCTCCTATTTTATTATCTTCTGTTATACCTGGGGTTGATTTGTTGTCAGGCATTCTGTTAGGGAATTGAGGAGGATGTGGATAAAGAGAGAACAGAGACCACAGTTTTGTTTAAAATGAAGATATGATTAGGTTCTTGGCAATTGTCTTTGGGACTTTAATCACTCACTTTAACTTTTAATATCAAAATAACATGAGGTTGGAGCTTTGAGTTAAGAAGATTCTATCTACTTACTTGATAAAAATCAAATGCTTTCTTTGGCTGTCAATTACTAATTCCATCAGGACTAACTTCAAAAGTCTATATATCATTTTTTGTAATTATTCTTTACATGGTTTTTATTTTTATGTCAATTACACTAGTAATAATTGGTAAGCTAATGCATGATTTCCCTGAATATACATCAGATAAAAAAATAATATCAGGAAAGTAGCTATGTCTTTAATGTACAAATAATTTCATTGACTTATTTACAATAAAGGAGTCAGTCAGCAAAAACACATCATTCATGGCCAAGCCTGATTAGCCTTAAGTAGTAAAAGGGAGAATTAAAATATATACAATACTTCTGCAAATACTTTCTACATTAAAACATAAAGTGGAAATAATAGACTTCAGCTTTTCTATCAGTGCTCAAACCTTCCAATAATTTGGGACTGCACTGCATGATCACATTTGCAAAAGTCATGAACAACCTTTATTCCTTTATGTTATTTACTTGAAATGTGTCCTACTAAAGAGTGGTAAGTATCTGGAATTTCTAAGAAACTGTCTTTGAAAAGAATCAACACTTTGAAAAGAATAAACAAAAGATAGGAACATATTGGGCTAAAGCGGGACATTTAGATATGCTGATGAAATAATAGAAGGCAAACTGAGCATTTACTGCTTCAGCATTTTTCCTTTTACACTTTCCTTCACCAACTTGCAATTTTATATAAAAGCAGGATTGTTCTGGGCAAGGTCAATTGGGTCTGCATTAAGAAAAGCGAAACATTTCTTAAATGAGAAGCGATCAACATTAAAATACTATAATAAGGGTTATAAAATAGAAGGAAAAGAAAGATTTGAAATCAGCTTGATTTAGGAAGCAACAACATAGCATACTTATGAAGCTAGAATGATAGTAATTATTTCGAGGGAAAGAATAACCTCTATTTCTGGAGGTGAAAATCATTATGGATTTCCATATTAGTTTAGTTTGACCTCCAAGAATCTGTTTTTACACAGCTGACTTTATGAATTCATGTATTCTGCATTTACTGCATGTTCACAATTATACTTAAAGTAATTAGAGCTCCAGGGTCAATACAAGGTCAGATGAAAATTGTGCTAATGAGGAAGACTTCTTCAGCAGGGCTCAGTTTATGAACTGCTTATTGTCTTCTGAATCAGGAGGTACCGCGGCAGAGCCCCAGTCAGCAAAATGCGGGCTCTCCAGCGGTGGGAAACCTCCCTTGTATTCTGCTACACATTTCAAATCTTGTCTCAAAGGAGGTCAACCTGGTTTGTCAAAAGACACTTCCTACATGCAAGAAGACACTCTGAATTCACACTTTAGGCTTTGAAGTTGATTATATTCACATCACTTTTAGAGGAAATCTGTTTAGAGGCTATGTTTCCATTTTGGTGTCATAGCTTTAACAGAGTGACTACTATTTATAAATTAATCATAAATCACATAGCAATCATGTTTAGAAAAATTAGGTTGGAGCTGTGCGTCAAGGGGATTCTAATTGCTTGATCAAAAAAAAATC
The DNA here is from genome assembly GCF_023851605.1 of Tamandua tetradactyla. NCBI lineage: Eukaryota > Metazoa > Chordata > Mammalia > Pilosa > Myrmecophagidae > Tamandua > Tamandua tetradactyla. Next base: position 6,311,295 of record NC_135340.1, on the reverse strand, counting down.
TAGAACTTTATTCCATCAAGACTAGCTTCTGTGTGGAAGCTGTTTTTTTTGAAATCATCTATGTGAAATTTATTATTTTATGTCAATACTGGTATTTTTGAATGAGTAATATTTTCATAAAACTCAGATACCTATGTTTATCTAATTGTATTATTTTATCATAATATTCGTATATCAACTCTGTAAAGAAGGGAAGAGAAACATATCTTAATAGTATGGCTTATCCATAGAACCAGATAATTCTTCCTTTTCAAATCTGTACATTGAAATCGTTTATCTCATTGGTACTTGGTGTCAGCTCACATGAGGATGCAGTTACCACTTTCAGTTTCTGTACTTTTAAGGATGTATTAGCATTAAAAATTAGTACAAATTTAAAGTGATTGGGGAATCTTCCTACTGCTTCTCACTTTTAAGAACCAAAGTGTGAATGGAGAGGAGGAAATTGACAACACAGCGCCTACTCTTCTGCAGTTAGAAAAGAATAAGAAAGCAGAAGAGCCAAAATAATTTCGTTCAACAACCTCAAAGTTTTATTTATTCAAATGCAGATTCTCATCTAAGCCTGAGCACATGATTATTCACCATGGTATAATGATGAATTATATCCCCATTTCGTCTCGATGGATTCCTGCCCAACAATGTCCAGTTCCCACTGAACAAGGAGATGTGCCATCAGAACATATTCGTGATGATTATTTAGTCACCATTTTGTTTTGTAAATGACGACTGTGAAACACAGAAAGACTGATTTCCCTATCATCACACAAATAATCCAATTGTTAGAATGCGGTTCTCTTGATTCCCCGATGAAATTTCCTTCCCCTGCATCACATTGTGTCTTGCTACTACTTTGAGTTCTTACTTCGCATGCAGCTTTAATATATGGATTTTTCCTGGAGTAAGGCAAAGAGTAATTCTAACGCAACAAAAGAAAGTTCCTTATCTTTGTGCTAATTAGATCTATGACAGATTGCTGAGTGCAGAAAACCCTTGTAGGGCTAACATTACTTAAGAACACAGCATTTTGTGAAGGCCCATTTCATTGTGTGCTTGTGATTTCAGTTCAATTTAAAATATTTTAAAATTATTCACTGAACCATAAAAATATACTTTGTGTATGATATAGTTAATTTTAATTTTTGTTATATTGTTCTATAGAAACACTCACATGCCGAGAAATGACTAAAGCAAAATGGAAAAAAACAAAACAAAAAAAAAAAAACTGTGTAGGATCCCTTCTGTGCCAGAAAATTCAAAAGTACATATGGCCAAATATCCGGAAGTTGTCCCAGTGATATTATTTGATTTTCTTTTCAAATTAGAAGCACAGGAGCATCAATAATATGTGAAAAGGTATTGATTGGTTCAGCAAGCCAGGAGCTTTAATTTTCCACTGTCTCTGTGATATTTCCGAAATACATTCCCACATCTTGCTTGGAATCTTTCTATTTTCTCCAACAATGGTGATTTTTATCTAAAAATAAGAGAGCGATATGGCAGACAGTGCTACTCCATTACCCCATCGAATATGCATTGCCATGTCATTGACCTCAGACTCAAATATTACAATAGAAAGTGAAATGAAACTTACCTGGAAGAATTTCAAACATATGAATGTATTTCTTTATGAATCTATTTCTGTATGAATATATGAAAGAGTCACTGTTGACAAGAAATGCAATGAAATCTAAAAATTTCCTAAGCTCAGGGAAGCATCAATTAAATTAATAGTTGATGTCATTATTTTGTTTGGAAGATATCAATGTTTCTTATATATTGAAGTGTTGTTAACTCTGTTCAGGTAAATTCTAGTATTGTTCAGTCTCTAGACATGGAAAATTTTATTACCTACCAAAGTTTATGGTTTCCTAGGGCTTGCATTACTTCATATTGTATATTTGCAGCACCTTCACCCCAAAATGATCAATCAGTATCAGAAATTTGCTAAGAGGCTCCACTATATCCAACTTGGATGTCTGTGATTCTTGTAGAATCCATCCTTATGCCCAGATTTGATTCTTGACCCCAGAATCCAAAGATCTGGTTTCATTTAATAAATTTGGAAATTAAAATATACAACACTTTATAAATCAAATGAGCTCTAAAAGTTGCACATATTAGCAAGGAAAAATATAGCAAAACACAAATCCATAATTGAGGATGGATAGAAGGATTCAAGACAAATCTGTGGAGCTTTGATAGCAATATTCTGAATCTTCACGTTTCTTCTTTTCATCCTTTCTATTCACTAGAATAACTCCCTTCATGCACTGATTAGCTCAAATTCTCTGTTTCTTCAGAGTTTAGCAGCTTACCTGGTACATGGTCATAAACCTTTGCTTAATGAATAAAAAGATCTGGATGAAAATTGATCTGATGGAGAAAATGGGTAAAGAATAATGAGAGACTTTGCAACAAATGTGTTAGACAAAAGGCCAATTCAAATGGATATTTCCAATACATTGCTTTTCTGATATCAGCAATAACACACCATTTTCATGAGAAAGGACACAATCCATAATCACTGCATAAGATATAACATTCCAGAATGCTGTGTAGTATTTTATTTATAGTTGAGCCTTGAGCCAAATGAAAAGACAAATCGTGTTTCTGAATGGGAAGTCGGAGAGTTTAAAGTACCTATTCTTCCAGTATTAATTATTTAAACTAATTCAATTTCAATAATATTCTCTAAATGTCTTTTTTCCTTTCATAAACCCCTCAATTACCTCTAACATTATTCTTAAAGAAGAAAAAGGGAAAAATAGCTATGAATAAGTTTGGAAGAGAAGAGTAAAAAAGAAATTTCCCTACCAAATATTAAAACACATTTGACCATTTCTGCACTTAAAAGAGAATGGAAAGGGATAAGAATAAGCAGACAGATTGAAATAAACAGAAAGAATAAATAGGAAAACATTATCTGCATCTTAGTGGTCAGAGTGAGTTAAATTTCTAAGAACTTAGCTTCTTCTCAGCTGAATTGTGAAATCAGCACATAATTGTTACACATAAAAAAATCATCCTAGGGGTGCAGGGGTAGATCAGTGGTAGAATTTTCACCTGCCGTGTAAGAGACCAATGTACTTCCCAAACAAACTAACAAACAAATGGAAAACCAAACAAACAAAAATTCAACAAATGGTGCTGCAATAAGGGGAAACTTACATGGAAAAATAATGAAATGTGACCCCCGCCATACAGAATACAAAAAAAAAAATCACCCTAAGAGGCAATAAAATTGTATAAGTTTTATTTGCCAGTAGTTTAATGATAAAAAAAATCAAATACTTCTTCAAAAGTTATTCTCAAGTATGCTGGTCTGCCTTACAGAAATAGAATGCATTGTTCTGGAGACATGAGTATACGGGCTTAATGGCAGTTATACTTCTCCCTAAATGAATTCATTGCTATTATGGCTTTGTGTGAGTTTGGTGTAAATGCATCCAATCCTAAGAGAAAATTTTTTTGATATATTGACAAATCAGTATATGAACAATGTCAGGCAGAAAGTCAGGCCGTGGATTACGGCATATTCACCATAGAATTGTCTATCTCAGAAAAATCATGGAAGGCGACAGGATGGCTTTTTCCTGGAGATATCTGACTGGTCTGCTGGGTACACGTGAGGTTGTCCTGTGATTTCCCATTTGATGTTCAATATTAAATACACATCACAGTTAAATGACGGAAGTTTGTAAAATAAAAGACATTGAAAAATTAGGATATTTAGCAAGAAAACAACATATATATAAATATATATATTATATAATATATATAATTATATAATATAATAAATAATAAATGTATATTTCTCCTGTATTCATATAAATACTTTCTGATTGCACAAAGTGTTGGATATAAAAATAACAAATTTTGAAGTTAGACAAAATACAAATAAATATTTGCCTCATTTATGAATGGGAATAATTTTCTGGGCATAAAAATAATACAACATATCCTCATAAATTTGAGCACAAAATATTAAAAGTTTTATCTAAAATTAAAAATAATTGAAAACTACAAATAGAGAAGCAAAATTGACTTTTGACAGCAAATAAAGCAATGAGATAATATCGATAATATGAAAGAATTGAGCAAATTTCAAAACCCATAATTAATGGACACAGAACATAAGGAAAATAATTCACAAAAGAGGAAATACCTATCATTGATAAATTCATAAAAGTACACCAAATTAATGCAGCCATGAGGTACAATTTTTACTATCTTATTATCAATAATTATCAACAATATTCCTATGTAAAGCCTGAAAGAAGCAGATGAACTCATACTATTTACTGAATATTAAATACTATAAAATTTAAATTTTTATTAAAGTTGTAAGTTTACAGAAAAACCATCCAGAAAATACAGAGTTCCCGTATACTGCCCCCCACCACCACACATGCCCTTTTCCCTGTTATTAACACTTTGCATTAGTGTGGCAACTTTGCTACAAATCATGAAACAATATTATTATAATTATATTACTAATTTAGTCCATAGTTTAATTAGAATTCATTGTGCTGTACAGTCCTGTATTTTTTTAAATTTTATTCTGATAATATATATAATATATATTATATTTAATATACATATTAAAATTTCCCCTTTCAAACACATTCAAATATGTGCATTCACGAAGTTGTACTATGACCCACCACCATCCATTACCCAAACTTTTCCATCATACAGACAGAAACTCTGTACCAACTAAACATTACCATCTCCTACACCAGTCCAGCCCCTGGTAACTAGTACTCTAGATTCTGGCTATAAACTTGCTTATTCTAATTATTTCCTATCAGTGAGATCATATAATATTTCCCCTTTTGTGTCTGGCTTATTTCATTCAACCTGATGTCTTCAAGGCTCATCCATGTTATTACAGGGATCAAAAATTCATTCCTTTTCACAGCTGAAAAATTTTCAATGGTATGTATTCACTTCTTTATATTTTTCCATCCATCAGGTGGAAACACCTAGATTGCTTCAAAACCTATCAATTGTGAATAATGCTGCCATGAACATCAATGTGCAAATATCCTTTTGAATCCCCACTTTCAATTATTGGGGTATATATCCAGAAATGGCATGGTCAGATCATATGGTAATTCTATGCTTAACCTAACCATTTTTCATAATGATCACACCATTTTAAATTCCCACTAAAAATCAATGAGTGTTTCTGTTTCTCCACATTCTATACCACACATGTTGTTTTCTATCGTTTTTTGATAGTAGCCATTCTTCTGGGTGGGAAATGATATTACATTGCGGTTTTGATTTGTATTTCCCTAATGGCTAACAATGTTGATCATCTTTTCACATCCTCATTGGCCTTTTGTATATTCTCTTGACAGAAATGTCTATTTAGGTCTTTTGCCTGTTTGAAGTTGGATTATCTGTCTTGTTCAGCTGTGGGAATTCTTTATATCCTATGAATATTAAGCCATTATATGATATGCAGTTTTCAAGTATTTTCTCCCATCCTGTAGATTGTGTTTTTATTTTCATGAGGAAATTCTTTGATGCAAAGAGGTTTTAATTTTGATGAAGTCCAATTTATCTATTTTTTCTTTGGTTGTAAAATCTAAGACTTCACAGGTCTTTTTTTTTTTTTTTTTTAATACAGGTCCTGAAGAGGCATCCCTATGATTTCTTCTAGGAGTTTTATAATATTGATTCTTATATTTAGACTTTGGTCCAATTGAGGTCAATGTTTTATGTGGTGTGAGGTAAGGAATCCAGCTTCATTATTTTGCAAACAGATATCCAGTTTCACCAGTACCATTTGTTAAAGAGACTATTCATTCATAAAGTACTTCTATGTCTCTCATAATAGCTCTGCATTTAAAGTCTGTTTTTTTCTGGTATTTGTATAGTTACACCAACTTTTTTTTGAGGGGGGATACTATTTTTGTGGAATATCTTTTTCAAACCTTTCACATTCAACCTAATTGAAACCTTGGTTTAAGGTGAATCTCTTGTAGACAGCATATAGGTATCTCATACTTTTTTATCCATTCTGCCAGTCTGTGTCTTTTGATTGGGGAGTTTAATCCATTAACATTCAAAGCTATTACCATTTTATCCTTTGACCTTTATACATCATATCTTATTTTTTGTGACTCTTTTTACCCTTTTAATTATCGTTACTGATACTGTTCATTTTTATATGCTCCTCCAAGCCTCTCTCTCCTGTCCTTTCCTTTCAGTCTCCAGGACTCCCTTTAGTATTTCTCATACAGCAAGTCCCTTTGCTAATTAATTCTCTCAGCTTTTGCTTATCTGTGAATATCTTAAACTCTCCCTCATTTTTGAAGGACAGTTTTGCCTGATAGAGGATTCTTGGCTGGCAGTTTGTCTCTTTCAGTATCCTGAATATATCATACCACCACTTCAAGCTATGAGGCATCCTTTTTATATGAAGAATCATTTTCTCTTGCTGCTTTCAGAATTTTCTCTTTTAACATTTAACATTGTGAATAGTCTGTATCTTGGAGTAAGTCTGTTCTGATTTATTCAGTTAGGGTAGATTGTGCTTTTTAGACCTGCATATCAATGTTTTTTGAATATGGATATTCATATCTTTTGCTAAATTTGGGGAGAGCTCTGCTTTTTTGCCTTTGAATATTCCTTCTGCCCATTTATTTCTTCTTCTTGGTTTCTAATAATGTATATATTGTTATGCTTGCTGGTGTCTCATAGGGCCCTTTGGCTTTGTTCATTTTCTTTCATTCCTTTTTCTTCCTGCTTGTGGTGGTTTGAACTGTATATACCACAGGAAAACATGTTCTTAAATTTAACCAGTTCCTGTGGTGGGGCACCCATTGTAAGTAGGACGTTTTGATGAGGACCCTTTGGTTAAATTGTGACGCACCTCAATAAGAATGGATCTTAATCCTATTACTGGATCCTTTATAAATGGAATGAAATTCAGACAGAAAGAGAAAGCTACAGAGGAAGCATCCAAAAGCTAAAATCAATGGAAACTGGAAGAGAAGGGAGCAACCAGAATATGCCACCATGTACCTTGCCATGTGACAAACTGAGGACCAAAGAACACTGGTAGTCATCCCCAGAACCCCACCGTCTTTGGGGAGAAACCATGGCTTTGGTGACACCTTAATTTGGACCTAAACTAACAAAGTCACACTACTTAAGCCAAACCATTTCATGATATTTGCTTGAACAATCTAGGAAACTAAAAGAGATTATTGAGAGTGGGGTACTGCTATTGCAAATGCCAAAAATGTGGAAACAGCTTTGACACTGGGTAATGGAATTATGTGTTGACATATGGAATGACATTGGAAGAATTATAAGTTGCTTGATAGAAAAGCCTAGACTGCTGTAAAGAGATTGTTGATGGGAATGGGAATCCTATTTCTTGGATTCTAAGCTGTGCTGCCACCAAGGAGTTAGCTAGAAATGATGAATGTATTATTGGAAACAAAGGAAAGATGACCTTTGTTTTGAAATGGCAGAGGACTTTGCAAAATTGTGTTCTGATATCACAGGGAAGGCAGAACTTGAAGTCAGTGAACTTGGATATTTAGCTCAGATTTCCAAGCTAAATGTGGAAAATACAGCCTTGTTTCTCCTTGCAGTTTATAGCAAAATGCAAGAGAAAGGCAGGAAGCTGAGAAATGAACTGTGTATAAAGAAACTAGATATTGATGGTTTGTAAACTTCTGAATTTCTGGAAAGTAAGTACTAAGAGTATAATGCCCCATATGAGGGTTTAACTGACATGGAAACAATCAGCAATTTCCATGGAAGTCAGTAGTGGAGATGTAGTTATCCAGGAAATATCTGTGGAAAGTTATTTTGTGTCTCATAGTTTGGAGCCCTGCTAACTACATGCAAAACTGACAAGTTGTTTTGTAAGATTTGTATGAGCCAAAGTACTGCCAGCCTAGACTAAAAGTGGCAGAGAAGGCATAAATTGAAAGGAAGATTGTTTCAAGGACAAAACCATTAATGCTGAGGTTTGAACCAAAGACATCTTCTCGGGCCAAGACAGCGGGCGCACCCATGTATGAGAAGAGGGTGACTGAGCCCCAGCTTTTGAAGAGGGTAGAGCCTGTACCCCAGCAGTCAAGGAGGTCATGGCCGCTGTCTGTGCTTGCCCAGCACTGGGGCTTCTGATATTATTCTCAAGCTCCATTCAGAATAGTTCTGAAGACAAGGGGGGGGGGGGGGTTGATGACAAGAAAGGTAAGAAACTAGTTTGGCAAGGTGAACACACATGCATGCGTGTACACACATGTTGCAATTAGATTCCTTGGGGGACAATAGAGGCGAATTCTCAGTGTTCAGGCTCCTAGGATGCTCTAGAAAGTAATTCAGTTTCATAATGACTTTTCTTATTCATTCCCTCTCCCTTCCTTCCTTCTGATCAATCTATTTTAGCAGGCAGCACATTCACATAGACAAACGGCAGACACGCGGTTAGCAAGGGAATGATTTTAAGGTGTTCAGAATCTTAACATACATTATTCTAACTTCTCCTTGGACATTCTTTCTTTTGGAAGTGCTAGAGTAGTATTATTTGCCAAAAGACATACCCATAGGGGAACGTTCAAGAAAGAAACAGGTTTGACTTTAGGTAATTAATTAGGTAGTCAGCAGTTTTTATGCCACATGAAATATTTTCAGGGTTGAAACGGATCTCTCGTATCTAGAATTGTACTTTGTGCCTCTCTGTGGTTTCCAAGATGCAGAAAGGGGATAGATTTCTACAAAAGGCACATTCCTGTAGAGTGCAACATTTGGGTTCCTCATTCTTTCAGAATGTTGATACCTCCCAACAGATGAACTATTGTGCTTAATAATTGAAATATATGATTTTCTTGTTTTGTATTGAATTCTTTTGAATCTAGGTACTGCCATCTCACATGAGTTTGTAGAAATTAATTGATTTCTCTGGAATATGTTTCTCAACTATAAAATGGCAATTTCATATATTACTATTCTATCTGACATCCTATCAGATTTAATGATAACAAAGTGAGGAGATTTGTTACTATGCATAATGTAGTAGTTGGCCTCTGGTATGGATGCATTGAAATAAATAACAGATATCGTTATTATTAGTATGACAGTTATCATAATTCCTATCTGCTTATGAAAGAAAATGGGGAATTTGAAGATAGCTCCTGATCCCTGCCATCAGATAGCTTATAATTACTGGAAGACTAAATGCGATAAGGAGAGTTGTGTTAACATGCAACTAAACATTGACTAAGAATTTAAGTAACCAGCTTCAGGGTTCCAAACTGTAAAAGTTTTAATAAAAGCATTTTTAACTTTGAGACTCCTTTAGGTGGAGCTTAAAGACTGTTTGAGTTTGAATTAGACTTAAGGGAGGATTTTCCTAAACAGGCAATACAAACTATGCTTAATTTTTCTAAGATCATGTCCAAAATCATGAATGTTTAGAAAAGTATATTAGCTCTTTGAGATAGTTATAGATTTTCCCTGATTATAAAAGCAATACAAATTTCCTATGGATGTTTGTGAAAATACTGAATACAAACATTTGTGTTGAAAGGAATAATAAAGAAAATAAAATGTACCCCAAATTTCACCATCCAGATAAAATCATTTTTAGTATTTGATGTGCTTTCTTCTAATCTTTTCTCATCAGGCATCTATCACAAAAATTTCAATAATACATAATTGTATTCATAAACAGGAATTTTAAGTCTGACATAATACATTGTTAAAATTTATCGAAAAGCATGTGATATGTACTAGATGGGGAGGGAGAAAAATATAAGACTCATATCATATTACACTTATGTATACACCATAGCAGTAAATAAGATGTAAAGTTCTAAGGGACAGAAGTAAGAAGCACAAAATATAAGTAAATTTATATTTTGTTGGAGCATGTATATTGGACAGAAACAAATAAGGAGAATAGAGTTCACACCATATCAAAAGATAGAAATCTAGTTACAAGGCATTGAAGGGGCTGAAAAGGCAAAGAGAGGACAGTGGTCCAACCCATTGGTGAGCAACAGCCCTGCCACCCCTGGGAATGCATGGACAATGAAGTGAACAGAGCCAGAGTTTGGGACACTGAGCGATCCAATGTACCAAGGCATGCAGGACAAGAGAATTATTTTTAATATGACATTAAATTATTAATAACAGCATCTAGGGGGCCTCAATATATGCCGGGCTCTACTTGAAGAGTGTAGCATGTATTGAATTGTTTCATCCTCAAAATAGCACAAAGAGAATGATGAATTGATATCTTCATTTTAAAACTAAGAAAATTGACTGTACATAGATCATAAGTGACAGGGCTGGGCTTCAAATCCAAGTTATTTTGTTTAATATATTATACAAACTTCATCTCGATGAAGTTATGATCATCTCCCCAACTGCGATTAATGTGTCATCTCTCTTTTTTTTTTTTTTCACATGGGCAGACACTGGGAATTGAAACCGGATCTCTGGCATGGCAGGCACGTCGTTTTTTTTTTAATCATTATGATTCATACTGTCACATAGTGGATTGCTATTCTGAAAATAGAATGAAACAGACTTAAAACTTAAGATACAGAAGAAGTTTCTTGAGCCAAAGTAGCATTAATGTGGAGCAGTGCCCTAGGAAGTCTCTGCTCGGTGGCTGGGTTTGGGGTGGCAGCTTATAAGGCTGCTTGAGATGAAGGGAGGATGTGGAGGAATGGGGAGGGCTGAGGGACACATGAGCTGTGAGGAAACATGACCTGCCTCGAGCAGGATGTCCTTTGGCCACAGTGTGTTAGTCAGCAAACAGCACACCACACTGGAGAGCCGGCTGTTTGTGTAAGGTTGGAGCTTTTTGGTGAAGATGAGCAGGGTTGCTGGCATCAGCCTGACTTGTTTTATTACAGTTTTTCTTTTCTAGCAGGGGCAGATGTCTTTATCAGCATCGCAGAGAATCACTGGTGTGTCAGCCTGGTTCAGTTCAGCCTTCTGTTTCTTCTGTGTGACCCTCTGGATAAAATGGGCGTTCAGGCAAATCATGGTGGTTAGTGAGGTTATTTACCATTCTATTTTCACATGACCATAGGAAAACACACTAAATCTCCTTTTTAAAACATGCACAGACTACATAAGTAATCTAATATCCTTTAGTTGCTTTATTCTGGGCAATTTCTATAAGGAAAATAGTTACCAGGTGCGGAGTCCCCTGGCCGTGTGTACTTGACTCCAAATGTGTGGCAAGTTTGGAAGTTGGAGCTGCTCAAAGTACCTTTCTGGAAACTTCCTCACTGAACTGCCCTGCTGGTGCACGAAGGACCGTGGCCTAAGGAAGAGGAGTAATAGCGATCGACAGGTGCTCTTACATGTCTCTCCTTATACCTTCCCTAGAGAGACACAGCGCTGGGCTTCGTTTCCCAGAAGCGGACGCTGCTGAGTCTGGTAAGATGGGCAATGTCATTTCTCACTCCTGCACTTAGAGAAAACCTCATCTCTAAAATGACGTCGTTGTAAAAGAAGTTCTCTAAAATCCTTTCAAGTTAGAGAAATTTATGCACCTGAGTTGCGGTGACCATTCTCTGAGGCCTCAGCTTTCCTAGTCAGAGACTTAAAAGGCAACCGCTTTGCTCCTGGAGACCATTAAATTCAATAAAAAGCCCACTGTGAATTCTGAAAAGGTTTCCAGCATCCTCAGGTCTTTCCAAAATGTTTTCTGGACTTGAATAGAAAATACCTGCCTTCTGACTCAATATCTTATGTCTTTTGCTACAGGGGAAAAAAAATTAATAACAATGAAGAAAGGCATGAGAGAGAGAAGGAAAGAGGAACGATTTAGATTTGTGGCGTTAGAGAACAAAGGCAAATGCTAACTGTGATAAAGAAAGGTTGATATGAGTTCCATTTCCAATCGAGGTTAGGGGTTTCATTTATTCAAAATGTTTTTGAAGCTATCAGATGTTTAATCAGTCCAAATAAAGAAAAGTTATATTATCCTTAAAGAATAAAGTATATTTTGATTAATGCATTCCAGAGAGCTAGTTAATTTTGTTTTCATACTAAATCCCATGCCATTGAATGCTCTTGATAGAAAAATCAATCATGTGAAATACTTCCTTTCTTCAGGAATAGGATGATTGAATGTGTTTCTCAAGAGGAAAAAAAAATTAAATTTTAAATAATTGAAAACATTTTCCAGGTAATTTACATTCTTTAGAATTGTTTACTGAAAAAAAATACTTACAGTGTAAATGACATTACATATTAGAATTATCTTTCCAGGAAACAAAGGGTCTTTCCTGGAAGAGTACCAAAAGGGTAATAGGGAGTGAGTTGCTGTACACAGTGTGGTGGGAACACAGGCTCGGTTACAACAGAAACTTTCAGCAAATCACCACTTTATTTTTTCTGCAGCACAAAAGGTCCAAAAGAGCAGGGGAAGAGATCCCACTCATTGTCTCTAGTTTACTGAGGAAACCAACTGCTTGGGTCAGTAGATGGCAACTCCACAAGCCCCACTTCACCCAAGAGAAGAGAGACAAATCTCTGTGTGTGTGTGTGTGTGTGTGTGTGTGTGTGTGTGTGTGTGTGTGTGTGTGTGTGTGTGTGTGTGTGTGTGTGTGTGTGTGTGTGTGGTATTTATATAACCTGGAGGAGACCCCTGCCTCTCAGAGTTCCTGTCCTGATAAGCAGCTGGGACTGCTGAGAGAGGCCTGCTGAGTGTGTTCCTGGCTTCCCCAGCAGATAGTATCAAAAGGTATGAAGGTAGCATCATGGTGATAAATGATAGGGAAAAGCATGTACCTGTTGATTCTGGTTTTTGGTTTTTGTTCTGTTTTGTTTTCATTTTCTTGTTGGAAAATATGGAGAGGTAAATATGTTTAGAATTATTGCAATGCAGTTTGAGATTATTCTGATAAACTGAAGGAAAAAAAGTTAAGGCAGTTAAGAGTGTTAGGTCATTTCAAATATATAAAAAGCACAATTACTTCCCAGAAAAGGATAGAGGATGGAATAGTTAAAAGAAAGACAGGAAAACAATTCCAATAATTTCACTATCAATTTTAAACCAATACTTTTAATTTTCAATGGTTAAAAAAGGGGAGATGATTTCAGAAATCTTTTCATAACTGAAGCTGCTGGTATTAAACCATCAAATTTCTCAGAGTGCCTGCCTAGTAGTAGTAGTGAAGGTGGTACCTAAAGCTGAATATCAACTATAAAACTTCAGTGAATACTTAATTAAATTGCATGATGTCATCATTTAGAAATGAGTATGGTTTTTGCAAGTCATTGTAATCTAGACCAAATTTTACTTAAAGAATCAAATTATGGTTATAGATATTACCAAAATTTGTTGGTTTTTAACATATTACATTCTACATTAAGTTTAAACCCATAATTCATTATAGAATCGAAGTTAATTTTATAATTTCTAAATTGTAACTGAGATGAAGATGAAATATGACAATATAAAAAACTAACATTTTAATAAGTTAGTTAGATTTTCATGGGATTTTGAATGTGCTGGGTATCTATTCTGGAAACATTTTCTATATAAAAGTAAGCACTTTAGGGCAGGCCACGGTGGCTCAGCAGGTAAGAATGCTTGCCTGCCATGCCTGAGGACCCGTGTTTGATTCCCGGTGCCTGCCCATGTTAAAAAAAAAAAAAGTAAGCACTTTAGTTCTCAAAAAACATCAGTTTAGACATGTAGAAAAAAAAGTTGACTGACAGTAAATAAATTTTGCCCTATAGGAGGTATATAGCTAGTTTTATCTGTAAAACGTATGTAACCATCTTATTTTTTAAAGTTATAGAGACTACAAATGAGGCAGCATAGAGACTTTTAATGATCAGTTGACAAATATGTTGATGAATATTAGTGTATACACATATATACAATAGGAAACAGATGTTTGCTGGAAGCTCCATTTCTTTGCATACCTTTTCTAATAACCACAATAGGGGCTCAATAAGTATGGAGTGTCTTGAGAAATTTCCCCGAATTGCACATTGCCGAGCAATGATGTCAAAGCGTGAGAGGAAAGTGTCACTCTCACACACTGCCTTTGAGAGGTGCTTTAGTTTAGTTAAATAAGGCCTCAGTAACTGAATCTTCCTGTAGACCTCTGCCATCTTCCCAGGCTGGGTGGGGGGTCCCTCCTGTGGTCTAGCACTTGACTGTCTCCCCCTCTCCACTGGCATTTGTTTATAGGTGGAGTCAGGGAAACTCCCTTGTTCAGCCCAACTCCTACACAGCATCCCTAGATAACTGTCTGTGCATGGATTGCTGCATTAAAGAATTTTGCCACCTAAGATATTTTTTATTTTCTTTCATTACATAAGAAACAAGGAACACTGTGCAATCAGATGGCATTATTCAAGGGGATGTTCAAAAGAAAAAATTATTATTATTATTATTATTATTATTTTTTTGACAAATGGGCTTTTTGGGAACCTATTGTTCCTTCTTTATGTGAGATGTAGGAATCATCTCAGAGAGTAACATTATTTTTGTTTTGGGAGATCTATTGTACTCTAAATTCACCTTTCTCTGCTTTACTTGGTTCTCCCTTGGAAGGTGATGACATTTGTCTTAAACGGTGGAAGGGATTTAAGTCAAGAGAAAAATAGTAGCCATCAAGCTGACAGTCATTGCTGATTTGGCCACTTGAGCTGGCGCTCTCTACAAGGAGGGATGTCAAGCTCCGCCTGCCAGCACATTTGTCTACACAACTCTACCTAGGAGACTACTTGAGCAGTTTTTATTGCAACTGCCCTTTATTAGAAGTGAGTGGCACAAGTGACAAGCAGTATATATCCCACAACATTAATGCAAATTCAACAAAAATGGTAACTTTAGGCTCACCAAAATCTTTAACTTCAGTCGAGTGCTTCTTGAGCTCTTTATAGCTTCCAAGTGTGTTCATATGAACTGATTTTCAAGAAAATTTTCAAGAACCCGTTATTATTCACACCAACTATACTATTCAAATTATTGTCTTTAGGTCTAGAGTAGAGTTGCGTCTCAATAATCGTTTGTCAAGTAAACAAGAGGATGAACTCTTGACTGTGTAATTCAATGAATGAGAAAATTTTAAGAAATAAATGAAATAAATGAATGTCTGGCTTTTCCTACAATTTGGAAGCAGCAGCATACAAAAGGTGAGATGTTGGGTCAGTCTGTAATCGCCTCCCCATTAAGCTGTCTTCAACTCCCCTAGAAAACACTGAGTTTACTCTTCTTTTGCTAAATGAACCTATATGTATCCCAATTTTTGCATATATTAGCTTGCTTTATATATTTTTTTGTGTGTGGTTTTCCCTTTAAGACTATGAAGACTATTTTGTTATAAGGACTATCTGTATTCCGCCATGGCTCCTTATCTCCCAGGTTAATAAAATACATTTAGTGGACCTTCAAAAAATGTTGATATCGAGAAAAAGAGAGAGAGAAAGAGTACAAGAGTAAGAAAGAGTGAAAGAGAGAGATGGTAGTGGAGGAAGGAAAGAATCAAGAACCTTATAAATGGTCATGTTTTAACACATTTTGGAAGTATTAAATGGAGTATAGGGATAAAAGCACTTCGTATTATGTAGCAAAATATATGTCTTACACATACATGTTTCCATTGTTTCCTTCACTCCTGTCTGCAAAAAGGCAAATATCATAAGTTGTTCAATAGGAATACAAGAATGCCTGTAAAGGTTTGTGGTGTGAAAAAAGTTAGATAATTAACTTCTAACTTTGAATACATGAATGACGCATTCTAATCGTCATCACTGATTATTGCAAAATAATCATTATAGTGTAGTGTGCTAAAGTATTTGATTTAAACTAATTGTTTACTTTTTAGCTGCACTCGATGAGTTTCCCATGAATTTCTAAAAGGCTAAGTGGGGGGAAATTGTTTAGTTAGCAAATTAATCTATAATATGTAAAATGCAAGCTGCTGGAATGCACAACCTTTCTGCTTAGGATTTTAGGTCACCACATTCCATATTTTGATCTCTATGACATTCAGAAATTTGGTTGAAATGCTAAAAATTCAGTCAATGCTGCAGTTGTTTACACCTGCCTCTTGCCAAACATCTAGTTTGACATTTTGGACTAAATTGTCTGAATTGATCATTTGTCCTGACATCAGGTGGATGGACCAGTACTGCCTCACATACACACACACAAACACACACACACACATATATAAACAATTAAATAGTGACAGTTTCTCTGCTTTATAAGAATTTTTATTCACAGCAAGAAATTACAAAAAAACAGGTAATTGTAAATATAACTGGTTTATGGCATGAAGTGGTCTCCTGAGGTTACAGGCAGTAAGCAATTTTTAAATTTTCTTTTATTTTTAGTTTCTGGACCTAGGATGAAATATAAGGCAGAGTCCATGCTTTTTTATTATGTTTAGAAAGTTTGAACTCCTTTACTCAAAGTTAGATGCAGAAACAGCTTCTTTTCAGTAATTAAATCCCCATCCAGTGCATTAATGAAATCTCCAGATTCACATCTTTCTGGAAATGCTCAGCTCTCCCCAGTAACAGCTTGCATCTGAATGGAGAGCATGTCCTGGGGAGGGGACACAGCTGATTTCTGTTTTTGCCATGGTTTCTTCTTCTCATCCTCAGGCTTGCTGCTGTTTCTGACCCCTCCTCATTTGCAGCCAGGATACTGGATGGAAAGATCAATCTCTTGAAGAGTGGGTGTCCTTGCAATCTGGAATCTGGTTCTTCTGTGAGGCAGGTGAAAATCGCTAGCCTCTTGGTGCCTTGGGATGCCCTTGTGAGTTTCTCAGATGTTTCATCTTTTGTGTGTTATATCTCTGATGTTGTTCTGCTTCCCCTCTGGGTGACTGTTTTTCCCCCTCTTTATCCCTTCTCCAGTGCCCCTTCCATTGTCCTCCCTTTATTCCCCAAGTAGGTTTTATTGGTGGTGTCTCTTTCAAGCTGATTCCAGACCACCTTCCACAGAGTCCACTTTGAACCCCTGACAGCATTGGCCTTTGCTGGTCATCAGTGGAAACATAGCTCTCCCCCAGGGCAGCACTCCAGTCACCTTCCCCATCTCACCTCTAAAAGTGAGTCAGATCGCAATGCCTTTGTCTCTCAAATTCTGTGGTCACTAATCAAGGACCCCAGTTGATCCCCCTGAAGCCTCTTTCCCTTGAGGTGAAGGGAAATTACTCCAAGTGCAGAGCACACCAAGTCTCTCCAAATACTTCCCCACTTTCCAAGCTTCTTAAATAACAGCCTCTTCCAAAAGCCACAGCAGGTTGATAATTCATTTCTAGAACAACTTGATTCAGAGTCTGCCATTTGCAAGTCTTTCAAAGGAGGTGCAGCAAATCCTTATGAGGTAAGGTATGTACAAGTAATCGCATTGCTCTTCTTAAATCCTGGAGTCTCTTTCAAAATGCTGAATGGAGAGGAACTTTTGATATCTAGTTACATAAAGAAAGCACATAGTCATTACACAAGTATTTTTTTTCATTCTTTTTCTTCCATTAATATAAGTAAGATTGAGTTCATACTATACATAGAGTTTTGTATCATTCGTTGTTACTTAAAAGATCATGAGCATTTCCCCGTGTTAACTAAATATTCTGCATCAAGCTCATTGGTGCAGAAAAGCCTAAATGATTTAAATGTATTATTGGGTTGGGTATGGGGGGACAGACGACTCATCTGTCTAGTCCATGGTTTTCTAGACACCATGAAGCCATATTTTGACCAGAAGACTATCTTTGATCTGGAGATCCTGGACTTTGAGCTTTCCTGGTGATTGAATGGTTGGCTGGATTAGCTCCCTTGAGGAGAGAATGAATGTGTTTTACATGGAGCAGAAAGAATGAAATAGAAGTGTAGACTATTTTTCTTTTCTTCTGGTATGAAGAAAATTTACCTTTTCTAGCCACATCGTAGTAGACATAGACTGTGACCAAGGGGAGGATATCAAAGTATGGGCAGTTTGGTCCATAAAAAACCTGCATTACCTCTACTCTCTCCCTTCCTCAATTCATTTTAAATTCCCCTGCCCTGGGTCATACTAGATACCATCTGTTGAAGCTGGTAGGGCATCTCTTTGCCTAGGAATCATAGCAGGTTCCCTTGCTTATCTCTGTCCAGGCCCTGCCTTACAACTGATAATACTTCAAGTGTGAGAGAAATAAACCTTCATTGTGTGGTTGAGATTTTGGCATATTTCCATATTATTTTTATTTCTTTTCTTTAGTTGATATTCATGTAATCACTTCGTCTTTTGGACATGAGGTTGCAATAATCCAATCCTAAATCAAAAGATGTCTCAAAACAAAGAAAACAATACTTTACCACCAACGCAGTTTTGTACTGCTTCTTAGTACCTAATGTTTCCTATAATTCTTATAAACAAGCATAAATATATTATGTTATATTGGCATTGTTGCATTAACAATTATTATGATGCAAAAAAACTGATCAAGTAAACCAGTAAAAAGTGTAGCTGTTCAAGAGACTAATTTATGTTAAAACTGAAAGGTTGTACAGATGTAATTTTGGAATAATGATTTTTTTTTTAATTTTAATGTGACACTTAAAAATATGTAGGTTAACAAGATTTGAAGTCTTCAGACCAACCTCTGATAATGATTTTGAAAGTAAATGAGTTTTTAAAATCATGAAATTCACGAAGGGAAATGAGTAATTACTTTAATTTTATGTCAAAGCTATTAGAATTTTTATTTGAATCCAAATGCAGTCCAGTAGATTGTCTTTTAATTAATTGAATGAATATTTCTCCTCTGAGTGATTGGAGAACTCTTGCATCGACAAAGATATTCTATACTGCCTAGTAACTGTTGAACCAATTAAATTATCTCTTTTGGGGAGGGGGATCTTTAAATTTTTGAAGTAGAGAGGTTTAACAGGAAATGAATCTAATTTTATTAATATTCAAAGCTGTCAAATGCCAACAGTTTAGATTTCTTTTCTATTCTTTGTGTTGTGCTGATTAAAAAAACACAAGAGATATCAGGGCAAATTATCCACATAAACCATAAGAATGATGGGACACATTAAGAAGCCCTTTATTATGCCATGCAAGAAAGAAACCTAACTGAGGTAAAGGAATTCTACTGAGAATTCTATTTCATGATATCTGTCACCCCCATATCCAGTTTTGAAGGATGTCTTATTTGCAAATTGCTTTGTATTTCACAGCATTACTTTTGCCACCCTGGCCACAGCTCATTGGTGCAGTGAGCTGACCACAAGGGCCCGCTGACAGGCTATGTGAAGAGAGAGCTCTTGTATGGCCCACGAGATTCTCTACTACCTGGTAGCTGACTGAACCAGCTCAATCATCTCTCTTGGAAGCAGAGGATGAAATTAGACATGCAAAGTTTTAACAGGAAGCAAGTCAGTGCAGATTCAAAGAAACACTGAAAGAAAGAATGTTGGAAACGGGAGGTACAACACGACAGCAAACAGAGGTAAACAAAGGTGGAGAGACAGGAGAGAAGTGACCACCGAAAGGGGCAGTGGTCGTAAAAGCAGGAGCAGAAGCAGCTGAATCACCTCAATGGCAGCTATGGAATTCTAATCTTTGGACACTGGCCACCTGCTGGGGAGGGGGCGCCATGATTCCCAGGTGGCTAGAACTGTGATGCAACCTGAATAGAATTATATAGTCCATGAATTTATGCAGCCATTAAGACTCTCAATAGCTGTTTCTTACTTCTCTGAGTGACCTTAAACCAATCCCCCATTAATTGAAGTAATGTGAAACTATCTCCTTTACTCTATACTCAGCTGACCATTCTCATGAAAATGGAAAAAAAATGCTTTTAAAGGCCATTTCTTTCATTTATATAGAATGATTTTAAGTATGTTGTTCTTTCGTTTATGATTATAACAAGTCAGAACACTTGCAGTGTTTTAAATACTATTTACTAAAACTCTGTCTTGAGGGAAAAAATATATATTTTTCTTTTATAAATGTAGGAACACAGACAGGTAAAGCAACTTGCCCAAATTCCCACCACAGGTAGGAGGAGAAGAGGAATACATGCGTGAATATAAATGCACATGATTATTTCCCAATATCAGAGCAGACTCCACAAATTGTTCTAAAAATTGCTATTTGTATCAAGGATGTTACGTAGGTATTTGTCCACTTAAGTACACACATTTCTCCTCATTATTGTTAATTGTTGAATAGTAGTGCATTCCATGAGGGCTCTGGAACTTGTTTAACTATTTCTCTACTGATGATATGTCTATTATTTCCAGCTTTTCACTTTTAGAACTATAACCAGATTATGTGAGCCTTGTCTCATTGCGCTGGATCCAAATCTGAGGGTAAAGAATTGCTAAATAAGGTACATTCTATAGAAAACTACAAAACCCTGTGGCCTGCTACCCTGTTAAGACAGTTTAGAGGGGGCCCAACCTTTCTCAGAATGAATACTAGAAAGTAGGGGAATGACTCCTTGGACTTGTGAGCTGTCAGCCTAAGAAGGAGTGCTGTGCTTCTCCTTTCCTCCACCCGCTCCTGAATAAGGCTGAAAGAGAAAAAGCCTACATGTCTGTCCCTGTGGATGTGAAGATGCCTGATGGAGGGGAAATCAGCATCCCATTCCCAGCTGGACATCTACAAATGTCACAGGCTCCTAGTCCATCTCCCTGTCACCACCTGACCCCCTTGTTCCCATGGCCACATGGCTAGTTTGCCTGAAGAACTTCTACGTGCCAATGGACTCTGGATTCGGAAGCTACCAAAGATCATCCAGAGTAAGAAAGAGAATAACTGAAAAATAATGGTGATTAACTATCTAATAAAATAAAAACATGTATTCCATTTTTGTCTTTCTCAAGATGATACCCTGTTCAATTACCTGAAGAGAAGAATGCAAGGGACTTGAAGAACACATCATGCCCATTCCATGATTTGATTTCCTCCTGCCATGGTTTACTCTGGAGGTAATGGGGTGAAATAAGAATTGAATTTGAGACACTAGCATTTGGTATGATGAATGACAGCATAACCCTTCATTCAAACCAAGCTTCCTACTGATAGCAAGTATACGCTCTAGACAAAAACCAAACCAAACCAATGAACAAAAATTCAAATGATATAGTTTGGTGTAGTCAAGGCTGGAGAAGTGCAAGAATGGAATGAGTTTCCCATTTTCTAAGAGTTTTTCCTTGTGAGCATGCACAGTTGCACAATCAGAGCTAAAACTCTGATTTAAAGCAAACAACAACAACAACAAAACACTACTGACTTTCTGGCTATAATAAAAAGGACTAGGATCTTGGGCAGCCATAGCAAACTGCCAGAGTGAGGGAGGAGCCTCACAGAGAAGAAAATAGGCAATGAGATGCCATGATTCTGTGTATAAGTACAATTTCATCTTTATTTATGAGCCATACAAAGCATTGCAGAGAAGCATTAAAAATACAGAACAGACATGAATCACCTCCTACAGAGGATGAGACCCAACTAACAGTCTTTCTCTAAAGAGTTGAATTTCTAGCTAAAACACTAGTATCAGAGGAATATAAAGGATCTCATCCCAGAGGAAGTGTGATGTAACATTCACAATGCCTAGAATACAATCCAAAATTATTCAACATTTCAAAAATAAGTAAATTGTAAAAAATGTAACACAACAAAGATTTATAAACAAATGCTCATAGTCACTTCATGTATAATAGCTAAAAATAGGAACCAGCCCAACACATCTATCAACAAGTAAACATAGAACAAAATGTCTTCCATAGAATGGAGTGCATAAAAACACTGACTGCGTCCAGTGTTGGCAAGGGTGTTGGGCAACCGGCAGTCCTATTTGGTATTTATTGGAATTTAATAATGTTCACTTTGGCAATTACATAAAAAAATAAACTTATACCTAATATACAATCAACTTATTCCACACCTGAAAATTTACCCAAGAGAAATGAGAGCATGCTTTCTCACAAATATTTGTAAACCAGAGTTCACAGCCACCTCATTTATAAAAGCCGAAAACCTGAAATAACCCAAACATCTATCAACAAATGAAGGTATAAACAATATGCTTTCAATAGAATGGAGTATTACTCAACAGTATGAAGAAATGAATCACCACCACAAAGGACAATAGGAATGAATCAGAAAATAATTATGCTGAATGAAATAAGCTAAACACAAAGAGTGCATGCTCCATGAGTCCATTTACATACAATTCAAGAAAATGCAAACTGATTCTAGTGACTGAAAATAGATCAGTGGATACTGAGGATGGGGTGGTGGAAAGACTAGATTGCAAAGAACTACAAGGAAAGTTTTGGGAGTAAAGGAAGTGTTCAGTATTTTGATTGTGCTAATTTCACATTCCAAAATATATCAAATTATGTGCTTTAAATATATGCAGTTTATCGTGTAACACGAAGCTTGATAAAGTAATACAAAAACGTCAGTTTGGATGAAGTTTAGACTGAAATTTACTGGCATGCTCTAAACCTACTCTGGTTGTCATAATTGGGAACTCCATCTCAATTGGGAAAGGAAATTCAGCTCAGCGTTATTGGAAGCAGGAAATAGAGAAAAATAATACTGTTTGATGTTTACAGCCCACTAAGTGCAAACTGCATCCTGCTCTAGAAAGCCCAACATTGCATTGAAGTCCTTGGCTTCTTTTACATCTTTGGAAATACTGTCAAACAGGTCTCCCAAACGTTGAACTAATTTTATGCTTCAGCTAAAAGTGTACGTGAGTGCCCGTCTTTCTCCGCACATGAACACTGAACAGCTGCAATCTTATTAATGGAGGGAATGATCAATGAAAACCCTAACACGAGTTGAGAGGGGGCCCAGAGGGAAGGCGTACACCAAACTTCAAAAGGTCATGGGAGCCAAAAAATAATGCTTTCCAAGGAGGCAGTGTAAATAGTGCCAAATGCAGCAAAGTTTTACTGAACTGTAAGTTAAGTTGTTGCTGGCTAAAGCGAGAACAGTTTCAACTTATCCTAATGAAAGCAGAAATTTAATTGTCATAGTTGAGGGGTAAATGAGGAAAGAATGCACAGCAGTGTAATGAACATTTTTTATTTGGAATTTTGTTGTGAAGAGGAAGTTATTCTCCTATAAATGTTATTTTTTTGTTTATCTGAAATTTTTGAAGTTATTTTACTTTGAAAATGAGACAAAGTTGAGTATGTCAGAAAATTCATGAAAATGTCAATAACAATATCATTATTGAAGAGGAAATGAAGGGAAATTAAAAATAGTGAAATTCTAACTGATAGAGATTTGATGTTATTAATATGTGTAATATTAATATTTTTATATTAATATGTATAATATTAATTAATATGTGTCTACTTCTCCCATTGTGATTTAAACGCTGGAGACAAGCATAGCTGTAGATGCAGTTAGGTTTGTAGATCTGGAATTCTGAAGCTCCTTACTAATGGCTTTTTTTCTCTGAGAATTATAAAACAAGAAGGGAAGATGCTGAGAGTGTGTGGAGATATTGTGGGTTTGGAGGTAAGGAGAATGGAGAATATTTAGAAAAGCAATTGTTGTGAATGGAAGGGAAAAACTATTTGATTCAACAAATATGGAAGCTTAGCTGGGCACAGCTGGGGATTTCAACAATTATGATACTCCTCTTTCAGATATCTATTTAAAGAAATTAATAAAAGGTTTCTGTACTTAAGTCTGAAAGATGTCATGTATTTAGTACTGAATTAACAATAAAAAGCATAAACCATTTAAGTGCAATGAGACAGCAAATTTAGTACATGTACTTCTCAAAAGTGTTAAGAAAATATACTTTCTTGATTTTTGTCTGGTGGAACTAAACTTCCCCCTCAAACCCCTCCCACTTGTTACAGGGGAGAATAAGAGAAACATACTTCAAACTTTCCAAATAATGGCATCAGAATGTTGTGACCAAAAATAATGTATTTTATATGAAGTTAAATTTAGGTGGTCCCTCTTTATGTACATTTACATGCTCTCATCCCTCATCTCTCTTCCACCTCCTCATTCCTTTCCAATAAGTTGTCTGGGTTTGGAGGTGACCTACGGGGCACCCACAGAGATGGGGGTCTTAAAGAGGGGACGCTTTGTATTCTCACTGTCTCTAAAGCAAAGCTGCGGGAAGGGTTCAGTTGCCAAATTGGAACAGCTGGTGTGTGACAAGAAGACTCGACTGGCCCCTAGCTCACTGGTCTTGCTTTAGTAGCAGCCATTTTGCTTTCCCATAAAAAAATCACTGCATGAGACTGAAACCACGTTTTCGTTAGTCCGTTCCCTCCTCTGAGCACTCTGTGAAGCACATGTGGATTTGGGGGTGCCCTCTCTGTCACTCAGTAATTGTGCAGAACCACTCCTCTCTGTCAAAGCTGTGCCACCTTCTCCCACAGGGACGTGTGGCCCCCATGAGAAGGCAGCACCCCCATCCCAGAGTCCTGCAGCCTCTCCTCAAGAGAAGTCAGATGAAGCGAGCCACTAGATTGTTCTTCTCGGGAGCTCCCATGCCTGTTTCCACATTCCCTAGTTCTCCTCAGCACTGGGAAGGGCCAGCAGCGCAGTATAGAGGACTGGATAATGACTCCAAAAAGATTTATAAAATCCAGAATGTTGTTCCCACTGCGTCCATTTTCTGTAAGCTGAATATAACGGCATTTTGGGTATAACCAATAGAACTGTTATATAACATAAGTATCATATAAAAAAGCATCAAGATTATATAGAATGTCAGGAAAATAAAATTTCTAAGTAAGACATTTTCAACTTTAAAATTTTTAAATTTTAAACTTAAATTTTAAATTTTAAAATTTCTAAGTAAGTAGCAGATGAAAATATTTAGCCCAGTAAAAATTGTTTAGAAACCAGTGTCTTCAACAGCTCATTCTGAATTCCTTTTCTTCCTCTCTCGGCAATTTCTGTTCTCTTTCTAAGTTTTTGGGCCAGTAGTCTAATTTTCTATTATAGCTTTATTCCAAGCCTGCACTTCCAATTACAATCTTGGCACTGTCTTGCTAAGGAGGTTGTCCCATCTAGTAAAATGTTCATATACTGACTTTGTTAGCCCTAGCATGATGACATGATATTTCAACCCCTCTTTCCTGATCTCTCTCTAGAGTGTGAACTCTACTTTCATATTTAAATGCATCTACAAATACAAATGATCTGTATTCTATGGTGATTTTAAATGATCCTAAGCTGAAGGTAGTTCCTGAGTGGGATCCAAGCTCACAGTAAATATTGCCATGAGCTCAATACTGGATGAAGTGGCATTCGCCACGCATTATCTTTAAATCTTGGTTAGAGCAGTTTCCATCTACTTACTTCACTCAGTCATGGACATTTGTTATTATGTTTGCCTGTGAGAGTCTAATTATACCTGCTGAGTGAGGCCATTACTCTCTGTTCCCACCTCCTGATAGCTAGAGCACGTGTGTGTGACCCAGAACCCTGAATCTGTCATGATAAAGCTGAGAACAACCGAAAGTAAAGATGCACTCACAGCGGCCGGTCAATGCAGGGAATGTCCAGCAGTGGTGCTCAATTGTGGCAGCTGTGGATTACTGCTAAATCTTCATTGTTAGTTTCATATTTTCTCCATTAATCTGGAAAAAGAACATTTCATTTTTTCACACAAACTCCCTTTGGCATGGACTCAGTTTCAACTCTTTTGGCTTACAATATTTGACATACTGTCATTGGGTAAATAGTCACTGTTTGCATAGATCTATCTACACTGCAGGCTCACTGGGTAGGGAATAGGCCAATTGCATTGAAGACCCAACATCTCAGTACCAGCAGGTCTTCTGGGAAAGGGCCAACCTGTTTTCTTTGTGTCTTCGTGTTCCAATGATCCAGACTTTCTCTAACTCTTCTGTATTCAACATGGCATGTCCTCCCTGCCCTCATCTTTCTTAGAGTTTGTGAGTTCAATCTCTGATTGTCTCTCTCCAGCTATTAAAACTGCTCCTTTCAAGGATAGAGATGGGCAGCCATTATGAGAAGTGAAGGTGTGGCCCCTTATAAACCTTCCAATAAATCCTCCTGTTTGAAGCACTACCTTGTTTGCACCTTTTGCTTCTAATTCTTCAGATCCGTGGTCCTCAAACTTTGATGTGTAGTTGGGAATTTAAGCCTTTGTGGATTTTGTTGTCATGTCAGGGGAGAGCTGGGTACAAGCATGTGTCCTGTTGGCCGCGTTTGACGTGCTGTCTCGTGAATTTAATTTGCTTTTCTTATTTCTCTGCTTTTTATCCTCCTGTTGCTAACAATCACAACGCAAATGATGACCAGTATTATTAATGAATGCCTACTAAAAATTATAAAAGTTTAATGAAGTCAAGGAAAAGTGCTAAAAAATAACCTGTAGAACAGTAGAAAACTTATAATTTTATTCTAAAATTCATGTTTTCTTTCATAGTTATAATACTAAATATTTAAAAGTGAAAATTCATTGCTTTGTTCTCTTATGTTTCTTATAAATGCCTGTTTTAACTGAGAAATCTTAATTGATTAAGAACATTTGTATGAAAATAAACTTTAGAAAGCCACACGTGTGTGTATTGCAGAAGACTCATTTTCTCTAACGTGAATTGATGTTTTGAGCTATTTAGTGGAATCAATAATATCTATACTAATATATTTGTTTTCATAAACTTAGAGATTTAACTCATCCTTTTCCTTACAGAATTCTTCTATTAACATTCATTTACCCATTTAAAGTATACAATTCAGTGGTTTTAAATACATTCAAAGAGTCCTGTAGACATCACCACAATAACTATTAGAATGTTTTCATCACTCCAAAAAGAAACCTTGCACTCATCGGGGATATAAAAAACATCGATTTGCCTACTATGGCCATTTCATATTGACAGAACCACATACTATGTGTAATTCGCGCGGCTTCTTTCACTTAACACAATGCATTCAAGGTTCATCCATGTATTGGTTGAAACATGAATTACTTGAAAGATGAGCACAGTTTCAATTCTTTTGGCTTACAATATTTGACACACAATCATTTCATTAAATATTCACTGTTTACATGATTCTATCTATGCCGTAGGTTAACTGGGTAGGAAATCAGCCATTTGTGTTGAAAGACCCACTGATTTCATTAATTTTTATTGATGACTACTATTCCATTATATGATTATATCACATTTTCTTGATCCATTAATCAACTGATGGACATTTGGGTTGTTTCCATAACTTTGTAATAAGTTTTGAAATAGGGAAGGTCAAGGCCCCCTACTTTGTTCTTTTTCACGATTGTTTTGGTTATAAAGGGTCTCTTGTCTTTCTAGGCAGATTTTAGGATAGGCTACTCAATTTCTGGAAGGAAGCCTTCTGGAATTTAAAAGGATTGCGGTGAACATACACATCAATATGTAAGGAGTACGTACCTCCATCTTAACAACTGTCACTCTTTAAATCAGTTAGCATGAGATGTCTTTCTATTTATTTTAGTTCTTTAATTTCTTTCAACGTTTTGTAGTTTTCAGTGTGCAAGTCTTGTACTTCTTTTGTTGAATTTATTCCTAAGTATTTTATGCTTTTTGATGATGTTGTAAGTGGAATCATTTTCTTAACTTTATTTCAGAATATTTATTGATGGAATAATGTTCAGAATGTCTTATTCCTGAACTCAGGGGAGAAATATTCAGTCTTTCACTATTAAGTATGATATCAGCTGTTGGTCTTGTAAATGCTTTTTATTAGGTTAAGGAAGTCCCCTTTTATTCCTATATTTGAGTGATATTGTCATAAAAGAGTGTGGGATGTTGTCAAAAGCTCTTTCTGTATTTATTGAGATGATCATAAGGATTTTGTCCTGATTCGTATTGATATGCTACATTACTTTATTTGATTTTCAGATATTAAATCAACCTGGGCTAAATCCCGTTTAGCTTTTTATATGCCCCTGGATTGAGTTTGCTGCACTTTGGTGAGAATATTTGGTTCCTATTCTTAAGTGTTAATAGTCTGTAATTTTCTTCCTTGTCTGGTTTTGGTATCAGGGTGATCCTGAGCTCATATAATAAGCTGGCCAGTATTTCCTCCTCTTCTATTTTTTGGAAGATTCTGTGAAGGATTGGTGTTAATTCTTTAAATGTTTGGTATTATCCCCTAGTGAAGCCATCTGAGCCAAGGATTCTATTTGTGGGAAGTTTTTAAATTACTAATTCAATCACTTTACTGATTATAGATATATTCAGATTTTCTATATCTTCTTTAGTTGGTTTTAATAGTTGTTGTCTTTCTAGGAATTTGTCGATTTCACCTAAGTTGGTATCCTATGGCTGTTCCTGTACCCCCTTATGTTTTTCATTTTTGTGTGCTCAGTACCAGTGCCCCCTCTTTTGTTCATGAATTTGGTCATTTGAACCTTTTCTTTTTCTTGGTCAGTCTAGATAAAGGCTGCCAATTGTGTTGATCTTTTCAAAGAACAAACTTTGGATTTGTTGAGTTTCTCTATTAAATTTCTATTCTCTATGTCATTAATTTCCCATTCTAATCCTTATTAATTCCTCCTTCTGCTTGCTTTAAATTTAGTTTGCTCTTCTATTTCCAATGTTTTTGGGGAGGAAGATCATGTTATCAATTTGAGATACTGCTTTTCTTTTGCTCTAGCCATTCACTGCTATAAATTTCTTCTAGACAGTGTGAGCAGCATCCCATAAATATTGGTATGTTGTTCTTTTATTATAATTTATCTCAGTTTATTTTCTAATTGTTGTGATTTCTTCTTTGACTCATTATTTAGTAGTGTGTTGCATAAGTTCCGCATATTTGGGAATTCCCCAAATTTCTCTCTGTTATTGATTTCTGATTTCACCCCATTGTGATCAGAAGACAGACCTTATATGATTTCAATTCTTTAAATTTATTGAGGCTTACTTTATGACCGATAATATGGCCAATCCTGGAAAGCGTTCCATGAGCACATAAGAAGAATATATATTCTGAAAAATATTTCTTTCTATGATTTAGGTTTTCTTTCTTTTCCCAATTTAACACCCCTATTGTGTGACAACTTTTTAGAAACATATAAAATTACTTTCTAATTATCACATTCTAATTTTAAGGAAGGGAATTTCTGACAGTAAATTCCCAAGAGAGTGCAGGAATTTCCAGAAAGAATGTTCATTATTCCAATTATTTTTCTGTAAAATGGATATAAAAATTTTCAGTGTTATTGTGAGGATTAAATTAATAATGCACATTACTTTTAGAAGTTCCTGGAACGTAGTATATGCTCAATAAACATCATCAGCTGTTACTATGCCTATGGTTATTCCTTGTAAATGAAGAGAGTTTGACAATGAAACAAAGGATTTAGAATAAAACTTTTCTGTTGAATTTTTATTTTAAAATATGAAGTGAGCTTCATTTTCTTTTCACTCAAAATACTAGCAAATTTCCTGACACAGAGATATAAAATTAGCATCAGCTCATATTCAGTCTTGAACAAAGAAGAGTTTTCAATCCCCTTACCCTCTGATTTCAAAGCTCGCTTAGGTACAAAAGACTGTGGTGCTATCTGAGTCCAGCGCACAACATGAAACCATCTTTTGAGGACTGCCGTTGCTTAGATTTGGAGCTGAATAGAGCTTCCTTTTGAATGCCACTTCATGTGTGTCCCTAATCTGTTTTCTATACTGATGTCTTTGAGATTAAACAATCTCAAATCAAAAGCTTCTTTTTTTTTTTTGTTTGAACTTATAGAATGGACTGCAATTATTCAAGAATCATTGGCTTCTTCTGTACTCAGCATCTGGAACAAATTTTCGGAAAAAAGAATTGATAAGTACAAAAGGATAACAGTAATAGCAAATATGATGATATATTTTGCCTAAACTCACCTTTTTATACTGAATTCTCAATAATTTAACATATAAGGAATATAACATTTGTATTTTGTGTCTGAAGAAATTACTTGTTATGAGATCAAGATAATTGGTTCAAATTGTGACTAGCATAAGATTGAAATTATTGCTTGCGTTTGTGAAATTCAATGAAATATTTATCATTTTTCTTCAGTAGTTCAATGGGAAATAGGAAAAGGGATCTTCCCCTATATTAGAATGTGAAATTCATTCTGTTGTCTTTTAATTGCATCACCACTATCAAGATTCTCTCTGGCTTTAATTGTTAAATGTCTGCACTCTTTTCTACGTGTCTTGTTTATGAATTAAACCTTGTATTCTCTCCCCCCATTCTATTGAGCAGTTTACACTATCCTATGCTGAGCATATCTGATAATTCCTTAACCCTTTTCTCTGCATTTGCTTGTATATTTACTTGTTTCCTTTTCTGTGGAGTCATTTTTCACTATCTTTTTCATAAAATTAAATTTTTTCTCTTAAAATCTGCTTGTCAGGTGATTTTAGCTACCTCCCTGTAAGCCACTGAAGATAGCCATTCTTTGTGAGCCCATAAGATCTTTGATTTAATAATTGTGATTAGTAAGTGTTCGTTTATTTTCATGTATGTGGTAGCTATTCTATATATCACTCGGTGTTTATTTTTTCCTAAAAGAGCACACTTTTTTTACCTAAAAAGAAAATTTTCCTTTCTTTCAGGTTTTTATATTTCAGAAGAATTACTTTTTAATTTAATTTTGTAATCCATTCCTATAGTGAAGTCTATTCAAACACTAGTATGTAAACTGGTTGGGAGACAAGAAAATTACAACCGGATGTATATTAATTATTTCATGAACTTTTTTGAGAAAACTGTTTTTTTTCTCTCTTTCTATGAAGGACACAATGTGTTTATTTCCATTTTGGAATAAGCTCTTATTTCCATTTTGGAATAAGCTCTTATTTCCTCAGTATAAACATTTTGTAAAACGGCACCTGTGGACAGACCCATTTGAGTATCATTGCTATAGAGGATTTTAATATTCCCTTTAAAACCGTGTAAATTAGAAAAATCTTATATTAGCAGTGTCTGTAGGAAGAAACAATTAATTAACTCACTTTCACCTAAGAATGAAGAATATTTACTTATGGGAAGTTAGGGACCTTTAAGTGTCATATGTAGGCATCAAAAATTGGTTTATTTATGATCCTCTTTTCTCGGCATTCCTTAAAAAAATAGCATTATACGTCTATTGAGTTTGTCATCTTATAAATGTATTGATTTTAAAGCTGTGCTTTTCTTTCGCAGAAGAAAACTTGGTTTTATGGTTTAGAAATTATATCCCTCATTGTGTAGTGAGGAAAGTAGAAACATGCTACCTGTTGCAAAGAGAGAGGATATAAAACAGGAAATTGGTTACAAAGTATTCGAATGACTGATGTAGCAAAAGGGAGACAGGGGCGGGGCCACGGTGTTAGCACCAGGAATGCTTTTTAGCAGGAGTTCAGAATGCTGCCACCTTTGGCCTGGGCGGTGATCCAGTACCTACCACTAGACTGCTGGAGGGCAGCCATGCAAGAGCTGAAACTGGCACAGAGATAGTGCAGGGACAAGGGATTGGAAGTACCAGAGAAGTTGAGCTTTTGAGGGGACTGATGGAGTTGTAGTCACTGTGGGAGGTTAAATCATGTCTCCCACAAAGGTGATGTTCAGGTCTCAACCTCTGGTCCTGGGGGTGTGAACCCATTTATAAGTAGGACCTTTGAAGACATAACTAGTTAAGGTGTCTTCAAACTAAATGAGGGTGGGTCTTAAGCCAATCCGATTGAAATTCTTATAAGGACAGGTAATTGGATACGGAAAGAGAGAAGCCACAGGGAGCAGCTAGAAGCTGGAAGTCAACAGAACCCAGAAGCTACAAGAGAAGAATGGGCAATGCCATGTGATGGAAAAGCCAAGGTACCCCAAAGTTGGTCAGCCAGCCAGTAGACCTGACCTTGAGAGACAGCAAGCCTTCATCACTGAAACCGCGAACCTATATTATAAATTTGTGTTGTTGTGCTGACCCTTTATGTGATATTTGTTTCAGCACTTAGGAAACTAACACAACCACTTTGTCTCATCTGCAACAACATCAGCAATCTACCAGCAACCATCACTGCTTTTTGAGCCCAAAGTTTCTCATTCTTTCTGGCCTTCAAATGACCTGTCAGGTCTTCCAACTGACAGAGCAGAGCAGAAAATAAATTGCAAAGAAGTTCTGGAAATGCACTTGCAGACTCCCAGTCATAACAGTTCAGAATATAAAAGGGCATAGGACTGATTTACAGGAGAGAAATGACCACTCCAGTCTCTGGACTACTTGCATCACATATACACTTCCATCCAATTTAACCCATATTTAAATCATTTCTCATATGTTAGCATTTGTACATAATACAAGAACAATAAAATCTCAAGCTTCTACTTAACTGTTTACAAAGTATCCTTGGTAAAAACAGACTCTCTCATTTTGTGCCAAAAAAGAGATATATTAAGTTCTATCAATAATTTTGTCCATCTCTCACTATCAATCCCTCCTCTAGTTCAGTCATAATTCTACCAGGACTTTATTAACATAAATGATATTTAAATTGCATTGTGACTTTTGCATGAAATAGAAGGAAAATATATTATTTTATACATAACAATGAAGAAAAGAAATATGCAGAGCTATCTACAATCCTCACTTCTATCTGGTCATAAGATCTCAGAAATTTCATATGATTCTTTTCTTCCATCACTTACCCTGCCTTCATTGGGCTTCTGAGTCTACCATTGTGGGCACTCAAGTAAAAAGAGTTGCCCTGAAGAATCTCTTGAGTTCTCCACACCCCTTTGTAATAGGATTTTCACTGTACAGTGTTTATTTAATCACCCCAGTCGGAATAGTATGTCCCTTCTTTGCTATTAGTCTAAATGTTAAAAGAATTCCAGATGGACAGATGACGTCTTGCCCTACAGTCCAGAGGAATCACTGTTGTGTCCCTTGGTGAAACACCACCAGGAGCCAAAACATTAACCCTCTAGCGCTCAACCCTGGAAAATGGGGATTCCATAGAATGGAAAGCAAATGTTTTCTGGATTACCATTGTGAGAGGAACAACTATCCCATTCACCCTTGTTTCCCAGATATGTGTATTCTGGCTGTTGGAGAACAGCCTTATATTTCATTTGCTAATTCAAAGTAAATATTGCAGCTTGTAAGGCTCCATCCCAACTTCATAGGGTCTTGCCCACCAGTTGGCACCTTAACTAAATCTTCAGGAAGCCATTCTATGATTGTATTAAGCTGGCTGCTTCTGAGTGAAGGGCTGCATGGTAAGACGAATTCAATGAATGCGTGTATTTCGGTAGGAGCAACGTTATATGGAGTGATCGTGATGAATAAGGCATTCTTCTGTCTGTGAACAGCGGCACTGGTAGAAGATTTGTGGGGAAAAGAAACAAATTTATAATCAAATGGCATTTCTATTCCCCCCTTCATAATGAAAGGACACAGGAAAACCAACCAGTCACTGGGTCACTGGCTGGTCAGCCCAGGAAATGGTGTCGTACCAGTCTCATTGTTGGCCTCTACTCTTGTCAAATGGGGCAGTCAGTGATTGCAGTAACCAGAACACATTGGTGAGGGAAAGGGAAAACCTCTCCCTTCACTAAGGCATTAAAAAGTTCATTGGTGAAGAGGACCTTTTGATCAGTTTCTAGATGAGCTCCTAATTCTCCTAAAATACACTATGCTTTTCTTTATTGACTTGTTAGATTTTCTTATAGGTGATACTTTACTTTCATTTTTTACCTATTAAATTCTTTTTTCAGATATTGAACAGCTCCTCAGGAAAGAGGATTTATTTTCCTTTTGAGATGTTGCTGCCTTGGGGATGCATTAGTTGTCCATTAGATTAGTGGTTGTTCCAAATGATGTGAAGCTAGGCAGCATCTATATATAGTGATGTACCTTGGAGTGGTTTCTGGATATTTTGATTATTTTTTTCGTTGTCTTTAAAAGTTGAAAGACCTGATTTTCAAATGGAGTTATATTTGATACTCATGAAGGGAAGTTAACACAATGTTGCCACATGTGACATTTAGTTATAAAGGTCTTTGTATGCAACAAGCTGTCCTATGTGTTTCCACAGCATATTAAGCATCTGTAACCTATAAATAAATCAATTCTCAGGGTCCCAAAGTCACCCTACAGAATGAAATATCTGACAAGTGAAGTGGAAGTTTCTTAGATTATATTTGGTGAATTATTTCATAAAGCTTAAATAGTGATTCATTGAATTCCCCTTGGCAGGAAACAACTAATAGTGGATGATAACATGTGCAAATGCATAAGTTCCCTAGGTTTGCTCTCTAGGAAGCCATTAGCTTTTATGTGACTATTAAACATGAAAATTAGGAGAACTGGGATTTTGATAAAAATCTCCTAGTGTTAGATTCCATAAAATATGCCAGCCAAGAAGATGTGATTATATACCTCATCGTCTTAGACATTTATTTTCTGGAGTAAATTGAAAATATGCAATAGATTAGTGCCTGGTATATAGTAGATCTTAATAAGTATAGATAAAACTTTGTAAAATTAATTAAAATAATACCCTATTCAAATAAGAATCTTATTTTATTCATTACCCTATCTTTAATACATAGTATGATTTCCTACCCACAGAAAATGCTCAATAAATAGTTTGCATATGAATATGTATATATATCCATAGCTATAAAAACTCCAAGCCAATTTCAAAATATCTGATGGCACTTTTTTGCAATGACATGAGCACCGCCCTAAAGGTCAGAAATGCATAAACTTCACGTCTTGGTTCTGCTAAAATATGATGCATGGCTTTTCGATATGTTACTTCCATTTGTTGGTCTTTAATTTCACAACTGGTAAAATGAGTGAATTGAACAAGAAAACTCTAAGATTATTTCAATAGATGATAATAAAAATAAATAAAACAGTTGTTTTTAAAACAACAATAGGTTATGATATTTAAAGTATATTAGAAAATAAAATGTGTGAAAAATAGTCACAAATTGCAGTTATAAATATAGAGAATTGAACAGCTATAAGGTTTTTGCATTTTTTAGGAAAGGATAAAAGTGCAATAGAAAATTAAGTATGTATATTTGTAAATTGTAAATTAAAGTTAAATTTATGATCTCACAGGACTAAAATACCAATCGGAGAGACATAAATGGAAAAAAAATAGATTAAGCCCAACAAAAGCAAGAAAATTGTATAAGGAAGAATACAGAACTGATAGGACAAATAGAAAAAGAAAGAGAAAAGTGTCAAGACATACATCCAACTATACAGCAATTCCACTATATATAAATGAATAAACACTATAATTAACAGGCAAAAATGTTTAGTCTGGATAAAAAAAGATAAGATATATATGTTCTTATACTGTTTACAAGAATATACTTTTAATGGTAAGGGAAAAGAGAAGTTGAATATAAAAAGATAAAAAAAAGATATACCTTGCAAATACTAAAAAAGAAAGCTGGTTTACTGATATTAGACACAGTAGACTTCAAGACAAAAATATAATCAGCAATAAAAGGGACATTTTATAAATATTATTATGTCATTCCAAAAGAAAGATATAACAATCTTAACATTGCATGTACCTAAAAACCATAAAGAAAAGCAAAATTTGAAAGAATAAAAGGAGATACAAATAAATCTATAATTGTAGCTAGGAGTTTTAATATATCTTTCTGAGTATCTGGTAGAAGAAGCAGAACAAAGAAATAAGGGTATAGGACATTTCATTAAAATATTAACCAATTGGATCTGGAATATTTAGACCAGTACTTCTAACAGGTACAAATTGCACATTAATTTCAAGTAACAGAAATTTACTAAACCAGACCATATGCTGAAATATAATCGATTTAAATGATTTTCTATCCATGTGGAATTTAACTAGAAATCAATTAATAAAAATATAATGTAAATATTCCCAAATATTTTGACATTAAGCCATATTATCGTAAAAAAATGTAGGGGTCAAATGAGCAATCACAATGGAAATGAGGATATATATACTGAACACAATTATAACAAAAATAGATTTTCACTACTGATAACCAATTAAGATTTGACTGATAAAGAAGACTCACAGTAATCACAATGACAATGCTTATGAATCTATTGTTGAAGGATACACAACAGCAACAAAATAAGAATTAGCAGAGCAGCCACAAACTAAACACAGCTCGCGGTCCGGAGACACTGGGCACAATCTCCAGTTGTCTTCGTTCTGTAGAGCCCTAAGGGACATCCTTTCTGTTTCAGATCTGAACCACTGCCACGTGCATGGACGAGTTTGGAACCAACAATCTTAAAGTGGAGTTGATGTCATAAGTTCTTGTATTTTTCTTGTCAAAAAGGCATTTTCTTGCTACATAATCAGCCCCAACAGCAGCATCCTCAAGTGCTCACCAAGGCCAGGCAAGTCATCAATCTCACATTTATCAATAAACAGCACTGAGAAAATGGTACAACCCATCACAAAACTCCCCTTGAACCCATAGTTACAAAGAAACATTATTCATAAGTATATTCCATTCCTTAATCGAGGTTCAGTGCCATTAGTACATCTTATAATACATGTAATCAGTATGACAGCTTAGACCAATTCCGGTTTGCTAAGAATTAACCCTCATAATATAAGACCATATCTCCACTTGGGCAATGCAGCTGAAACAGTGCTCAGAAGAAACTTACAGTCCTAACACACACATTAGGAAGAAAAAGAAAGAGTGGAAATCGGAGATCTAAATTTCCAACTCAAGAAGTTAGTAAAAGAAGAGCAAATTTAAACCTAAGAAAGTAGAAACAAGGAACTAATAAAGATAAAACAAATATAAACCAAATATGAAGCTAAAGCCAAACAGAAAGCAAGCATACCATCACGAGGAAACAGATAAATGTTGATTCTGTTTTAAATACAATAAAAATGAAAAGCCTATTTCAAGGTATCAGAACAAAGGAACAATGTAAATTATCAATGTTGGCAATAAAAAATGAGCAGGCAGTAGTTAAGGTATCTAGAATTTAAATAAGCTTTGGCAAGTATATTTGACAGTTTTAATAATATGGAAAAAATTCTTTAAAAAACACAGCTTACCATAAATGACATAAGAATAGAACAAAATCTGAAGGAGTTTCTCTCTATTAAAGAAATACATTACAGAATTTTTAAACTTTCTCCAAAGAAAATGCAAGGTCCAAATATATTGGAAAATATTTCCTAATGTTACAAAGGAAATATGAGTCTTCCATGTACTCTTTCAGAGAATTTGAAAAAAAAAACAGAATGTACTTATAACTCATTTATGAGTCCAGCATAATTTTTTAATGAACCTAATCAGAGTATTAACAAGAAAGGAAATTACTGGCCAGTATTCCCCAAATAGCTACAAAATTCTTAAACAAAATCTTAGGAAATCAAATCCAGATATATATATATATATATATATATATATATATATATATAAAATACCTCAAATGGTATTTTGAAACTGCCAGTTTGAAACTGTTGTATACCCTAGAAAAGTCATGTTCTTTAATTCTAATTTAATATTATAAGGTAGGATCTTTTTAATTAGGTGGTTTCCATGGAGATGTGTCTCCATCCGTGCAATCTGGATTTCAATCCACTTACTGGAGTCCTTTAAGAAGGAACAATTTTGGAAAAGCTTCAAAGCTGACACAGACAGAGTCATTTGGAGACTCAGGGAAAAAAAAAAAAAAAACACCCTGGGGAAGCTATTTGAAACCAGAAGTCAAAAGCAGATGTCAGTCACACACTTTTCCAACTGACAGAGGTATTCCAGATGTCATCAGCCTTTCTTAAGGTATCTTTCTCTGGATGCCTTAGTTTGGACATTTTTATGGCCTAAGAACTGTAAACTTTTAACTTAATGAATCCTCGTTATGAAGGCCAACCTGGTTCTGGTATATTGCATTCCAATAGCTATAGGAAGCTAAAACATGAAGTTTATTCCTGGACTGCAAGTTTGAATTAACATTCAGACATCAATCCATATAGTTCATCACACTAACAGAGGAAAGAAATAAAATCACTTATCATCTCAATACCAGTAGAAAAAGGATTTGATGAAATTTAACATCCATTCAAGGGGAAAATATCTAAGAGTAAAATAGATAGAACTTCCATAATCTGATAAAGGTATTATATTAGTCAGGGTCCAACTACAATAACAGAAAAAGTAAGCAATGTATATTAAGAGATTTGTTGCACACAATTAGCCTATGTGACATGGCAGCTTCCTCGACAAGTCTGAAATGAATAGGGCAGGCCATCAAAAGGGGCAGGCAGGCGCTCTCTGGCAAGACCTGAAGCTACATCCACAATATAACATACAACCACCAGAAAGGTTAAAAGGAAAAGGACAAAAAATATAGAACTCAGCAATTCTTCTCCTGAGTCTACATGCAGCAGAAATCCATGTGTTTGATTTTCAGTAGTATATATAATATCCTCAAACTGTAAGCAATCCAGTGTTTATCCCATGGGAGAATGGACACATACTTTATGGTATAATATTTAACAAAATATTCCACAACTCTAAGAGTGAAAAAGCTCTTCTACATAAAAATCTCAACATCTAAAAAAAGAAACAAGTTACACTTGATCTGATTCCATTTATATAAAGTTAAGAACCTGCATAACTAATCTAGTGGATTTGGGAAGGGGTAAGCAAGGCCAGGAATGCACATAAACAGGATTTCTAAAGTGATAATATTCTTCC
Organism: Tamandua tetradactyla; assembly: GCF_023851605.1. Lineage (NCBI taxonomy): Eukaryota > Metazoa > Chordata > Mammalia > Pilosa > Myrmecophagidae > Tamandua > Tamandua tetradactyla. The sequence goes on along the minus strand of NC_135340.1, from coordinate 6,272,588 downwards.
TTATTTTTGGTACTGGATACACAGGAATACTCTGTTTGGTTTAATTTGTTTTAAAATAAAATCACTGAGTTGTGCACATTTTTGCATGTGCCATAAACCAAATATTTAGTTAAATAATTATTACATTTGCTAGTTGATGAAGAATGTAGGTTCTGTAGGCAAATGATTTATTCCACACCATACTTACAAATTCTGTGATCTTTAGCACATTATTTATTCTCCCCATCTTTTAACTTCCCCATATTAAGAATGGGGTTACTAGTGCCATCTAAATGTGAAAGGGTATGTGAAACACTAAGAACAGAAAGTTCACAAGTAAATTCTGATATTGTTATTAGAAAATGATGCTGATTGTGCAATATGTGCATATTCATGTTTTAGATGAACCCACATATTTATATGCTCGTGACAGTTCTTTTATTTGTTCATTCTAATAACTCACAATCCTATCTTTTAGTACCTTATTTCTCTCACAGTTATGTACATAAAAATCTGGCATTAAAATGTAGTTTATGACAGAGTTATGAGGAAGAAACATTGCAATAGCTCCCTTTATTTCCTTTTTTTCAGGCATAACACTAAATTCTGTGTAACAGCCTAAAGGATAATGTTGTGTCGTTTTTAATTCATATAACTCAAGGATTAAGCCATATCATCATTACAAAGTCCATGTTTACTACTTGTAAACAATTGGCTGCCTTGTTATCCTAAGGCAAAACCAGGTGCTGTGAGCATATCACATATTATTTATGAATATTGTAGAGATTAGGTAATTTCCATTAAATTAGAAGAAAATGAAATGCCAATGTCAAACCTCAGGAAAATGAATTGATCATGATAATAGAGGAGCATGACAGGATAAAAAATAGGAATAATGCAATGATGCAAGTTTTTCCAAAATACTGGAGATTGTATCATGGCCAAGAATTCAAGTCCGTTTTACAAAGAATGACCATACAGTGCTTTTGACTAATTCAGGACATTTTTGAGGACAAAACAGGCTATTATTAATAATTTTGCTGGGACGTAAGGGTTAACTAGGACTCCTCCAGCAAAATGGAAGTCAGTCATTCAAGTTTCAGGGTTTCCTTTGAAGAGAAATTTAACCATTAGAGAGTGAGGGGAGGGAACAGGCAATGTGGGTATGAATTTCTAGGAGTGGTCGGGAGTTAAACTTGCACAGGTTAAGGTCTGCACCTAGGTGATACCTGATAGCCCCAGGTAAGGCAGCACAGGAGCATCTCCAGTGATGGCTTACTTTCTCAGTCCATACCTAGTATGGATTTCTTTTTTTTTTCAATGCGTGGCCCCGGAATCAAACCCAGGTCTCCTGCATGAAAGGTGAGAACAGGCTACCACTGAACTACTCATGGACCCCATCACTTGCTTTTTAATATAGCTTTTCAATAAGCCCATAAATCTTTGTTTAAGAAAAAAAGAAAAGATAAAATGGAAAACATAATGGCAGCAGCAGGCTCCTATACACTTGGTTGTGTAAATATCTGTATCACATGGAAAAATATCAACATCATAAATTTTGGTAATGACATGTTTTAGTGTCATTGCTAGAATCCAATATACCAGAAATGGGTTGGCTTTTAATAAGGGAATTTAATAAGTTACAGTTTACAGTTCTAAGGCTGTAAAATATGCCCAAACTAAGGCATTCAAGAAAGATACCATGGTAGTTAGATTCAGTTGTCAACTTGGCCAGGTGAAGGTGCCTAGATCTATTGCTGCAGACACGAGCAAATGGTGTGTGAATCTCATCTGTTGCTGATTACATCTGCAGTTGGCTAGGAGGTGTGCCTGCTAAAATGAATGATGTTTGATTTAATTGGCTGGTGCTTAAATGAGAGCACTCAATGCAGCACAGCCCAAGCAGCTCAGCATACCTCATCTCAGCACTTGCAGCTCAGCCCAGGCCTTTGGAGATGCAGAAAGAAATCACCCCAGGGAAAGTTGATGTAACCCAGAGACCTGGAGAGAAGGCCAGCAGAGATCACCCTGTGCCTTCCCATGTAAGAAAGAACCTCAGTTGAAAGTTAGCTGTCTTTCCTCTGAAGAAATACACCTTAATTAAATAAATCTTCTTTTATTAAAAGCCAGTCCAACTCTGGTGTGTTGCATTCTGGCAGCTAGCAAACTAGAACAGATACCTTAACTCAAGAAAGGCTGACAGGTCCAGAACAGCCCTGTCAGCTGGGACGGCATGTGCCTGGTGTCTGCTGGTCCTTTGGCTTCTATTTTCAAAAAGTTTCCCCAGGAGCATTTTCTTTCTGCATCTCCAGACATTTGGATCTTGGCTAAGTTGGCTCTGAGCTCTCTCCAAAATGTTTCTCCTTTGAGAGAAGTCCACTAAGCCAATCAAGACACACCATAAATGGCTGGTGTCACAGCTCCATCTAATCAAAAGGTCACACCCACAATTGAGTAGATTATATTTCCATGAAAGCAATTAATCAAAGGATTCCACCCTACAGAATACTGAATGAGGATTCAGAGAACATGGCTTCTCTGGGGTACACAGCATTTTCAAACCAGCACAACACAATGTTCCCATGATTCTCTATGACTAATTCAACCCTATAATGCCAAAGCACTCATCTCTCTCCAAAGAAGCTTCCCCCTATTCCCAGGCTCCAAATAGATACTTCTTTCTTTTCCCAAGCACTCTGCACACACTTCTAACTCAACCCTTATCGAAAGGTTTACTTTACATTGATTTACTTGTATATTTTCTCTAATTCTTCTTTAAAGCTTTCGATAGTATAGACCATGTTGTATTTACCTCTGCATGTGAAATAAACACTGCCTGATGCTGAATGTTTGATGGTCATTAGAGTTTTAACTAAATGATAGACATTTGAAAAAACTTGGTATTTCACAATGCATTTGCATACCCTGTCTTTCATTCAAGAGTTTCTCAAATAGAATCGATGTTTGATGAATATATTTGAGTTGGATTTTTTGTTAGCTATTCAAAATGATGCAAGAACTCAGGTGAGTTTATAGTTCAGTAAGTTTCTACCATATATTAAAGGGAAAAAAATTAATGAATTGGTGTGTTTACAGACTGTAATTCTATTTGTACTGGAGTGAGAAGCAGAAGTCACCCAAGCTTCCCCATATTTAGTAGAATCGCCATCTCAGCAGCAATGATGAATAGATTTGTTCAGCATATTCAAGAAATCTTGTAATGTAACACTGAAAGAACTCTAAAATTTAGTATACTCTACTGTTGAGGCTAATGTTTTAAACATGATTTCTCAGCTTATTCCAGACATATTACAGTTCCTTGCTGACCACTGATAAACACATTCATCCTTGTCTGGCTCCTTAAACTTTATTGTCTTATTTGACGTACTCGGGCCAACCCATCAGAAACTGCTCTCTTAATGATTCCGTTTTTTTTTCTTCAGAATACTAGGTTCTGTATGTCCTCAATTAAAGCTGGCTTTTCATAATTTTATATTTCTATATATTGTTCTATTAACTATTTAGGTGGATGATTAGACAGACATTTTAAAACTTATTTTCCTTGGCACATCCTTATTCAATTCTAATCAGGTATTTTTTCCTACTTGATTAATCGCTTTTTAGTTTTTATATGTTATATGAAAATCATAAAGCATTTAACATGGAAGTGTGAAAATGGAATGGTTCATAGCTTAACCGATCAACTTGATATGCTTAAACTTCTTTTTTATCCAGGTAAATACAAAGAAGAAACAGAGAAGAACTGAGTCAGGCTGACATGCCAATAATGCTGCATGGTACTAAAAAAAACCCAAAAGAAACAAATCACGCTGACATCAACCAACTTGCTTATCATCACTAGATAGCACTGCTGCAAAGACATTCTGCTGCCCAAGTTGCAAAATTAATAAAACATGGCCCAAGAACATCCCACCCCAAGCAACTCCTGTGCTCTCTTTCCCCTGGTCCCCTCTCCATTCTCTTACCCTCCCTTATTCCCAGCAGCCATATATACTGCCTGCCCAAAACTTGCCTTTTGAGCAGTAACATTTTATTGCTGTTCTACATAATGCTACTGTAGATCAATCATCTATACTTTGGTTTTCAGAGTCTGTTTCTAGCAAGACAGTCTTGGGGTCAGAAGAGTGGGATTCAAAGGTGGATGCTGGGGTGATGCCGGGAGGACAGCTTGGGGAAGAGCTTGGTACTGGCAGAAATCCTCTGTGTTCCATCTTTTCTGGGTTCCTTGTCTCACTCCCTTGACTAGACCCTCACAGATCTTTGAACTCCCACTGTGTTGTGGTTGAGGTCAAATCCGTTTATTAAGCTGAAGCCTAACACCTCTGTTTTGGGCCATCTGGTAAGAGAATTCTCTATGGCTTCTCTCTGGTTTGTGGTTCTATGGAAAACAGGCTTCTGGGGGAAGTGCCTCTGCAAAGCATGGCTGCTCATTTTATGTTTTCTGATTTGGGACCCAATTCTTGTTCCTTTCACAAAAAAAAGAAAGAAAAAGGACCTCTAAAGACCCTCAATTTGCTTGGCCTCAATGGGGATGTTTTAATCAAGCTGAACTTAATTATCTCAAGAAGAAACCCCAAATTTATATTTAAGTTTGCTAAATGAGGTGCTTTTGACTGCTAGTTCTGCAAATTTAGAGTAAAACCTGTGCTTGCACTGGCTGCCTTAGTTTTCTTCTGGTACTGTGCTGAGTAGTTTTCTCTCTCTCTCACTTGCAGTGCTACTAAAATTCATTTCTCCCTTTTCTCTTCCTCTCTCCAAATCTGACATCCTGTGTAGCTCCCACCAAACCCTTTAAAAATATCCCATTTAACCCAGTCCCAATGTTCCCCTATCTCAAAAGGTAACTGAAACTAAGGATGGGACAGAAGTCACAGCTCCTCCATATTCCTTTGTTCCCTGGACCCAAAGCATGGGTTACAGAGGAAAACACAGAAATAATCCTGGGGTGCCCTGCTTCTGCGATGTAGGGAGAGTTACCCATTGCTTAACTGCTACAAACCTCTGTGTAAGTATATAAGTAGAGGGATACCCTGGAAATACCTGGGGTAATGGAACACATGTTACCAAAAAAAAAAAAAAAATGAAAGCGTTACAGCTAGAAACTAAAGATGCAGAGTTCCACTTCTATTTTACTGACAAGCTTGTGGGAACAGCTAAATAAGAGAGGTGATATAAAAGTGATAGCTTCCAGTTTCTAAAGTTAGGAAGTAAAAAAAAGGAAAGTCCTGGCCAAAGGACAAAGCTATCTTAGCTCTGAAAGACTGGAATCTCAAAACCTGGAATCTCTGGGAGGTCATGGAGAAATAACTGATGCATTTCAAAAATTAGCAAATCTGCAAATTGTCGGATGGGGTGCAAAGCCCCTTTAACAGCCTCTTTAGCCAGTAAATAAAACTATAATTGTTAAGAACTATTCTGCCAGGGAATTAGTTAAATAGGAAAAACGTCTCCTCCTAGTAGCCAAGAAGTAAATGCTTTGGCCTATATATCTATGTCCCACAGCTGTTGAGGAAGCTGTCTTATAATTACATAAAAAGAAGGGGGGCATGGAAGAGGGCAAAACATTACGAATCCCTCCCTCTTGAATACTTTCATTTAATAACTGTTACACAAAACTTTAAACTTGTTCCCGAATCAAACCTCCTTCAGCACCCTATCGTAGTGGAAATATAAATAAAGCTAAAATGCCCTTAAAGAATTTTACAAAACTGTAAAAACAAAGTACTTTCATGAATTTCAAAATTCACATAAAATTAAGTCATTGTTTTTCTTAGGGGTCAATGTAATACTTACATGTGCCATTAATTCTTGTTAAAGATAGTATATCACTGTTTCAAAAATATATTGAGCAGAGTATGCTTTAAGTACTTAGAATTATTCTCACCAATTTAATTTAATTTAAGTCACTATATGTTGTAAAATGTTTGCTTGAAGACAGTTTCCAAAGCTATTCTGGTAACTTAAGTACAAAAAAAATGTGTTTTTTAATAAAATAAAGAGTAATTTTATCCCCAATAATTAGTTATTACAGAATAAGGAAAAAGAAAATGTAAGACAAAACCTGAATAGCTATAAAAAGTTGCAGAAGATATGTGGAATAATAAATTTATTTCTTATGGTCAAAGATAAAAAAGATTTGATGGGTCTATCTGTACATTTGTTAAAGCCTTAGTAAGGGTATCGAATAATGTATAATATATAGATACAAACTAAAATTTAGTTTTCTCTCCTTTAAAATAGCAAATTCCTTAGATTATTAGTCTAGTTTTTAATAAACAGCCATACAATTTTTTTCTGAATAACCAATGTAAAAAGTAGAAAGTCTATGTTTTATAAGAATAACTTCTTGTACTTTATGTTGACTTTATCATATCCTTGGTTATTAAAAATATCAAGTCTTCTCACTTTTAAAAGAGCAAGGTCTTTCCCTGAACTTTAAATAAGAAACTAAATATTATTTCAAACCTGAAAATTTTGAAGTGCTTTCTCTAGGTCAAACCCTAAAGGATATCTTTTTAATTCCAAACATTTACTAAGAAAATGTTGTTTCACCTTGTGGGTGAAAACGAAGTACTACAAAATAGTTAAGTTAATCTGATATAATACCTAAAAATACGCTTAGATAATGTTAAAAAATTAAAATGATTTTCTAATCTTCTGTTGGTTGCTAATCTGCAGAATATTAGACAACAATATATAGTGCTGTTAGTTATGATTTAAGTTATTTTCAAAATATTATGTCACAGTAACAGCCAAATTTCCTTGTCAGTTACACTGTTTTACTCAAATGCTTCTGTAAAAGTGCTTGCAGTCAGCTACAGGTCAGAACTTCATCTGACTTTTAAAAGGAAGCAAAACAAGTATATAAATTATGTTCTACCTATAAACTGTGCAAATAAGAAAAATAATTTGCATAATTTCATAGCTTTAAATATGCTTATTGATCCCCAAGGCAGTACCTATGTCATAATTAGCACTAAATGTGTTGCTTTTAAAACTATACCTGATAAACATACAGGTATCACTTTTAAGATTCTATAAACCATATCTGGAAGTTAAGGTTTATAAACTTCTTTTTCTTCTTAGCTCACTCATCTACCCTTATATTAAAGTTATACTCTTCTTATTAGCACACTTGTGATGTTAATTATTAATCTATCTTATTACTGTTTATATTACAATTGTAGCCTCATTTCTCAATTGCCCAGGCTGTATACTGGTACCCCCCCCCAACCCCCCAATTCTCACACTCAGGGACTTATACAGAAGAGATAGCGAAAAGATTATCAGAATGGTAGGATGAAGCAAATTGTGACCTAATAAAATAGATTTTTTTTTAACTGAAAAAAATAAAAAAGCATGAGCAGGTTCTGCAGCCTAACAAGGAGCTGCTATATCTCTCAGTAAAAAACAACAAATTCAGGTTCTTCGGGTGCCAAAAGTCATTCCTTAAGGGCCCTCTTTAAATGACTCCATACAAGCCCAACAAACTACACCCACCCTTGACACTGAAGGGTTAGACCAAATGGGCTGCTTGGCCTCCTTGATGCTCGTATCCTTCCTTTAATAAGGCTTCTTCATGCCCAAACACACTAGAACTGCAACAAACTAAAAAACTTAGCAAAAAACCTTCTCTTCTACTTTGCCAGCTGCCGGAATGCAACACATCAGAGACAGCTTGGCTTTTAATAAAAGGGGATTTATTTCATTAGTTCTTCAGAGGAAAGGCAGCTAACTTTCAACTGAGGTTCTTCCTTACGTGGAAGGCACAGGGTGATCTCTGCTGGCCTTCTCTCCAGGGTGATTCCTTTCTGCATCTCCAAAGGCCTGGGTTGAGGGGCAAGCGCTGAGATGAGGTGTGCTGAGCTGCTTGGGCTGTGCTACATCGACCTCTCTTATTTAAGCACCAGCCAGTTAAATGAAACATCATTCATTCATTGCAGCAGACATGCCTCCTAGCGGACTGCAGATGTAATCAGCAACAGATGAGGTTCACGTGCCATTGCCTCTCATGTCCACAGCAACAGAACTAGGCGCCTTCACCTGGCCAAGTAGACAATCAAATCTAACTACCACACCTACTGGTGGGGCAACTTTAAAACAGCCACCATGCACAGCAGCCTTTGTCCCCAGTGCAACCCAGCACAATCTTTCCACTGGTCTCCTGGAAAATTCCCACCACCACAGAGCTTTCAAAATCTGGCAAAATAAATGTCATCCAGCTTCCCCTCTGCCGAAGACATAGATATTGTCTTGTTATGGTTTAGATGTTCTCTCAATGGCTAAAAGTTTTCCCAGTAAGACAGGCAACTGTGCCTGCAGTGGCCAAATTCTCTTAGACATAATTATTCCACGGTGGAGGTTCCCCCATGAAATCTATGGTACTCGTAGCACCCACCTTACTGGGCGCCTCTTTCTAAGCTCCTCACCCCTCTCAGAGTGCCGCCTCCATGCCTGCTACCCTCAGTTATCAAGGTCATTAAAGCACTAATAGCATAATCCAAACCACATTAAGAAAGCTCGCTAACCACTCTCTCTTTCTAGGTTAAAATCCTTCCCCTTGTCATCATGAACCTACAGGGATGGGTTTTCAGCCCTCATCAACTTTCCCCCTATGAAATAATCACTGGTAGACCTGTGCCCTTACCTTGGTCTCAAAATTCAAAACTCAGCTCTTCCTTAGCTTCATATTGTCAAAACCTCTCACAAACACTCTGAACATCATAAAACTGCTTCTGAGTCTCTTTCCACAAAGCTGCCAGGCACGTCACCTCCCACAGGCCCGGGAAGTTGGGTGTAGTAAAATGACATCTCTGAAAGCATGGGCTTGAGTCCTGGTGTAAAAAGACCCGGCCGAGCTTTAAAAAGCTGAGTCCTGGATCCGGGCGCTGCACCTGACGCCAGCTCCCGCGCCTGACGCCAGCTCCCGCGCTTGGGCACAGCGCTGGAAACCACCGCAGCTGGCTGCGCTTCCGCCGTCCAGCAGCAGTGTCGGATGCAGTCTCAGAATCACAAATAAACTGCTCTCCCAAGACTCCAGAGGATGGCTAAGTATACCTCCCTATGACCAGGCCCCTATATGCAGTGGTGACAGCTGCTCCTGCTAGCACAAATGCCTGCTTCCTGCCTCTGTTGTCATTGTAACGCGGATACAGGCAATTACCAATTCACTTTCTCCCTCAATTTTGCCTCTGTTTCCCTTACCCTAGCCCTGACACTTGCCTTGTCCTCCTTTCTACTAATGTACCTTCATAAAATAATAATGCCTTGTTCAGTTTTCCTAAACAGTAGCTGCTGGAGAAAATTTAACTCCCGGATCCATCATAAGAGCCCACAGCACCCTTCTCCTCGGCCTCTCGGAACACCCTTAAGCCATGTTTCCCACCAGCCGGGCACTTAGAATCCCCCCAGTGGCAACTCCATTTCCCCTGACATCTAATATAATCTCGCCCCAGCCGACTCTAAACAATTTACCGTGGGTAACTTTCAACTCCAAAATCCCACAGTATTATGCAGAAAAATGCAGCAAAAGTTAAAGTGTCTTTGTATTTCAAGTAACCCTCTCAAGCCTGATAGCTAGCCCCGCGCCCCCGGATTCTATCCAACTAGACAGCGTGTAATTCTGTATCTACCTCGTCGCTCTGGTCCTTCATCCTCTCTACCACCAATAAGAGCAACCTTAGAAAATTCTGCCTCCGTCTAGGTTTTACTTTTCTGTGCAACAGCTCTGAAGGGTTTCTCAGCCTCCCCGGCCTCACAGCCACACCACAGGATGGTCCTGTGTCAGCTTGTCGCACACCCTTGTCTCTCTATCCACAATCCCACCTCCTTCCACCCACGGCGTCCTAAATCATTAAGCCTCACCCTAACAGGAGCAAAAGCCCCCTTAGGCCTGCCACCCCTTAAATCAGGTTTAAAATGCATGAAAACACCCTCCAGAACCTAAGTGCTACATTTGAAAGAAATAGCATCCGAAACTTCACAAACCCTCTCGAGACTTAAGACTTCTCTCAATTCCCTCACAGCGGTACTTACAGACAACCGAGTACTTGAAATGATCTTCTAGTTGAAAAAGGTGCTGTGCTGTGCCAATACCTCCCGCTGAGCCTGGCTCAATTCCACCGGACAAGTCACAACCTAAACCCAAGATATCGTCAGACAAGCCAAATGGTTTCATGGCATAAACTAGCAACCCAGGAACATATGGGAATTGATCAAGGGGCTCCTACCTTGCGCTTCCTGGCTGTGTTCCCTCATCTCACCGCCGGTCATGCGACTCAGCATCCTCAGACCTGTCTTTCTCCGCATCACCACCAAGCTCGTCACTCAACACCTCTTTCCGCCGTCTCTTGCAGTGCTAAGCGCCAGCCTACAAAATCACAAACCAACTGGATCTTGTCTTCGGGGAGTCCAAGGACTCCCTTGACCAAAGGGAGGGAATGTGACAACGGCATGACTAATAGCTTCACTAATCAACTTGATATGCTTAAAATGCTTTTTATCCAGATAAATGCAAAGAAACAGAGAACTGAGTCAGGCTGACTTACCAATAATCCTTCAGGGTGCTAACTAAGACCCCTGCCCCTGCAGAAAACAAGTAAGTCATGCTAACATCAGCAAACTTGCCTATCTTTGCTAGATAGCCCCGCTGCTGCAAAGACACCCTAAAAGTTGCACAATTAATAAAACATGACCCAAAGACATCCTGTCACAAGCAACTCTTGTAGTTCACTCTCCCCTGGTCCCCTCTCCATTCCCATACCCTCTCTTTGTTCCCAGCAGCCATATATACTGCCTGCCCAAAATTTGCCTTTTAAGCCATAACATTTTGTTGCTGTTCCACACTAATGCTACTTTTTCAGTCTGTTTCTAGTAAAACAGAAGTAATCCGCTCAAACAAGTTTTAAGCTTGTCTTCTAAAATATGTTGTTTGATTCTCAGCCTTTCATTCTTGTATATGCCTCTACATTACCCATTGTCCAAATAAAAACTAATGGTTATGATAGGTAAAAATCAGATATATGTCTTTGATTCTGCTTATGCATGAATAAAAGTAGATGGCTGGTTAGAAACATGGTATTCTACAATTTGTGTGTCAGTATACGAAACTTGACTGGAGTCAAGGCCAGTGTCCTAAAAATAAACTTTGGAGATAAAAACACAATGTCATCTATTTATGGTTTATACAAGATTGAAGATCACCTTTTAAATTTTTGTTTTTTGGCTTTGATGATAGCAACGGGATAAAGATCACAGTTTCTACTGTATCGAAGTTTTCTTTGATATGAACACTGGTTTGCATTCTTTCCTTAGTTGTAATGTTGCACAGTGCTGTTTACGCTTTTACATCTTGCTCTTCCCATTTCCAAAGTTCTCTTCTCTAGTTGGACATACATCATTATCTGGGATACTTTTATTAATCTACTCCTTATCTTTATGACAAAATTTTAGTTAGTCAATTCAGGGAAACTGGATTGTTAAAGAATCCCACAGATCTCATCCAGTATAGATGGCTCAAATAAACTGGAGCTCCCCTCACGGCACTCAAAGCTAATGAATGGCTTCAGAGTTTCCCAGAGGCAGTTTTCAAGTGACCCAATTTTGTGCTTCCTCTTGGCTCTGACTAATATGGGGGCCTCCTTGACTCTCCTTTCATTGAATATAAACCCATTTTGTCTTGCGCTTGTTCAAAATGTAACAGCTGGATAAAGGAGAAAGCATTTCCTTGCAGAAGGACTGTGTCTTACTATATAAGGTTTTGATAACTTATTATATAAAATACACTAATATAGTCAAAGTATATATTCTGTGTATTAAATATGTTAAAATTACTCCTCCAATTTGGTTTCCATAAGGTTATATTTTACTTGCAATATATTTATTTATCTTGTTTTTAATTCAGGCACTTGCAAAACATAGTTAAGCATATGGATTTTCTTCATCACGTGAAAGAAAAATTGGCGAGAGAATTTAGATAAACAAAGGGGTGTAGCAAACACTGTAAGAAATAGTCAAGCCTAAGAAGCCAGTTGTACTAGACATTTTTAAATCTGAGTTAATCAGTTTCACTTTCGCATACAAGTTGTGAAAGATGCACTGGTTCACTGAACTTCCCTAACTGAAACAATACCTAGGGAAACCTTTAACAGAAACCAGAGAGAGGAACAACCTTCATTACAGAGTTCTTGAGTTACATTTTAAGGTGAGGTTGACTTTCACAGAATTGAGATATAACTAATAAAAAAAAAAGTGTGCAACTCGTGTGAAAAAATTGGCTCAGGCTCGTATGAACAAGTTGAGAGCCTCTGTTCTAAAAGGCATGATTAAAGCTTCTTATCTTCTGATTAAAATTTTTCCTCACACTCCAAGATATTATTCATTCAGCATTTTGTTTTTATTCCAACTATCCATGTTTTCTCATATTTGTAATATTTTAATTTTTTGCTCTGTATTTTTTTTTTTTTTTTACATGGGTAGGCACTGGGAATCGAACCTGGGTCCTCTGGCATGCTCTGTATTTTTTTAACGTATGGTAAGTTAATATCTTCAATTATAGTTCATTTTAGGAGAATCTAAATTAAGTCCCTTGAATTTTCTAGAAAATATTTTCTTAACATAAAATAATAGCTGAGGAAGAAAAACAAATTAAATATATACTGCCTTATAAAGGATCTGTTTAGGTTTCTTGTTTATTACTAAAATTGCAGAGTTAAGCAGAGACTAAGCAAATGAACTGTCCTTAGACATGCATGGGGCAGAAAGAGAAGTGGGAAAACAGTTAAGTGTGTAGTTTGATTGGTAGGTAAGTAGATAGATAGGTTGAGATACAGAGATAGCTATTCTATAGTACTGTAACAGTTTCTAATGCAGATTTTGTATAAGAAATAAAGACTATTTTAACTGTGTACTCTAAGACTAGCCACTACTCACAGGGTTGAGATGGAGGGAATGCATGCAATATGAAAGAATAAAAAATATTTCCAGAGAAATTCCTTAATATCAAATTACTAAATATTATATGGATATTAAAAATTATGGCTCACTCTTCAGTGGAGTTTGAGTCCAAGTCTGCCTTTATTAATTCTCCAATGTACATATTAACTGAAAGTACAAATGAGATAGATTCTTATGTTTCTAATGATGTACCCATATTTTGCAACCTTTCTTCCACATTGCTTATTGCTTACCATGATAGTGACACATCAAGATATCAGCTCCCTCAAAAAAGAGGATATTTTGCTATATGCTTAATATTTTTGAAATTCTAAATATAGTATCAAATCTATATTGTCTTTTGAAGTATAAACACTTCTGATATTCAATCAGATCTATTTTGTTTCATCCTCCAGAAATATTTATTCACCTATTAGTTTTCTTCTACCCAGCTTCTTGAGAAGAGGCTGGTAGAACTTTTTGAGATATTGGAAGAACAGAGATAGCAGTTTTATCTTTCTCATTACCGCACCATCTCATAAATCCATAGAAACATTCTAATATGCAAATACCAAAGTACAGCTGAGGAAGGTGAAAGAATATGGAGAAGTCACGCTCTTCTTATGAAAGCCTTGTCCTCTAAGTAGCATGAATCTCCTCAAGTCACGTTCTCTTAGTGAGGACCATTCATCTGATCACACAACTGAGAGATGCTGGGAAACAGACAAACTTCTGCTCTTTCAGGCACAGTTTATCAATTCACAGACTTCCTCTCATAAAAAAGTGCTCAGTTCTTCACTGCCCCTGTCCCATGCCCAAGAGAAACAACTCAGACTTCAGGACATTCAGGTGAATTCTGCCAGTTTCATATATCATTCCTCATGGGCTATTAAGTAAAAGCCAAGCTTTCTTTTGACCCTAAATACCCACATCCACAGATGCCCTTACCTTGGCCTAGAAGTGGTATGTATTCGTTTATTCACATTTCATCAGATGTTCTGTTTGATAGCAAATATTCATTAAATACTGAATAATTTAGGAAATTATCTAGTTGGGTTGCTTTCAAAACATCCAGATGTGATAAAAATATTTATTTTGTTATTATCTAAAAAAACCGAGATAGACTTCCTGGGAAGATGGTGGAGTATGGACCCCAGGACACAGTCCTTCCACCAAACGACTGTTAAACAGGCAGGAACCATCTGAAACAACTATTTTGAAACCCCAGAGACTGAAGGAACATGGAGCAGCATCCAGGAAAGAGTGGGAGTGAGAGGCTGATAAATTGGAGTAAAGAACTGAAAATTGCACCTTTGCAGGCAGCAGCTCCTGGCACCCATCCCTCACTCTCATGGCCAGCCACTGCAGGACCACTGCCTGGATAGCAGAAAGGAAATACATATACTCTTCCCCAAGAGCAGAGATGGGCACAGCCGATTGCTCATCGGGGCTTCTGATTTGTGATTCAGATCCCTGGGCCCTGGCTCTGAGCAGCCATTGTTTTAATTGCATCCTGAAAAAGGTGACAGCAGCCATTGTTTCAACCCCCCCCCCCCCAGGGGAGGAGGCCAGGGGGACAGACAAAGCACTTCCTCAGGCCTGTGGGGGACAGTCAGCTGAAGGACTGGGCAGTCCAAGAAAGCTAAACTCTGGGGAGCCACCTGAGATTTGACACTCTTCCTAATCCTCTCTCCCCAGGGCACTTTGGCACCAGTTTGCATCCATTTACTCAGTCCATGGCCCAGAGCTGGCTGATGAGGAACGGCTTGGGAAAGTCCTCTCCAGGGTGGCCCCTCCTCCCAGAATTTGCCCTCCAGGCAAAAGGAGTTGAGACAACAAAAAGAAGGTAAAGAGTTTAGAGGCTGAGAGTCTAGGACAAAGTCCTCCCAGCTTCAAATACTTGAGAGACTGAGGTCTGCCTTCTGGGAAGCAGAAAGGACAACCAAACTCCTGGAAACAAGGGGACTCCAAAACAACTAACAAGCAAAAGGATCAGACAACAAGACACCCAGAAATGAAGGGAAAACCCTGCACACTGCATTTACCCCAGGCAGATCTTCCTAATAGTAGGGCTGAAGCTCAAGAAAATTTCTGTGTTATCAATAGCTGCTTACAAAACCAAAAAACAGACATTGCAGGGAGTAAATTGCAGAGTGAACATTTTTCAATATTAAAATGTATATTGTGCAACAAGATTATAAGATCAACAAAGATGCCAGAGACCTGGGTTCACTTCCCAGTGCCTGCCCATGCAAGAAAAAAAAAAGATAAACAAAGAAACAGGAAATGATGGTCTATCCAAAGGAAGAGAATAAAAATACAGAAAACAACAACGAAGATAATGAGAATGTAAACCTACCAAATACACCTGTGTTAGTTAGATTCAGTTGTCAACTTGGCCAGGTGAGCATACCTAGTCTTGTTGCTGCGGACATAAGCCAATGGTACCTGAACCTCATCTGTTGCTGATTACATCTGCAGTCGGCTAGGAGGCGTGTCTGCTGCAATGAGTGACACTTGACTTAATTGGCTGGTGCTTAAATGAGAGAACGCAACATAGCACAGCCTAGCAGCTCAGCATTCTTCATTTCAGCACTTGCAGCTCAGCCCAGGCCTTTGGAGATGCAGAAAGAAGTCACCCCAGGGAAAGTTGTTGGAACCCAGGGGCCTGGAGAGAAGACCAGCAGAGACCATCCTGTGCCTTCCCACGTAAGAAAGAACCTCAGTGGAAAGTTAGCTGCCTTTCCTCTGAAGAACCAACAAAATAAATCCCCTTTTATTAAAAGCCAATCTGTCTCTGGTGTGTTGAATTCCAGCAGCTAGCAAACTAGAACAACACCTATTCAAAAAATAATCTTAAAAATTCTCATAAGATGAAGGAAAGCAAAAAGAAAGAATTAAAGGATATCAAGAGAGCAGTGAATGATGAGCAAGATGAGAGCCTTAGCAAGGAGATAAAAATTCCAAAAAGAACCAAACAGAACTACTATGGTTGAAGACCACCAAACTGAAATGAAAAATGTCCAGAAGGGTTTCAAGAACAGATAGGAGCTGGAAAAGAAAGATTCAATGAACTTGAAGACAAGATACTAGAAATGAGTCAAGCTCGGGAACAGAAAGAAAAAAAGAAATTTCAAAATAAAAAATAGCTTAAGATAGCTAAGGAGCACATTGCCATGAACCAATGTATACAATATGGGGAGCCAGAAGGAGAAAAAAGAGGGGAAGGGCCAGAAAGAATAGTCAAAGAAATAATGACAGAGAACTTTCCAAACTTTGCAAAAGATGTGAATGTGCACATCTATGAATCACAGAGAACACCAAACAGGATAAACCTAAAAAAAAAAAAAATGCATCCTGTCATGCATTGATTTTCAAATCCAAAGGACAAGGAAAGAGTTCCAAAAGCTGCAAAAGAAAAGCAACATGTTACAAGGGAGCCCCAACTGGATTGAACGCTGATTTCTCATCAGAAATCATGGAGGCAAGAAGACAGTGTGTTAAAAGACATAGAATGCTAACGGAAAACAACTGCCAGCCATAAATTTTATATCTGGAGATATTCTCTTTCATAAATAAAGGAGAGATTAAGACATTCTCAGATAAACAACAGCTGAAAGAGCTTGTCACCACTAGATTTGCCCTACAAGCAATGTTAAAGGAAGTTCTTCAGACTGAAAGGAAAGCATCTTAGACAGAGGTTCAAAGTGGCATAAAGAAATAAAGATCTACAGTAAAGGTAACCATTTGGGTAATTATAAATACCAGATTGATTGTATAGTACTGATGGGTATGCAACCCCACTTCCTACTTCCTGCAGGTGCTAAAATGCAAATACATAAAAAGTAGTGACAAATCTATTCTTTCGGACATACAATGCACAAAGACATAAGTGGTAAAAAGTACAAAAATGAAGGCGGGAGAGACAGAGGAAGATGAGAAAAGTAAATGTGCATGCTATTGAAGATAGTTGGCATCAAACCAAAAATGATTGTTATATACACAAGACGTTACATTTTAACCCCATGGCAACCACAAGTAAATCAGATGAAAAATATATCAAGCTAGAAATGAGAAGGCACTCAATATGGTACAACACAAAAGAGAAAATAAATATAAAAGTAGACTTCATAGGAAGTGAGGGACATTAAGAGCACAAGACTTACTAAGGTTAAATAGAAAATTGCAGAAAAAAGTCATTTATCATTGGTAGGTATCATTATTTAAATGTAAATAGATTAAACTTTCCAGTCCACAAAAATGGATGGGCAGAATGAATAAAAAAGCTTGAACCAATTATATGCTCTCTGCAAGAGACTCACCTTAAATTCAAAGATACAAATAGCTTAAGGGTGAAAGGATAGAGAAAATATATGTCATGCAAGTAATAAGCAAAAGAAAACTGAAGTGGCTACACTACTATCACATAAAATATACTTTAAGTAAAAAACAATTATGAAGGACAATGGCCATCCTGACATAAAGGTAAAGGGGACTGTTCACCAGGATGATGTAACAATTATATATATGCATGTAACAGCAGGGCCCTTAAAAGTCAGAAGCAAATACTGAGAAGATTTTGAAGGGAGAAATAGATGATTCTGCATTACTCATAGGAGACTGCAACATGCCATTCTCAATTATGGATAGAACTTCTAGTCAGAAGATCAATAAGGAAGTACAGGACTTGAATAATGCATGAAACCAACTAGACCTAACAGACATATAGAACACAGCACCTATTGAAAATAGAGTACAAATTCTTCTTAAGTACACATGAATCATTTTCCAAGATAGACATATTAGGCCACAAAACAATTCTCACTGAATTCAAATATATTGAAATCATACAATGCATATTCTCCAACCACAATGGAATGAAGCTAGAAATCAATAACAGAGAAAGAAATAGAAAATTCACATTATGTAGAAATTCAAAACATTCTCTTAAACAACCAATGGGTTAAAGAGGAAATCAGAAGTGAAATCAGCAAACATTGAGGTCAATGAAAATGATCAGTGCTGAGATGGAAATTTATAACTCTAAGCACTTACATTAAAAAGGAAGAGGGCGGGCCACGGTGGCTCAGCAGGTAAGAATGCTTGCCTGCCATGCTCGAGGACCCGGGTTCGATTCCTGGTGCCTGCCCATGTAAAAAAAAAAAAAAAAAAAGAAAAAAAGAAAAAGAAAAAGGAAGAAATACTTCAAATCAGAGCCCTAATTTCAAGACTGTAAGAGCTAGAAAAAAAACATAATAATGAAGCACAAATTAAGAGAGAAGGAAATAACAAAGATCAGAGTGGAGATAAATGAAACAGAAAAGTAGAAACCAAAACAGAGAGAATCAACAAAACCAAAAGTTAGTTCTTTGACAAGTTCAGTAAAATTGACAAGGCTTTAGTAAAACTGACAAAGAAAAAAGAGAGAAGATACAAATAATAAAATCAGAAATGAAGAGGGAGAACTTAATATTGAACTCACTGATATAAAAAGGAATATAAAAGGATATTATGAACAATTTTATACCAATAAATTAGATAACCTAGATGAAATGGACAAATTCAGAGTGGCACACAAAGTATCTACTTTTACTCAAGAAGAAATAGAAAATCTCAATAAACCAATTACTAATAAAGAGATTGACCCAGTAATAAAAAACTACACAGCAAAAAAAAGCTCAGGACCAGATGACTTAACAGAGGAATTCTTCCAAGCTTTCCAAGAAGAATTAACTCCAATTCGACTCAAAATATTCCAAAAAATTGAAGAGTAGTGAACATTCCTTGACTCATTATACGAGGCTAAGATCATCCTCATACCAAAGCCAGATAAAGATACCACGAGAAAGAGAATCTACAGACCAATGTCTCTTATGAATATATATACAACAAAAATCCTCAAAAAAAAAAAACCTAGCAAACTGAACACAACAGCATATTAAAAAAATTATATATGGTGATTAAGTGAGATTTTTCACTACTATGCAAGGTGGACCCAACTTAAGAAAATCAATTAATATATTACATTACATTAAGGGAATGAAGGAAAGAAACATATGACCATCACAATCGATGTAGAAAAAGCATTTGATAACATACAGGAACTTTTCTTGATAAAATAATTTAGAACACTAAGAATAAAACTTCCTCAACAGATAAAGAGCTTATTTGAAATACCCACCATTAACATCCCATTTAATGATGAAAGACTGAGAACTTTCTAAGATCAAGAACAAGATAAGGATGCCCATTGTCACCACAATTATTCAGCACTGTACCAGAAGTTCTTGACAAAGTGATTAGGCAAGAAAAAGAAATAAAAAGCATACACATTGGAAAGGAAGAAGTGAAACTGTCCCTATTTGCAGATGATATGACCCTACATTTAAAAAAATCTTGAAAAATCCACAGTAAAGCTCCTAGACTTAATAAATGAATTTTGCAAAGTGGATACAGGGTACAGGATCAACACCCCAAAATCTGGAATATTTCTAAACACAAGCAATGAACAATTTGAAGGAGAAATCAAGAAAAAACTCCATTCACCATAGCAATTAAAACAATAACATATCTAGGAATAAATCTAACCCAGGAGGTAAAGATGTTGCTAAAAGAAATCAAAGAAGACCTGAACCAATTAAAGAATCTTCTGTATTCATGGACTGGAAGACTAAATATCATTATAATGTCATACTATCTGTATTAGTTAGGGTTCTCTAGAGAAACAGAATCAACAGGGAACACTTGCAAATATAAAATTTATGAAAGTGTCTCACATGACCATAGGAACGCAGAGTCCAAAATCCACAGGGCAGGCTGTGAAGCCGATGACTCCGATGGATGGCCTGGATGAACTCCACAGGAGAGGCTCACCAGCCAAAGCAGGAATGGAACCTGTTTCCTCTGAGTCCTCCTTAAAAGGCTTCCCATGATTAGATTTAGCATCACTAATTGCAGAAGACACTCCCCTTTGGCTGATTACAAATGGAATCAGCTGTGGATGTAGCTGATGTGATCATGACCTAATCCTATGAAATGTCCTCATTGCAACAGACAGGCCAGCACTTGCCCAATCAGATGAACAGGTACCACAACTTGGCCAAGTTGACACCTGTCCCTAACCATGACACTATCCAAAGCAATTTATAGATTCAACACAATTATAGATTGAATCCAATCAAAATTCCAACAATGTTCTTTGCAGAAATGAAAAAGTCAATCATCAAATTTATGTGGAAAAGTAAGTGACCATGAATAGATAAAGCCACCTTGAAAAGGAAGACTGAAATTGGGAGACTCACTTCCTGATTGTAAAATTCATTTCAAAGCCACAGTAATCGAAACAGCATGGTACTGACACAAGGACAGACATGTGCACTAGTGGAATAGAACTGAGAGCCCAGAAATCAACCCTTACATTTATCATCAACTGATTTTTCTCAAGGCAGCAAAGACCATTCGACTGAAAAAGAATAGTCTCTTCAACAAATGATGCTAGGAAACCTGAATCTCCATTTGCAGAAAAAAGAAGAAGAAGAAGAAAAAGAAAGACCATTACCTCACACCATATACAAAATCAGCTCACAATGGATGAAAAATCTTAACATAAAGAACTAGAACTATCAAACTCTTTGAAGAAAATGTAAGGAAACATCTTCTGGGCCTTGAATTAGGCCATGGTTTCTTAGACCTTACACCCAAAGCATCAGCCATAAATGAAAAAAAATAGGTAAATGGGACCGTATCAAAATTAGAAGCTTCTGTACCTCAAAGGACTTTATCATGAAAGTAAAATGACAGCCTACACAATGGGAGAGAATATTTGGGATCCACATATCTGATACAGGATTAATATCCAGAATATATAAAGAAATCCCTTCACCTAACAGCAAAAAAAATAAATGACGCAATTTAAAAATGGGCAAATGACTTAAACAGAAATCTCTCCACAGAAGATATACAAGTGGCCAGAAAGCACACTAACAAATGGCAAACATCATTAGCCATCAGGGAATTGTAAATGCAAGACAAAATGTGATACCACTTCCCACCCGGCAGAATAGCTGATGTTAAGAAAACAAACAAACTGGAAAATAACAGGTGTTGGAGAGGATTGAGAGAAACATTGCTCATTGATTGCTGTGGCAATGTAAAACGGTGCAGCCACCCTATAAGACAGTCTAGCCACTCCTCAGAAACTAAGTATAGACCTACCATATGACCCGATGTTTCAGTTTGCTAAAGCTCCTGGAATGCAATATACCAGAAAAAGTTTGGCTTTAAACACAGGAATTTATTAACTTAAAATTTATAGTTCTTAGACCACGAAAATATCCAAACTCAAGGCATCCACAGGTGGAATCTGGACTCTGAAGACAGGCTGCTGGCATCTAGGACACCTCTGTCACCAGCGTCTGCTGGTCCTTTGCTCTTGGCTTTTGTTGCTTTCAGCCTCTGGTTCCCCGGGCTTCCTCTCTGAGCTTTTGTGGGTCTTCTCTTAGCTTTTCTGGGGCTTTTCTATAAACTTTACTTAATTCCATCTCAATTGAAACAACCTAATCAGAAGATCCAATCCACAATAGGTCTGCACCCACAGGAATGGATTAAATAGACATAGTTTTTTCGTGGGAGCATAAGAGGTTCCAAACACCATACCCAGCCATCCCACTGTTAGGTATAAACCCAAAATAATGAAAGCAGGGATTTGAACAGATATATATATATATATATATATATATATATATATATATATATATATTTATTTTAACATTTGTTCCCCCTATTGTTTATTTTTATTCCATACTTTCTACTCGTCTGTTGACAAGGTAGATAAAAGGAGCATCAGATACAAGGTTTTCACAATCACACAGTCACATTGTGAAAGTTATATCATTATTCAATCATCATCAAGAAACATGGCTACTGGAACACAGCTCTACATTTTCAGGCATTTCCCTCCACCCTCTCCATTACACCTTGAATGACAAGGTGATATCTACTTAATGTGTAAGAATAACCTCCAGGATAACCTCTCGACTCTGTTTGGAATCTCTCAGCCATTGACACTTTGTCTCATTTCACTCTTCCCCCTTTTGGTTGAGAAGGTTTTCTCAATCCCTTGATGCTAAACAGATATATTCACACTAATGTTCACAAATAGCATTATTCATAACTGCCAAAATATGGAAGCAACCCAAGTGCTCATCAATTGATGGATGGATACATAAAATGCCTAAACATAAAATGGGATATTATTCAGCTGTAAAAGGAATGAAGTCCTGATATGCACAACAACATGAATGAACCTTGAAGACATCAAAAAAGGCAGACACAAAAGGACAAAAATTGTATGATCTCAGTGATTCGAAACAATTAGAATAAGTGAACTCATAGCATCTAGAATATGGGTTGCCAGGAGATAGGATAGGAAAAGGGAATGAAAAGTTAAGGCTTACAATGCACAGCATTCCCTTTTACAATGGAAATGTTTGGTAATGGATGGTGGTGATGGCAGCACAACACTGTGAATGCAATTAGCAGCATTGAAATATATATTTGAAAATGATTAAAAAGGAAAATGGCAGATTGTATATACAGTAACAGAAAAGAAATTTTAAAAAACATTCCACAGAAGTACAGTTCAAAAACAGTGAGCCCTGATTTAAACCATGAACTTTAATTAATTGTAGTGTTGTAAAAATATGTCATCATCAATTGTAACAAATGATCCACCCCAACGCAGGGTGTTGGTGGTGGGGAGGTTGGTGGAAATCCTGTATTTTATGCATGAACGTTCTCTAAATCCACAATTTTTCTAATGAAATAAATACATACATCAAAATTTATTGATTTTTGTATATGCATTTCACAATAAAAAATGTTAAAAAAAAAAACAAACCCTCTTAGCAAAGAAAGAATAGAGAACAACTTCCTGAACTTGATAAAGGCTGTCTACACAAATCCTAAAGCTAACATCGTATTTAATGGTGAGAAACTAGATGGTTTTCCTCTGAGATCATGAATAAGGCAAGGGTATCTCTTCTTACCACACCTCAGCATTGTGCTGGAAATCTTAGGTAATGCAGGAAGACAAAAAAGGGGAATAAAGGTATACAGATTGAGACAGAAGAAATAAAACTGGCTTTGTTTGCACTTGATATGATTACTGTGCTGGTTTGAATCTGTTGTGTGCCCCAGAAAAGCCAAGTTCTTTAATATCATTCAATATTGCTGGGTGGGAGCTTTTTGATTGTTTCCAAGGAGATGTGACCCACCCATTTGTGTGTGGTAGCTTTTGATTAGATGGTTTCCACGGAGATGCATCTCCACCCATTCAAGATGGTGTTGCTTACTGGAACTCTTTAAGAGGGAAGCCCTTTAAAAGGGAAAAAGCTTTAGAGCCACGAGAGCCACCAGAACCTACAGAATCAACAGAATGGACAGAGTCCTGGGGAAACTGTCAAAGAGAAAGCTAGCAGATGTTGCCTGAGAGAGAAACCCTGAACATCATCAGCCTTCTTGAACTAAGATATTTTACCCTGGATGCCTTAGATTGGACATTTATATAGCCTTGCTTTAAGTTGGACATTTTCACGGTCTTAGAACTGTGAACTTGCAACTTAAAAAAAGAAAATCAAAAACACTGCTGCTACATTTCAATAAATTCTTTCCAATTGTCATTACAAATCCATGAGGACAAATTTAATCTGTTAAATCAATTAAATGTTTCAGAAATTTAACTACAGACAACAAAATACTAACTTTTTATTTTGATACTAATGCCTCTGAGTATTCAGACTTCTCATTATTTAGCATATCCACTTGCCTTTTAAATGATATTCTGTGTGTCATCCCCAAAATACAGCATTTGATTGACATCAGATTTATGGCCATTTGAACATTATTGATACACAACCATGTGAATAATCTTCCCAGTAAACACATGTCCTCAGTAAAACACTTGTTGTAAAAACATTTGAACACTTTCTCCAAAGGGGCATAGAAGATTTGAACTGGATACAGATTAACATCAACCTATGAAAGGATAGTCTGATTATTTAGGGAAGACCT
Source organism: Tamandua tetradactyla (assembly GCF_023851605.1). Taxonomy (NCBI): domain Eukaryota; kingdom Metazoa; phylum Chordata; class Mammalia; order Pilosa; family Myrmecophagidae; genus Tamandua; species Tamandua tetradactyla. The sequence continues at coordinate 6,248,585 of NC_135340.1, read as the reverse complement.
CAGCATTCTTGACATTTGCATGAGATAATTTGGTATCAGAGCAAGGAGTTTTGTCCTGTACATTTTGGGATATTTAGCAGCAGACTTCAACCCACTAGATGCCAGTTAAAGGGGAAAAAAGAACATGGAAGAGGCACTGTAGTGTCTTTAAAACTTGGGTCTTGAGTTAATATTATCAGTTAATTTGCTTTTAATTCATGAAAAAAATCATATGGTCACATTTAACTGCAAGGGAGGCTGGGAGATAGAGTATAGATTTATGCCTGGGAATAGGAAGCAGCATATTTTCATGAACAGTTACCATATGCTTCCCTGGCCACCAGTTATGCATGCGAATCCTTCCTATATCGCGTACAACACACTCACATCTTTTCCCAAGGGAGAGGACTCAACATCCTGTTCATTTACTATTTTCAGTCCAAACTTCCAGGTCTCCAGCTCATATACTTTTCTCTATCAAGTTCAGATGTGGTTCTTCATAGTCCAGTGTCTCATGAACTAAAAGACTATTTATCTGCTTCATCCATACCTAGAAACTCCCAATATATAAATATCCTTCACATATTCAAAATCTTGACCCATACGTGGTACACATCACTTCACTCATATTCCTTTAGTAAGAGATCGTCACAAAACCACACTCACCTGTAAAGGAAGCCGAAACATGTAAATTAATGCAAAATGTAAAAAGGAAGGAAATTCATTTTAATGATCAGGTAGCAAAAGCTTTATGTTTCTGAAATATAATCTCATCTGGAGAATGAGCTACAAGAGTAAAAAATTAGGTCCCAGGTAATATTGAGTCTCAGGCATGGTGACAATATTTTGGTTCTAAATGATCAGCCCAGTAGTAAATAGATTTCCAAAGAGAGGCTGGGATGCATTCACTCTCTTTACAGTAAGCAGGAGATATAGACTTGGCTTGACAGCAGTGTAGCATTTCCAAGTAAAGCACAAAACTAAAAAGCAAAGGAAATGCCCCTTATTTAAATTAGAAATCAATGCATTAGGGAAAGAAGACTGAAGTTTTGGGGGCATGTAGTTTTCCAGAGATCATTCTGGGTGGTCTGGAGACGATAGGTAAATTAACTATAGTAAACTTGACCTCAGTGCTTGGAAAGCGAGAATTTGTTAGGAACCAGTCAGAACTGATCTTATAGAGTTGAATTTCATTAGGCTAAACTAAAAATTGGGGGGCTGGTAAACGGCAGAGATTGGCACCCATTCTCTTGAATACTACTTCAGTTTTAGCTTCTTCATTTCTTTTTCATTCATTTCTGCCAAATATGTATAAGTTTATATATAATTCCCAGATATGAAGTTCCTAGAGCTTCATTTGGTGCTAAAATATGAAAGTGGTATGTTCAGGAGAGACTGGAGCCAATCACAAACATGTTTTAGATAAAGTCTTCTAATCATGCAGTCCAAAAAATCCATCAGCTGTTTTGTGGTTCATATACATTTTAAATGGCTCATATAAATTTCTCACCTAAAATGTCAACTGGCTTTTAGGACCTGAAGGTAAGAGGTCTTCTTTGGTTCCACGCTTGGTCTCTTTATGTACTTTTGATATTTCTCCTTACTCTGGGTCATCTTATTCTTAATAATTACACATCTTATATAGTCGCACAGAAGTTGGAAAAGTTTTGAAATAGATAAAGCTAATGTGACATTGTACATATTATCTATTTTTAATTGAACCTTTAGTTTGCCTAACAAGTAACTGATTTACACAATTATATTAGCATTCAGGGCATGAGTCTACATTTGCTCCTAAGTAGTTCATAAATACCTTGTTCCCAAATCCAGATGGACAAAATCCATACTCTACCTTGAATAAAGAAGGAAATGAGTATCACCTTACATGATTCTTTTCAGAGTAGTCTTCTCTTGTCATCTAGTTTTAATCCAATGTTTCCTTAATTATCCTCATGCTCTAAACTTATTCATTTATTTTTTTTTACATGGGCAGGCACTGGAGCTGAACCCAGGTCTCCGGCATTGCAGGCGAGAACTCTGCCACTGCACCACCATTGCCTGCCCTAAACTTAACTTTTGAAAATGTTCTTATTTTTTGTTCTCAGCATATTTTGTAAGCTTCATATAAATGTTTTATGTTACTAATACTTTAGTTATTTTTATTATTTCTTAATTATCCATTTCTCCCTCCTGTTACCAAAGAGCCTCTGCATAAAAGGTTTGGGTCAGTATTTAAAGATTTTTTTTTTCCTTCTAAAAACAGTGTTTTAAGAAAAAGCAACATTCCTCTTGTTTTATTATCCCAGGATTATTTCCTCCCAAATCCTGGATGTCTACATATGTCTCATATTTCTTTCTCCATTTTACGAGAGGTGTTTCTGACCCTCGGTTACTTGTAGAATAATTGACTCTTTATATGATTATTTTGTAACATGAATGCCTCTCATGAATACTTTGAAAGAATTATTTCGCCCTTTGTCAATTCTACTGCCCTTGACTTTGTAGAGTGCCCTTGTCAGTCCTCAGTGGGCTCATTTTTTCTTTTAGAGGGAAGTAATAATATTCTGTTGAGATAATGACCTTGAGTTTTAACTTTTAATGAAGGAGAAGTAAATTTTTATCATAAAATTAATTTATTGATCACCAAACCCCAAGAATTTGAAATTGAAGAAAGTTTTTTCTTGTTAAAAAAATATATATTATAGGTATTAAAACTATATTTGGGGAACAAGTTAATGACTAATTAAATTGTTTTTTATTTTTAACCTATGAAATAAATTCAAATAAAAATTTAAATATCATGATCCTTCCTCTAAAATTTGAGTCTAATTTAACTTTGGAGTAAAGAATTGATCTTGCTTTGACCCATTTTTAAAAAATTAGAGACTTATCTGAAAGGGAAAAAACTTCATTGGAAATTCTGATTATTTGGTAGAAAAAAGAATAGCTGAAATATTCTACCTTTAGACATGTGAGTGATGGCTATAATCAGAATATATAACTGATTAATTTTTATAGAATGAATAAATTCCATTACTACTAATTAGCTATACAGTATAATTAGAGAATTTTTGGAACTGAAGAACATTGGAAATCAAACATTTAGTTCTTTGTAAAAGTGGAACCCATGCAGATTCTTGAGTTTTAATAAAATTATTATTCTATGGAAAATAACGAGACCATGGATTTAACATCCATGCTGTGGATTAGTCATTACGAAGTTAAAAGTTCTGAGATGTGCGATGTTATATTATTGAGCCTTAATTTGGATCTGATTGCTTTGTGCCTGATGTGTTGAATCAAGTGCTTCTGCTATTGAACTAACCCATTTTGCTGTTCAAGATTTGCAGCTCAGCGTGGTTCCGATGTTGTCTGCTGAATATATAATGCTTTGAAAAGTGAAAGAACAAGCCACCTAACTTCCTTCCTTGTGAAAACTCACCAAACAAGAAACTCAAATACTGTGATGTGGCCTAAAAAAAGTATATTTCTTAGCTATGCAAGGGAGCCTTGGGGTAAAGTAATACCTGCAATGTTAGTACATCTTTCACCAAAGGAGAGAATAGAATCTTTGTCTTCTAGAGTAAAACTCAGTGTTTCCAGTCTTTAACATCCCCTTCTGATCATAGGAAAACAATATACTGCAGCCAGATTTTGGGTGCATCTTCATAACCTCAATATTTAATTGAAATTGTGCATCCATGTTTACCTGGGTTATCTGGATTGCCTATCTGGACAGTGGTGAATAACTTGACCATTGCGAAATGGTACTGGGCTGGCTGCTGTCTCTTCAAAACTACTGTTTCTAGGAATCACTTTATCTTTTGTGAATGGCAAGTGATTACAACTAGTATACATTAGTGACTCACTAAGAATTGTTCATAATCATTGTCATATTTATAGTAATTTTTATTTTCTCTAGGTAGAAGTAGGAAAATTCTGGGGGGTGCTCACAGAAAGGAATGCACACATTAAAGCAATTTGCATGCTTTGGAGATCTAAATATCCAAACACCTGTCACTTCATAAAACATTCCTCCATTGATTGAAGGTGAAAAGAAATGAATTTTAATAACCACAAGCACTTTCTTTTTTGAGAGAATGTCAATGAGCTAAAATAACTCATAGTGTCTAAAAGAGATTAAATATAGATATCAGCCGAACTGTTAAAACTTTAATGTGGAGTTTACAGGATCTTGTAGAGATCTTAGTCAGATTTTTCTATTCCCATATTTTAAGTAAAATGCTTATTTTAGAGCAGTGTGCATCTTTGGAAGATAATGAAGGTAACAATTTTCTTACTAATTTTATTGTATCTTTAAACATTTTGCAGCAACCTCTCAAATGATTCAATTAATAATTTTTTATAGACTTTAAATTTAGGATGGCTGGATTTGTTTGTCTGTTTGTTTCTGCTATTTTGTCTTAGTTTTCCAGGCTGCTGTAAGACGTGTCACACAATGGGTTGACTTAAACGATGGAAATTTATTGACTTACAGTTTTGAGGTTAGAAGAAGTCCAAATCAAAGTGTCAGTTAGGTAATGCTTTCTCCCCACAACCTGCCCCAGTCTGGTGCTGGATGCAGGTAATCCTTGGGATGACTTGGTTTACATCTGTGCCTCATGTCACATGGTAATGTCCACTCCTCTTTTCTGCTCTTCCAGTTTCCAGCGACTTCCAGCTTCTGGTCCCTCCCTGCGGCTTTCTATTTGTAAAGTTTCCAATAATCTCAGTCGTCCCACCTTCGTGCAGTTGGGTCACTCTTTAAGTAAAAAAATAACATCTTGAAGAGATCTTATTGTAATGGGTTCACATCCACAAGAGTGTGGATGAAGTTTAAGAATACGTCTAAATTAGGGTACATATTCAATCTACCACATATTCCTTCATACTTAGACTAAAATTTTACATTCTATCACTTTGAGAATTGGGATGAAAGAAACCCTGTCAGGATCATCTTTCTGGCTTGCTCAGAATTTCCCACAGTGCCTGACATATATTAGGAACAGCAAACACTCTCTGCATGTTTTTATGAAATAAAAATAAATTCAGATATGCGTCATGATTTTAACTACAAAAACGTGGAAAATTGATGTGGAAAACATTGAAAAATCTCATAATGAGAGGTTGGAGAATACTTATTGCCTTATCCTTTTTGTGAGATCTAAAAAAAAAAAGTGCTGTGCTTAAGAGAAACTAATATTTTGAAAATAAACTACTATCCCTAACCCATTTATCAATAAACTGGAAAATTCTGTGAATAAACTTTATAGACTCTAGCTTAGTGTTACTCAAACTATTGTAATTATTTAGAATATTTGATTTAAAAATGTAGATTTCCAAGCCACGTCTCAGCCCTATATAATCAGAACCTAGGTGTGATACCCTAAAATTTCCACTTTATAGTAAACTCCACTAATGTGTTTTAAAACAACTCTTAGAATACAATTCAAGCATTTATGGGGCGCTGATGCCGTGGAAATTCTAAGTGATTGGTTTTTGGGGGTGGATGTAATGGAGAAATTCAGAGGTAAAACACAACTTGAGATTTGCTTTGCTGTGATGAGGAATGTAAATAGCAAAAGATCTGCAAATTAAGGAACCTATTCATTCCACAATTCTACACCTGTATTTACGTGACCTCAAGGAGATTCCTTAAACTTCATTTTCCCTATCATCATTCCCTCATCTGATAAATGGAGATAAGAGATTTACAGAATTGTTGTGAGAAGAAAATGAGAAGTACTTTGTAAATTACAAAGTTTACTTTGTAAATTATTTTGTAAATGTCTGGATTCTTGCACGTGACATTGAAGGATGGAAGAGCACACCTGTCCCGGGAAGGGTGCCATTGGCTAAGGAGCAGGATTTGTCAAGCAGAACTGCCCAGAGACAACTCCGCAATTTTGACTAAAGTCCACGACTGGATACTGGTCAGGTAAACATCTCCAAGAAAGTGGCGGTCTAAGTGTTTCAGTATTTTAATCCTAAGTGAAATATTCTAAATTCTAATTCTGAACTAGTGTTAATGTTAAGCAAAATGTAAAACCTGCATCATATCATATACAACTTTTAAACGTGTTACATTACTCATCTCTCTCTTGGAGAAAAAGCGATTTAATAATGTGGAATCAAAGGTTTGGGTTTATATTTTAACCTAAATAATGAGTTGTTTTAAAAAAAAAGGTAGCAATATTGGTGTTCTAATTCTTACTATAAAAGTTCACTGCAGTTACTTTGTAGATTGCTTTGGCGGTGAGAGTTCTGAGTGACTATGTATTTTTGGGTGGTATGGCATTTGAAAAGATCTTTGGTAAGAAACTGGAGGAGACGGTACAATGTAAGTGAGGACCAGCTGTGTCCCTCCTCCACTATGCTGACAGTGATTGCATAAATGAATGGATTCCTGACCACTTGAGTGAAGTCAAACTAGGTCATCCCACCACAAGTAGGGAACAATTAATCATCTATTTAATCATCCAACTCACCCATTAAGTATTTACTAAATGTGAAGAATTGTGTTAGGGGCTAAAAATATAAGTGAAATATACATTTTAAACAATTTTAAGCCTGCATTTTTAAATTGTTTAAAAATTTACTGGAAAAATAATTAAGCGTTATTTATTTCTTAAGAACATTTGGTATTGGTTGAGCATTGACCAGGCTAAAGACTTCACATGAACTGTTCAATAAGTCAGTGGGCTGAGGGAAAACAAAGCTCTACCTTAATCAGTGCCTGGAGTTGCTAGGAACTGGGAAGGACAGGAACGAAAACTTAATATTTAATATTATGTAGGTTTATGCATGTAATGAGGAAATCATTATTTTTAATCATAGTGTCATAAGGGTCAAAATAGAAGAAAAGAACTGACTCTTAGAACTGAAGACTTTTAGAGATCCTTATTTTATAATCAGAGTAGTTGAAGTTGAGATTACTCAACTTCAAATTGAAGTTCCAAGAGGATATGGAACTTTAGGTTTCAATTCTAGTATCTGGGAATAATAGATTTGGTGAATTTTGTCTTAAAACCGACTTCTGTTATTTTGTGGTTATTGTCTTTGTACATATTAGGTGGCCATAGTAGTTAAGAGAAATAAAACATAAAACAGCATATATGTTCATAGCTCTTCCATTTACAATCCTTCAGGGTTCCTATGTCTGTTAAGAGAATTATCGGGATCCTTGACTGGCGCACATTGCCTGCTAGCCTTGGTCCACTCTCTAACCACTGGCTTCCTGCACTGCAGCTGGTTTTCCCTCTCCAGAGTTGTAGTGCTGCCTCTTTCCTCAGGCTCACTTCACATACTAATTCCTTTGCCTGAATTTCCCCTCTGCTTACCTTGTTAACCCCAATGAGTTCTTCAAATCTCGGCCCAAGCATTATCTCCTCAGTTTCTACCTTTAGATTTGATGAACTATTCCTCAATATTCACATAGCTTCCCAAAATATTTCTTTATAATTGCATATTTATTTGGGGAATAATCTGATCTGTTTCCCTCATGACTTTCCCTGGGTTCCCCCAAAGCGGAACCTGAAAGGCTTAAGTACAAATAGTTTAATTGGGAATGTGACCCCACGTTGTAGGAGTGAGAGACCAGAGCAAGGATGCCAAACAGCACATGGATGGCGACCTCTCCCCTGGGGCTGATGAGAAACTTTCTGAAATGCACTCAGAATTCTGTGCCGTGTAGCTTAAAGGAGAATTCATTTATCCACTGGTTCCATCTCCTTTAGACACAGGAAGTCCATGACATTAGCCCTGAACATCTGGTTTGCAAATACAAAAATGTAGAGTGGATAAAAATGGAGGTTTTCCTGGGGAGGGAATCCGGGTGTGGGGAAGAGGGAGGTGAGGCAGGGGCCTGGAGTCCCAACACAAGGCGCTGTTAGTTTGTAACTGTTCTAAACTGCGCTCAACAATGGCAGGAGTAAGAGGTGAGGGACAACTCTGCAGACTGCAGACATGATAATCTCTATCATGTTAATAATTGCTATGTACTACTCTATTAGGAACTGTTGTTTTCAAAAGATTAGTATAAGAAGAATGGAATTAGTACATGGCTATATAAGGGAGAAGATCACGAACAAAATTTGCAGTGATGGTAAATGATCTCAGGGACTCATCAGATTGGGTAAATGACAAGGAGGTAAAACATGATTCAAATATTAGCTTAAGAGTTTCAAATAAAACTGGTATAACTAAAAAATGTATTCAATGTGGATCATAGGTCAAAATTTAAATTATAAAATTTCCAGGAAAAATATGGCAGAAAACCTTTGCAATTTGAGATAGGCAAAGGTTTTTAGAACACAAGCATGAAATATAAAATTTAAAAATTGATCAGTTGCATTTTATCACAACTGCCTTTTCTCTCTGAAATAAACTATTAATAAAATGAAAATGCAAGTCATTGACTTAAGAAAATATCCCGCATATAAAAAATGACTTTTATTAAGAATATATATCGAACCCTTAAAACTCAATAATGGGCAGGCCATGGTGGCTCAGCAGGCAAGAACGCTTGCCTGGAATGCCAGAGGACCCGGGTTCGATTCCCGGTGCCTGCCCATGTATTAAAAAAAAAAAAAAAAACTCAATAAGAAGAAGACAATTTAAAAATAGTAAGAATCAAAGAGGGACATATTTTCTATCTGTGAGATTTCTTTCTTCATTTATTTTCATGGGAGGTAACTATTATCCTTTCTCTGTATGTGCTTATTAGTCTCAGGACTGAACCTTCAACATAAAGTCCAGAAAATTCAGGAATAGTTGACAGTCACAATAGGACTTGATTTCCACAAAAGCATCTTAGTGTTCATTTCTCTAAGAATAGTCTTTGTCATATATTGAGGGTTATCTTCTTTTAAAAGATGTATTTGGACGTATGTATCATTCAAGTTCCAGTAAGGGAAACAAACCTCTAAGACAGTAAGTCTAGAAACAGAAAGGCTTTAATGCAGGGAAAAGTTTACACTAAAGATAAAAGAGCTGAAGGGCCACACCATGCATCAGGAGCAGTAGGAGTGTCTACTATTGTTGGTGCTGGGGGCATAAGGGAAAAAGAGGATGTTAGCAGAGCCAAGCAGTGAGACCATTTCACAGGAGGTGGGACCAAGGAAGGGATGCTGTGTAAGCCACAGGAAACGGCTGGAAACCCTATGTTCTCTTTTTTCTGCATACCAGTGTCCATCAGAGCGTTCTACTGAGACACCCACCCAGAACCGGGACAGAGCAACTTGTGACCGGAGGGGGTACTGGCGGAGAACAGATCTGAAACAGACAGTCTATTTTTCCCAGCATAAAAATGAGAATGGTACAGAGGTATCACAAGCAATAAGGGATAAGTGAAAACCAAGTTACATGATAAACGGCTTTTTTCCCCCCTATAAAAGTGCTGACATTAGAAACCATGTATTAGACAATTTCTTAGATTGGATACAAAATAATCACTATCAGTCTGAGGAAAAAAAAAAGAAATTTATCAAACGACAAATTAGAGTTCAACTAATTCTGAATGCTCCGAGTTGATCTGGTTATACTTTCTTAAAAAGTAGAATATGTTGCTGCTATACTAGCCTAACAAACATACCTTGGGGCAACTCATAACTAATCTGACAAGCACTACTGAGCATCTTCTAGGTCATTGAAAATGTGTTGGAACTCAGTACAGAGGTATAAAGAAGAATTAGTTGCTTTCCTTGAGTTCATTATCTAGTTGGAGAGGTGGATGTAAAAATGTAATTTCAATACAATGAAATTTATATAGATACAGTGAATATTATAATAGAGGGAAGAGGTATATAAATATAAAATATTCCCTCATTAGATGAAAAATGGCTATCCTTCTTTGTTGGAATTTTGTAACATTTATTTGCAACTGGTGGTGGTTATTAGCTCTACTTATTGGATAATTTTGACTGACTCAATTTATCAATATGATTGATTTGATTGAATGCTATTTTAGGTAACAGTTTTTTTGTTAAATCACAAGTTATTTGTAATATAAAAATTGGTTAATTAGTTAACATTTGGAAAATACTATGATCATTTTCATACCAGTGTGAAAATCTCTAGAGGTAAAAAACAAACAACTATATATATATATGTATATACATGCACATGTAAATACAGAAATATATATCTTTTCTCTAAGCCAAGCAATTAATGCCAGGAAAGAAGTGAGAGAGAATGATGAGCGCCCACCAGCTAGAGTTTTCTATGAATGCCACTTGGATTCCACTTTCACCTCTATAACCTCCAGGCAATCACATGCTGTCAGTTTCACCACCAGTAAAAAGAACATCAATAATGCTTGGCACCTACAAGTTTTTCCAATTAAGGGAACAACTTCAGTTTTTCTAAGAGATTTGTCAAGTCTCTATAGGTATTTAAAGGCTTGTACTAATTACTCAGATTTTATGATCATTTCTCAGCTTCCCTCAAATAACAATGACCCTATTCCATGACGGCAGTGAGCGTATCTGGCATGGTGACAGAATGTGACTTGGAATTCAAAACTCACCCTTTCTCATGTCTGGCATCATTGCTAGTGTTACTTTCCGTGCTGGTTTGGAAATGCTGCACACCCCAGAAAAGCTATGCCCCTTTAATCCTGGTTCAATGTTGTAGAGTGAAACCCCCTAGATTAGATTATCTCCACAGAGATGTGTCACACCCAATCGTGGGTGTGGCCTTGTAATTAAATAAAGATGTAACACCACACATTCAGGGAGGGTCTTGATTAGTTTAGGCATCCTTTAAAAGAGAAAACATTTTGGAGAGAGCTCAGGGCAGAGAGGTGCAGATGTTTGGAGAACTGTTGCCTCAGAGCAGAGCCAGAACGAGACCTGGAAGTTTGGAGATGCAGGACATAGCATATATCGCCTTGTGCCTGTTCATAAGCTGTTGAGCCAGCCAAGACCCAGAATTGTGTCATGTGGGGGCTAAAGCGAAGGCCCCCAGATGCCACATGAGGAACCCCCACAGGAAACAGAGGCTGAAAGCAAAGTAGGCCAGGAGCAAAGGACCAGCAGATGCCAGCCACATGCCTTTCCAGCCAAAAGAGGTGTTCCAGATGGCATCAGCCTTTCTTGAGTGGAGGTAACCTCTTGCTGATGACTTAGCTTGGACTTCTTGGCACTAGAACTGTAAACTTATGACTTATTAAATTTCATTTTTAAAAGGTGTTCCATTTCTGGTATATTGCATTGTGGCAGTTTAGCAAACTAATACACTTACCAAACTGAAAGCATGGATTTGGATTAAAGAGGCATATTAATTTCCCACTTAACATACGCAGGCAATTATTTAATATTTCATTTTTCTTTGAGAAAATAAATGTGGTTATTTACAGAATACTGAAATGTTTTTTTTTCCTAGTCCCATAGTACATTCTTTAAAAAATGAATATCCTGGAAATACCAGTTTATTTGAAATAAATATTTATAACTTCGACAACCAATGTTAATTTTGGCTAAGATATATAAGTTGCTTTAAAATAAACCTTAACTTGTAGATGCATGGCAAATTCAGAGCTCACAAAAATTATTTCTATTCTCCCCTATGAGTTATCTATAGAGAAGCAACATTTTCACTATAGAATAAGTAAAATGACACGCTATTCACCTAGTAATTGCAGGGAACATTTTAATGAAGCCAGTAAATCCTTGAAGATGTCTACTGTTCGCCATGTCTCTAGACTTGCTTTGTCTTCTCTGCATATATACACTTAAGAATAGCTCTACTCATCAAGTCTATCATTAAAGATGCCTTCTAAGTCAGGTTTCAATGATGTAGATTGGGTCTCAAAGAACTCTCAGGAGCATATCAGGACTCTGTTTATCTATAAAATATTGCATTAATTATTGTCACTTTTCTTATATTATTTATTCAGTGGTGGAAAATAATTAGCCTTAGACTGCAGATAAAACTCACCCAGAACCGACAGATGTTAAAATTACCAGACAAGAATATAAAGTTGTTTATTCTAAGTATAATCCTTATGTTCAAAAATGTAAGTAGGGGCATGGGAGTTATAAATACATAAATTGAACATCTAGAAATAAATCTGTAATGTCTGAGATAAAATACGATATACCAGATATGATTAACAGTATAAGATATTACATAAGAAAAGATTAGTGTACTTGAAAACATAGCAAGAAAAACTATCTAAATGAAACAGAAGTGAAAAAGCTTTAAAAAAATGAACAGAGCACAGCATTGATGGGGTGTGTGACAACTTCAAGAACCCTAATATACATTTAATTGGAGTCCCTTAAGAAGAGGAGAAATATAGAAGGAAAGTGGCATATTTGAAAAAATAATGTCTCACAATTTCCCAAATTTGATTAAATATATATAATATATTATGTATTAGTTGTGTATATAAATCTACAGATACAAGAAGCTTAAAAAACCTCATTCACAATAAACCATAAAGAATATTACCCTAAAGCACTAATGAAACTTCTCGAGCAGTGATAGAGGTAAAAATCTTGAAAGCAGCCAGGACTTAAAAAACATTTAAATTCAGAGGAAAAATAATAAGGAAATAGCAGACGTATTATAAGAAGTTCAGTGGTAGAATCTTTGCCTGCCATACGGGAGACCCGGGTTCTATTCTTGGTCCATGCACTTCCCCAAAAAACAAACAAACAAGCAAAACAAACAAACAAACAAAATTCAACAAATGGTGCTGCAATAACGAGATACTCACATGAAAAAATAGTAAAATGCTACCCCACCGTACAACATATCAAAAAAGAAGAAGAAAAAGAAGAAAACAATGGTGCAACTTCTTTAATGTATTGACAGAAAAAAAAATGGTTAACCTAGAATTCTATACCCAATGAAAATATCTTTCAAAAATGGATGCAAAATAAAGCCATATTCAGGCATACAAAAGGGGGCAAAATCCATCACCATCAGACCCATACATCAAGACAGGTTAGAGGAAGTCTTTCAGGCAGAATGAATAAAAGGCAAGAACCTAGAGTATATGACTCCTAGGAGAAATGCACTTCAAATATAAAAACACAAAATGGTTGAAAGTAAGAGATATACCAGACCAATACTAAACTAAAAAAGCTAGAGTGGTTACAATTAATTTCAAAGCAGGTGGCATTAAAAGCAAACAGTGCCAAGAACAAAGAAGGTCATTTCATCATGACAAAAGAGTCTCTTTATCAAGAGGACATAATCCACAATGCACTTCAAATCCATCAAATAAAATCTGATGCATTTGCAAGTAGAAATAGTCAAATCCCCGATTTTAGGTAAGATGTCAGTATCTCTTTCTCACTAATAGACAGAACAAGTAGAGAGAAAATCAGTAGGTACATAGATTTGATCAAACGTCAGCCAATTTGACTCAGCTTACATTCATAAGACACCCTACCCAAAGAGAGCTGAGCTCTCATTTCTTTCAAGTGAACAAGGGACATTTACAAAAGTAGACAATGTTCTGGGCCATAAAAATCCTTAATCACAATTACAAAGAGGTGCAAGGAAACTTTCGAGGGTGATGGTGGTATATTCATTACTGCGATTGTGGTGTTGTCACAAATGTAAACACATGTCAATATTTATCAAAGTGTTCACTTTACCTATCTATGTTAATGTCAGTTTATATTTCAATAAATATAAAATAAATATAAAGTTTTTAAATAAAGCAGAAGATTTTCAAATCAATTTGTAATGATGTAAAAGAACTATCAGGAGAAATGGCATGACCTGGTCAATCTACAAACTATCGCATTATCTATTGTCATTTTCCTTAAACTTATTACTCATAATATATTGGACATTGGTTTGAATTCTCAATATGCAGGGCAAGTTCTAAAGCAAAATCCAAGTTAATTAAGAAAATGGTAATATCGAGCCAAGGTAAGTACTGAGAATAAAGAACAATATTGACTTCCCATGTTCAAACAATTCATTATTTCTCTTTCTCCCTAATAGCTCATAGTTTTGACTTCCTTCTCAAGATTTTGATCACAGTTTCTATCAATCCCATCTTCCAACCTTGATACTTGTCTCTTCCCTCCACTAACCACATATCTTATTTGTGCTACTACAGTGCAAATGCTGTGAGATACATAATAGCATGCCCATTATCTTTCACCTAGATTATTGTTGTCGCCAGGTTCCGACATCTCTGCTAGTATGTCACTTCTCATATCATCTATCATTACATTGTTAAGCTGTAATTCACTACTTACTTGCAATTATCATACACAATCATAAGTCTGACACCCAATGCCTTCCACAACTGTGGCATTTTCTATCATAAAGACGCATTTTAATTACATGTGTCCAAGACTTAAATACAACAAAAATTCTTATATGCGTTTTAGTGTTTACCTACTTAAATCCTTTGATTATGCTAACTTTTTTATCTTACATTTTTGTTGTTGTTGTGGTTCTATGACTCTAATGCTAACCATTTCATGATGCTTTCACAATTCCCCCCATCAACAGTGTTGCATCCCTCAGGGGAAGTACTGTGCCATGTTTATTTCTAAATTCACCAAACCAACCAGCATGATTGTCATATGAGGGATGAATCAGAAACATACTACACCCAAATTGTGTTCATTACCTTTCTCTTTACTATTTCTTTTATCTAGTAGTAACTCATGCGCTTTGTAGTCAGTGTCTAGACCTCCCCCTACAAGCCAACTAATGATGTTGGTTAGGTCTGACTTCACTTCTTTTTACATCCATTTCCAGATTGTGCCTTCCAGTACTGGGGAGTGGAAATTAAAAGAAGGCCTTGGAATATAGTGGATAATAAAGATGCTTGACACATCAAGCATAGATATTGTTAAATATTTCTTAGTGTATAGATGATTGTGAGTGTCCAAACTGTGAAAACTGATGACTTCATGCCAGCATTCAACTCTGAAACAGAAACATCCCTCATTTTGAAGAATTTTTTCTTCTTAAATATTGGATCAGTTCATCATGACATTTTAAAGAGGAAATGAATCATCTCAAAGAAGTACATAAAATATTATTTTTAAAGTTGTCAATACTATCTACAGAATTGCTGAATCCTCAGAAAACCACCTGCAGCAAACAACTGAGTACATCATTTTGCTGAAAGAATTGTAGCTATATACAAAATACTTATTTTAGAATATATAAGATAAATATTGTCTTGAATTAAATAAAATGCCCAAAGCCCAATTTTTTTTTAGCATAAGAATTTTCATATAGAAAGTTGCACGTTATCAGAGTTTTACTTCTCTCCATGAATTTATCATTTCCCTTGCAATATCTGCCACACAGGTAAAAGCCTTTGAATATTCCCCTTTCAGATTTCTGGCCCAGGTTTGAGAACAAACTCCTCAACTTGTCTTCCCTTAGTATACTTGACAAAGTCTAAAATTTTAGAAACTGGAAAAGTTAAGTGCTTTAAAGTTGAGAATAAATTATAAAAGCAAAATCCAGAGAAGAATACCCAAAAGGCACAATAGATAATTCACAGTAAAAGCTATAGAATGGCATATTCAAAATTCACTAATAATAAAAGAAATCCAAGTAAAAACTCCTCTAAAGCACTATTTTTTTTTGCATGTCAGAGAAGTAAAAATTCAAAAGCTAGATAGCAACTCTGTTGCCTACTCTATAGACCCCCAGAAAATTCACTTGTGGTGAGGAAGAATTTTTTATGACTTTATCTACTACCATCCAGATTGAATACATTTAACTAAGGCATCCAAAACACTTTCTGCTCTTTGGACTCCATAAAAAAAGTGTTGTCAAGGCAGCGAATCAATATAATGTTAAGTAGAATGTCAAAGCTCAAGATCACTGATCAATGGAGCTTTTTTTCCCTAGTCTTCATCTAAAATGAATTGCCTACCGATGCCCCCTTTCTAAATATCACTTTGGATTCTTAGATTCTTTTTTAAATCAATTACCATCATTATTCTCTTTTGGTTCCGATGTGGTTGTTACTTCACGTAGTCACCACTTCCATGATACTACAGTATTTGAGGGTTTTTTTTATTTTGTCTTTTCATTTACCTCATTGGTAACTTCATATAGTAAAGTATCCTTGATATTAAATTCTCCAAAATACTGTCATGATTGCTTTATCCTGTGTGGACCCTGAACTAAATAGTAATGAATTATAACCCAGAATTAAAAATAAAAATCAATCCATGAACCCAAAGTGCTACTATTAAGAGGAAGGGGTGGGGGAAATGCAATTATTGTTAATGATGCTATCTAATAAATAATAGTGATATGCTACAAAAATTACTATTTCCCACCATCATGGTAATAATTGGTAGAGGGATAGATCATTAATAGATGCTAAAACCATTAGGTGCAAATTCATCAGGGAAGAGGATATTTGTATTTTCTCAAAATATCATTTTGCAGATTATGTATTAATTTAAAAGAATAAAAGTCATTTCACAATGAATAGATCTGGCATCAATCACCACAATGGGATGAACTGATACAATGTGTTTCGCAATGTATTTCAGTAAGTCCTCATGTAAAATGAGCAACATTTCTCTTGCTAAAATGTTTAACCTACACTCAAGCACAGGATACAATCAGTAAGGGATATTTTATTTTCAAAGTGGAGAATATTCATATGAAAAAGAAGGATGCTTTCCTTGATTAAATAATACTAAAGAAACATTACAATCAAATGAAATGTGTTATCTTACTACCCCTCTATTGGATTCTTAATTTTAAAGTAAATCTATCAAGGACTTTTGGGTAAATTTGGAAAAATTTGAAAATGGATTATTTGATAATATAATTTTATCAATATATAATTTCTAGGGTGGGACCATGGTGACAGATAAAGTAATGTGTCAAAAAGTTAATTCATGAATTTATGATAATTTTGCATGCTTCTTCACTGTTTGATTCTTTTAATCTTTCTGTAGACTACAATAATTCTGTATTAAAAACTTGGTGGGGAAATAAGGGATGATATGAG
Organism: Tamandua tetradactyla; assembly: GCF_023851605.1. Taxonomy (NCBI): domain Eukaryota; kingdom Metazoa; phylum Chordata; class Mammalia; order Pilosa; family Myrmecophagidae; genus Tamandua; species Tamandua tetradactyla. The sequence continues at coordinate 6,231,634 of NC_135340.1, read as the reverse complement.
TTTATTATGATTGAAAAGACAGATCTGGCAACAATGTTCTAGTTAATTTAAGGGGACAAGAGCTGAAACAAGGCAGCTAATTAGGTAGCTATTACATTATTTCGGGTGAACTGAGCGAGTGTCTGCGCCTAGGGTGATAGAAGTTAAGATATTGAGGAATAGTAGATTCTGGATGTATTTTGTAATATATAGCTAATAGGCTTTAGTGAGAGAATAGATGTAGAATGTGGCAGAAGGAGAACAGTAGAGTTTTAAGCCTGAGCAAGAAAGAAGAGATTTGCCATTTAACTAGATGGAGAAAACTTCAGGAGACGTAGTGTGGGGGGAGGGGAAATCGGGGTTTTGGTGTCAAATTGGCAATATCTTTTGGACTTCCTAGTGAAGTTCAAAGGAGAAGTTTGGGTTAGAGCTATTCGTTTTGTATCTTCAGCTTTTAAAGCCACGAGACTGAAGGCAAACAGCCATTCTATCTATATTCATTAGCGATTCAAGGTCTGATTATTAGAGATGCAAGGCAAGACTTGCAGCACTCCAGAATAAGTCATCAGGGAGATAGGGAGGAATCCACAAAGGAGATCATGAAGAAGTGGTTGGTGAAGTGCAGCAAAAAACACTTTTTTGGTGTTTTTTTTTTTTGAAAAAAAAAAGAAAGATTGTATATTTTGTACTGAAAGTTAAGAAAGTGTTTCAGGGACCAAATTGGTTATGTGTGTCAAATGTTGAGGTCAAGCCAAATGAAAACTGAGAGATAGCCATTAGATTTATCAATATAGCGGAACTTGGTGACCTTCGAATGAACAGTTTCTGTGGAATTATAAGGAAAAAAAACTGACTATTAAAGGTTTAAGAAAGAAAAGAAGAAACAGAAAGATTGAAGACAGTGACTATAGATCACTATTTCCAATAATTTCACCCAATATGAAAGCAGATATATGGAGCTGTAGTTCAATGGAAAGTAAAGGGGGTATTTTTGTTTGTTTGTTTTTAAAGATGGGAAAAAATTGCAGGATATATGTGTGCTAATGGGAATGATCCAGTAAAGAAGGGAAACAAAAATAATGCAAAATAAAGAGGAGGAAATTGCTGAACAATGTCTTGACTGCGTGAGAGGGTTTGGTGTTGGATTAGGGAAAAAAAGGTCATCCAAGGAAAACCATGTACAAGATGTTGGTTGTTTGGCAGTTGTGATAATGGAGTTTAGAACATTCTTTTCTGGTTACCTCTCTTTGCTCAGAAAAGTTGGGAGATTATCAGAGTAAGAATGGTGTGGGGGAAAGTGCCATTAGTTTGATGAAACACCAGAAAATCTGTAGCTGTCTAGCAGACTGGGATAGTAATGGAATAGGGCAATGTGGTCTGTTTGCTGGGCAGCTTTAAGAGCTGTTTTGAGATTATTTGACTTAAAAATAAAGCTCTGCACTGTGGTATGTTTTTCTTTAGCTTAGGATTGTAGGTACAAACCAGGGCTTGTGTTTTGCCAAGCAAGTATGTCAATATGAGAGCAAGCAATAGAGTTGAGAGTATATGCAAGGAAGCCATTTTAGCAATATGCCATGAAATTTAGGAGGGAAGTGAAGAATTGAGAGATTCAGTGAGTCATAGTTATTGATGACTAGATGGGAAAATTAATGTAACTATAGATGCTTGAACAAGATAAGCCACATTAGTATATGCAAGTGGCACACTGATTGCTGTAAAGAGGCAAGAAAACATTCAGTGCAGGAACAGTTAACAATTCATTTTTTTTTATTTTAAAAAGTAGCAAACTATAAATTTCTATACTTATTACAGTTTATTAGTTTAATGTCTATTGCTTGTAATTGAATAAAACATTCTATACACCTTATTTAAATCTACATATAAAAGAAACACCTGTGTATGTCAATGAGGCTTAATTAGAGCAATATTTTATTTTTAAAAGCAGACATGTAATAATTCATAAAGCTTTTCCAAGATAATCTGATTATATATATCTTTTCAATATTTTTCTGACCTAACAAACAACATTTAAACTGTATAACCAAAGTTGCATTCATGAGGGTTTTAATCTGCTTTAAAAGAACTATTTGCTGTACTTACTATAATACCAATCTGTCAGTAACAATATTCCCTTTTCTTATTTAAACAAAAAGAACAAAGAAAAATTCATTTTTGGAACTAAAGCTCTTGCATGCCTAAGAATGGATTAAAAGGACATTGGGAGAGATGGGCCACGGTGGCTCAGCAGGCCAAGTCTTCGCCTGCCATGCCAAAAAAAAGATAAAAAAGCACATTGGGAGACTTGTGTGATATAGAATACATGTTTGGGTTTGCAGACCCGAAATAGAAAAGATGATTCAAATCATTGAGGATAAATTATTTAAAGTTCTTATTAAATCATATCAAAATTTCAATAAACATCAGACAAAATTCTCTCTCATAAAGGTTTTAATATTCTTACGCAGACAAATAATGAACTTCTGTACTAGAGAATTTCATAGACTTTACCTTTGTCTTGAATAGTGACTTCTTTTCCAAAAGGAAAATAAATACTTTTCTGAAGATTGTTACAATTGAAATACTTAAATATGCATTTTTTTTCCTGTGGAATAAAAGTAACATATAGACCTGCAGTAATGCAATGGCAGGCATCTATAATATTAAACAAAAGTTATTTGCTTCTTTCTGGTAGAGAAACCTGAAATATGGTGTCAGACAGCCAAATGATAGCAAAGGGAGATATGGAACTGATTTGTATTGGTGTTTGGGTGCTGGCCAAAAAGAGAACTGAAGGGACTGTTGGGAAGCCAGGTTGGGGGGTGTGCTTCAAAACGCTGGAGGAGGCTACAGATGGGCCCATCCGATGGTTTTGCTCTTGAGTTCAGATTTTACTGTGTGCAAAGTAGGAAGTTGCCATAACTCTAATCTTATGACATGACTGTCTTTCAAACATAGAAAAAAGTTTCCGGCAATTATTTATTTAAAAATAAAGTATAGAGATTTCAGACTGTGTATCAGAAAAATAATTTATAGAGAGTGATTTTTAATAATTGAGGGGTAAAGAAATATACTTTGGGCGGGCCGCGGTGGCTCAGCGGGCAAGAGTGCTTGCCTGCCATGCCGGAGGACCCCGGTTCGATTCCCGGCCCCAGCCCATGTAAAAAAAAAAACAAACAAAATATAATAAAACAAGAAAATGTTTAAAGATGTTTCCCTTTCTTCCTCCCTTCCTTCCTTCCATCCTTCCTTCCTTCTCTGTCTTTCCTTCCCTTCCTCCCTCAAAAAAAAAAAAAAAAAAAAAAAAAAGAAATATACTTTGCTGGGCAGCTTTAGGAGCTGTTTTGAGATTATTTGACTTAAAAAGTACATGTAGTTTTAATGTGTACTTTTCCTACAAAAGTAGCACTCATTCATTTGCTCTTAAAACAAGCATTTACTTTTAGCACAAATGCCATACAATGGGTTGGCTTAAACAGCAGGAATTTATTGGCTCATGGTTTTGCATCTAGAAAAAGTCCAGAATTGAAGCATCAGCCCAGTGTTGCTTTCTCCCTAAAGAATGTCGTGTTCTGGGGTTGGCTGCCAACGGTCCTTCAGTCCTTGACTTCTCTGTTACATGATGAGTCTTCTTTCTCCTCCAGGTTCCACTGACTTCAGGCTTCTTACTTTTTATGGCTTTCTTTCTCTACATGGAATTACACTCTGCTTATAAAAGTCCGTAGTCATCTGGAATAAAGACGAACCTGATTCACATGGTCCGCAGCTTAACTAAAAATAACATCTTCTACCAATTATAAAATGGGCTAAAGGTATAGGTAGGCATCTTTCCAAAGAGAAAATACAGATGGCTCAAAAGCAAAGGAAGAGATGCTCATTTTCACTGGCTGTAAGGGAAATGCAGATCAAGACTGCAAAGAGATACCACCTCACCCCTATAAAGATGGCTGTTATTATACAAACAGGAAACTACAAATGTTGCAGAGGAATGTGGAGAAATTGGGACATTTATACATTGCTAGTGGGAATGTATAATGGTACAGCCGCTATAGAAGACAGTTTGGTGGTTCCTTAGGAAACTAAATAACAAGTTGCCCTGTGACCCAGAAATACCTCTATTTGATATATATGCAGAAATGCTGAAAGCAGTGACACAAACAGATATTTGCACCCAATAGTCACAGCAGCATTATTCACAATTGCCAAAGATAGGAACGATCTAAATGCCCATCAACACATGAGTGGATAAACAAAATGTGTTATATGCATACAATGGAATATTATGCAGCAGTAAGATGAAATGATGTCCTGAATCACATGACAAGATGAATGAACTCTGAGGACATATTCTGAGCATAATATAAGCCAAACACAAAAGGATAGATACTGTAATACTCCACTTCTATGATCATGGTAAAGGTAAACTCAGAAGCTTATAATGCAGAATATAGGGAACCTACAGATACATGGAAGCTAGAGATGGGTGAATGGTTAGCTAATGAAGTTGAACTTAAATGTGAGGGAATGAATAGAAGTGAGGGCAGTTCATTTGTGGGTCTCTATATAATATTACCATATTGAAGGTCAACACGATTGAAAAGGGTTGTATAGAGCCATGCATCCCATCAACTAACACTACAAATATAAGTAAGATCTTGCATGAACTACTTCAAAGGTATGAATCTTGTCCAAAGAGTAAATAATATCAGGGTATAAGGAGAAAACACTATTGCATGCTACGGGCTGTGTTTAGCAAGAAGACATCAACAGCACCACAGCAATACTAGGAGTAAATAATCGAGGGGGAGGGACAAGAGTTAAGGGGAATTTGGGATTTTCTCTTTAGTGAGGGTATGTTTATCGGTTATTTTTCTCTTGGGAACAATGAAAATTGTTTAAAATTGAGAGTGTGGTTGATTACACAAGCAAGCGAGGATAGTGTGAATCGTGCACCGTTGAATCTGGACATTACACATGATGACCAATGGATGGAGGTGGCTGAAGATACACTGACCACAAAGTAGAATGGCGAACTGGAGTATGTATGTACGAATGATAGGCTGCTACAGAAAGGACGGAAGTCGTGAGGCATGCAACGATGTGAATGAGCCTGGTGGACATTATGTGATGCAAAATAAGCCAGAAACAAAAGAGCAAATATTGTAGGGTTGCATTTAGAAATACTTATAAGAAAATTGGGGCTGAGATTTTTAAGCAGTCACATTTACTCTGGAGCAGTAATTGTTATTTCTAGATTTTGAGAGGTTGTGCTCTATGTGTATAACCGGGTTATTTCCCTGGACTTTGGGTAACTGTGTGGCATCTAAGACTCAGAGTAGGAGTTCTGCAGGCATGAAAGGCAGCATTGCCACATGCAACAACTGTGAAAATAATTGAAAAAAGTATCAGGCTTCGGGCAGGCCATGGTTCTCACCTGCCATGCTGGAGACCCAGATTCGATTCCCAGTGCCTGCCCATGCAAAAAAAAAAAAAAAATACATATATATATATATATATATATATATATATATATATATATATATATATATATAAAATCAGGCTTCAATTAGAGTTAAGAATGAAGCTGACCAGGTTGGGATTAAGGTAAATCAAAATACAGGGATAAGGAGGACATCATTTGCATTTTAAAACTACCTACTCTATGAGACCAAGGGAAGAGAGGTTTATTTTGTCCAAAACCTAAATTTCCCGTAGCACATATTCTAACTCAACCTGTCCGGGTAGATCATTTAAACAACCCAACCACAGGGAGCCCAGGATGGGAGCGAGCCCTTGCACTTCCGTATAGCATAATCTAATGCCTGGGCACATCGCAGAGTATATTGACCAGATAATCCAAAACTATTGGCAAAATCCCTTGAGGGATGGGAGAAAAAATATGGAACTATTGAACTTTACCACCGGGGAAACCCCTGATACTGTCTTGAACATTAGGGACTCCCAAGTCAATAGGTCCATGCCTTTAATCTTGAGGCTTGCTCTTGAGAAGTTTATTTCTATAGTGGTGAAGCTAAGCCTACCTACAGTTATGCCTAAGAGTTACTTCCAGAGGACCTCTCTTTTGCTCAGATGTGGCCTCACTCTAATGTCACCCATACCGAACTCTGAAATCTGTTCTAAAAGTAATCATTGTGGTGTGCTTTGAAATTCACTGCTTTTTTGTATATATGTTATTTTTCACAATTAAGAAAAAGAAATAAAGGTCAATATAATGGGAAAAAAATAACATCTTCTAAGTGTCCTGTTTACAATTGGTTCACTACGATGGGAATGGATCACAATTAAGAAAATGTATCTTCTGGGTCACATAACAGTCTACTGCCATTATTGTGGAGAAAACAAAAAGGAATGTAATGCACAGTAGGTTAGCATCCAATCTTAATGACTTTAGATTTTGTTGGTACCCAAATTTATAGTCTTAGGCCAGCAGACTTGGTCATTGAAATTGAGACACTCTACTACAGAATATCTAATTGGGATTAGGAACCTAATGTTTCCAATATAAACTTGTGATTTCATTTATCTCATCCTGTTCATCTTCCCTTCCTTTATATGTGATTGAATAGTCCTATGTACTTGTTCCTTCTCTTCTCTTCAAATTCCATATCCAATAGAGGTATGACCATCTCACATACATCATTAATTCATCCACATCTCTGTGTTCATTACTTCCTTCTAACCAAAAACATCATCTTTTACTATGCTAGCATTTTCTTATTTGATCGCTTCCACTTTTGCCTTCACCTCTTAATCTTTCACATTCCAAAAGGCAGCCAGAATAACCTTATTAAAATGTAAATCAAATCATGCCATTCCATGCTAAATCCTTCTGTCATTTCCAATTACACATTCAGTAAAATCCAAACACTCATCTTGTAGGTGGCCTACAAGTTCTTGGATTACCTGGTGCACTGGTTTGAAGCTATTATGTACCCCAGAAAAGCCACGCCCTTTAATCTTCATTCAATATTGCTGGGTGGAATCTTCTGATTGTTTCCATGGAGATATGACCCACCCACCTGTGGGTGGTGACTTTTGATTAGATGGTTTCCATTCAAGGTGGACTTGCATACTGGAGCCCTTTAAGAGGGAACCATTTTGGAAAAAACTACAGAGCCCACATGGCCAGAGACCTTTGGAGAAGAGGGAGAACACGCCCAAGGAAGCTTTGTGACATGAGGTGAGAAAGCTAGCAGACATGGCCAAGTGTCCTCCCAGCTGAGAGAGAAACCCTGAACTTCATTGGCCCTTTCTTTGGAGTTAAGATATTTTTCCTTTGATGCCTTAATTTGGACATTTTCATGGCCTTAGTACTGTAAAACTTGCAAGTTCTTAAATTCCCCTTTTTAGAAGCTGTTCCCGTTCTGGTATATTGCATTCTGGCAGCTTGCAAACTAATACACCTGATCTCTTCCCATTTCACTAACTTCAGCTCTTCTTTCTTTCCCTCAGTGCTTGACATGCACTTTGCTACTGGTGAGTTTTCCTTGGATGTATCATGACCTTTATAGCCCCTGGGCCTTTGCAATTGATTTCTCTAAATGCCTCTCAGCATCAGATATAGAGTTTACATCAATTTGTAATTATTTCCTCTATTGTTTGTTTATTAGTTTATTGTCTGTTTCCCTATTGGGTTGCAAGATCCAAGAGGATGGAGACCTGATTACCTTGTTTATTGCTGTACTGTGAGCACCTCAAATAGTGGCACATGTAGAAAATAATCAATAAATACTTGTTGAATAAATATTTAGTACTCTAGATATTCCCGTTATTCCTGATTCTCTTTCATTATTAATTTACAAGTATATATATATATGCTTCCACTTGTGGTTTTCTAATTGCAATCACAAAAAATATTGTAAACAGTACATAGAACTCTTTTATTTGACGTAATATTTTTATCAACATTTCCTGTATCATATTAGTTCAGCTCCTTTTAACAAATATATTTTGCTCACTTATTACATATCAGGCCCTGGGGCACAGAGATTGTATTATTTTATACAATATGGTCCACTGAAATGTTATTAGTACTTATATTTCTGGATTGATCATAGATTGTTTTTTATTTTACTCAAAATTTATGAATTTATTCATATTTTATTATTTCTTTTCATTTTAGCTACTCATACTGCTAATAATAGTACTACGTTTACTGATGATAAAAAATTTTATGTTTATCATGAAAAATCAAACAATACTGATGGATATGTAAGAGAACATAAAAAATTCCTCCACATAGTCTGCATGTTTGAATATTCATCAAATCATTTCTGTAGGATGAATTCATATCTTCAATCATCTCCTTTTAAAAATAATTCTGTCATGTTTTTTTTTAACTTTATGCAATATGGATGTCTTTTTGAAGCATATCTTTAACTTATGCATATTTGTTGTAATCATATGTGTGAAAATGATAGATCTGCTATCATTTTTGCTGTTTTGTATTTATTTATGTTTTCTCTTTTCCTAAGTTTTTTACTGAATTGAAGTTTTTTCATACATATCTCTGTTGCTTTGTTTTTTTTTTACCACGATATCAGTATTTCCTGGTTATTTTTGTTGTTGTTCAAAATGATATTACCAGATGTTATTTTTCAAAACAGTTTATTATGGATTATTTAATGTAATGATATTTTAAATCTTAGTGAAAACAATAATCAAGCCACCAAAGTTATCTTCTGCATTCTGCATTAATTCTCTCTTTCTAGAGTCCACAATCAATGTGACTGGCTCAGTTTAAGTTTTCTCTTTTGAATCTCCATTTTCTTTATGAGTCTGTTGCATTTTCATCATTTCCTTATTTACAAGTGTTCATTTTTTTCAGTAGTTCTTAAAACACATTGTGCTTCATAATCACATCATATATATATGTATATATATATATTTCTTTCTAAAAGTACACATTCCTGGGCACAACCTGTTAAGTCCTGAATCTGAATAAACACCCAAGTGGCTCTAACTCTAACGTTTTGAAAATGCTTTCCAAAGGTTTATGATGCATACTGTAAGCAAAACTGGGTCATATTGACTCACATTCATAGCTTGTTTGGACTCCCTTAGCAATTGTGTAGATCACTACTTCATCGATTTTCCTTTGTGGCCTCCAAGATCACTAGATCAATCTTCAGTCCGTGGTAATGAGACTTCTGTGGTGTTTAAGCTCAATTGACTTAATGTCCTTCCCCTGACAAGTGAGGTCAGGAATAAAGTGTTGCAGCCAAGCCCTCTGTTGGTCAGGCTCTGGGGATTTCCTAATTCATTTCACTCTAACTGTTGATGACTCCTCCCTCTACCTGCTCACTCCTGCAGCCCTTGCCATGGTGTCTTAAATTTGATTGCATTCTGGAAGAGCTGTAGTTATCAGTGAGAAGTAAGGTTTGCACAAAAAGCTAATCACCTTGTTTTTTTCTCTTTTTCATTCTGGCAATATTAGGAGCTTGTAACATCAAATCCCCCACTTTGTTTTTCGAGTGGTTCAGAGAAATCTGAGGATGAACAGCTACTGAGTTATATTTGCTGAGATCACTCAATATTCTTCAGTTTGTCCCCTTCAAATTTTCACACAGCTCCCCAGACAGAGTCCTTACTCTCAGCAACAGCTGCTCTCGAATTAGGATATATTAGGGGAGAATTACTGACATGTTTTTCTGAGAATCATTCTTTAATGGTATGCTATTGTAGGAGTTTCAACACTTGAGATCTTTTCCTTCAACTTGACTCCTTCTGTTTCTTATGTCCCATAAATTCCTCAAAGTCCCTGGACCTTACCATATTTTCCTGATTTCAGCAGTAAAACACAAATTTTTATCTTTTTTTTTTTTGGCCACTTCAAGAGACTAGGTATGAAGAAGTATCAAACTGCCATTTTGAAAATGGTGGCCTTAAACCCTAAAAATAGCAACATGTATTGTTTGCATGTTTCGGTTCTAGACTTTTTATTAGGTTATATTGTATATGTCTACATCTCTGCTGATATTTCCCATCCTGTCCCTCTTTGTGAGTACACTGACCTTCATGTGGTTGAGCATAGATGGAATGACCGCATTCAAATCCTTGTCCATTAATTCCAACATTTGGGTCTTCTCCAGTCTGGCTGGAATATGGCTCAAAGATGTCCACTTCCTAATCCCTGGAAACTGTGAACATATTATCTTATGTGGAAAAGGGGATTTTGCAGATGTGATCAAATTGAGGATCTTGACATGGGAAGATCATCCCAGATTATCTAGGTGGGCAAATCTAGTCACATGGTGCCAAAAAGCAGACAAACTTTTCTGGCAGAGGTCAGGAGTATGAGGGACATGCGATCATGGAAGAATATCAGAGAGATAAGCACTGTCAGCAAGGAAAGGGGGCTGCGAGCCAGCAACTGCAGCCAGCCTCTACAAGCTGCAGAAGACAAGCCTATGGATTCTCCCCTGGTGCCCTGCTGACCACTTTGTTGTAACCCACTGAGATGCATTCGGAACTTCCAACCTCCAGAACTGTAAGATAAGAAGTTGCATTGTTTTAAGCCTCTAAGTGTATGGAAATTTGCTACAGCAGCAATAAAAACTAATATATATGATCAGGAATCAGCCTGGTATTTGGAAAGCGTTTATAGAAAGATTTTTCTGCTCTACTCTCTGATTGTCTGCTTTGTTTTGTCCCTCCATTTCCAGTGGTTATGTTCCCCCAACCTGCCCTCTGGTTCTTCAAGCCAATGTGTCTGTAGGGTTTTCAGCAGACATTTAGCTACCCCACGTGGCACAGACTGGGAGCTGCCTTCATAAAAAAAGCATAGAGTAGGAAATTTACCCATTGCTATTCCCTTCATTCAAACATAAATTCAACTCAGTATCTGTTCTTGTTTATTCTCCAGTGCATTCAGGTAGTTAATTCTTATAATTTGTCCAGAGTTTATGGTCATTATCTATGGAAAACTTGGCCTCAGAGAAGCTTCCTAGAACATACTGAAAGTGGGACTACCTTGATTTACCCATTGTTAGAGGTTGAATCTTGTTCCCTGCAAGATACGTTCAAGTCCCAACCCTGTTCCTGAAAGCGGGTATTCATTTGTGGAAAAGGATCTTTGAAAATCCTATTAAAATGAAGCCGAAGTGAATTGGGGTGGGCCTTAATCTAATATGTCCTGAATTCTTATAAGCAAAGGAAATTTGAATAGGGAAGTAGAAGCTAGAGGAGAAGACAGGAGGAGATAGATCATCCCGACGGAGGCAGAGACTGACTCCCGGGAGGCCCCCACCAGAGCACAGCACACTTCCCAGAAAGCATGGCCCGCCAGTTCTCAGGCTGTGGGCCCCTCGACTCCAAAACCAGGAGGCACCATATTCCTGTTGTGTAAGCTAACCAGGTGGTGGCATTTGTTACAGAAGCCCTGGGAAATTACAACACTCATGTGATTGGAAAAAGGACAATTCTTTTAAAGAAAGAAATAAGAGAACAAACATGTAGTCCCTTCCGTGAGGAACTTTTCGTTGACCACATCATATCCTTTTATATTATATAGAAAATATAATAATTTGCTCAGCCATATACTATTATCGACCATTTGAGATTTAAAAAAAAATTTACAATTATAAGTTTTACTTCTAGGAATGTTTCAGTAAAATGTGGGCCAGAGGAAGTGAGGATAAATTATTCAGAGCACATCTCCAAAGTGGCATTATAATGGTGAAATATATGAGAGATTTTATAGCTCATTTTACACATGAAAAATTTTCTCTCTTAAAAGACTGAGGCTATTTACAGTGCTACCACCAAGCACATAAGTATATCCATTTTCTCACATCACCACAACACTATATAATATATAATTTACTTTTATTATTTTAATAGGTGAATATGTACTTGACTCTACTGCTTTGGGTTCTCCAGTATCCTTCTCATTGTTTTAGGAGTAGTCAGATGTTTTGCAAAATCTATCTTTCTCTATTCTAAATCCACATGATTTGACTGGACTGATTTTTCCCAAGACAGAAAATATTGACTTAATAACTAAAAATGACTTAATCGATCCATCCTGATGGCTCAGCCTCTGCCAGGATTGGGTTTTAGTTTGGACATCTAAATCTCCAAAGCTGCATTACCCTTCCTTTCGCTAAGCTTGTGCCAGTAACTTTTTCCTTTGAATAGGTGAGCTACTTCAGATAATGGCCAACCACTTTTTATTTACTTAAGTTTGTCAGAATAATAATCCATGGTTTGAAATCAAATTACTTAGTCTTATAAAGTACATTATACATATGTGGCTTTAATTTCTTAATTGCTAATGAGGATATGAGTTTTACATTACACTTTGAACATAGTCCCTTTATTTACATAACGCAACTAGTAGATTTCAGGCACCCAGTGAGACAAAGCATTCTGTTACATTTTTTGAGGTGAAAATATGAATATGATATAGATTTTGACTCAGGAAGCTTAAAATTTAACTGTATTATAAGCAGGCATACACACATATCAAAATAATCCATATATTTCAGTTGAATGCTTCTTTTACCATTTATCAAGTATAATTTGTTATTACACTACCATTGAATACATATTTATAATTTGGATAATGCCTATTCTCTCTTAGGTATGCAACATATTTTCCTCATTTTCTTACTTTCCTCTTATATTGGCATTAATTATATTATTGCGTGTACTTTTTTAAATAGAATAACATAATGCATAACCATCTTTAACATTAATTAAAATATTATATACATCTTCAATTCAGTTGCTATAAAACTAATGTATTTTTCAGCAAGTTGCTTTTAGTACACAAATCATTTATTCATACACCTTGCATTACGATATGACGTGGTGTAGGACCTATTTTACATTGTCTCCATTCTTATATTTAATTATAGTTTTATTTGTTTAATGAAATACTTTCTTACTGTTGATTCACTTTTAGTTCCTCACCAATCCTAACATAAAAATTTGAATTAATTTTTAGAAAGAGATTACTTTCAGTAAAGCAGATTACTGCCTTTTCTATTTAAATACAACCCTTACACATGTTGGATAAGTTAAATTTGTAAGTTACTGAGAAATTTTGAAGGGCAAGTCAACCATCAATGCCTTGAAAAACTTTTGCCTACTTTCCTTGATGCAAGTTTATGAAAAAACCCACAAAGATTTAATTAGAATAGGTTTTCCTATATATTACTTGTGTAGTGTCATCCTTACTAAATTTAGTCTTCCTAGCAAGAATCAAACCTTCCAGAGTGATTCATGTCTTTATCTTCTTTTATTTCTTCCAATACTGTTTTATAGCTGTCTTTGAATAAACAGCTTACCACAAGTGAAATTAGTGTTAAACTATTTTTATCACTATTGTGAATAAAGTTCTCTTGTTCTTGTTACATGTCACTTGCATACAATGATATAAATAACTTTTAAAAATTAATAGCATGCATCCCACTTGTATAATTAGTACATCTTCCACTTTTATATTTAGGCCTGTATTTATACCAACTGTTCAAAGTTAAATTTTGAATTTTTCAATATAATTTTATTTAAAATTCCATACACATTACAAACCAGGAATATTTCCTGTGTTTGAGGCTTACATCCAACCAACTGCTTGACAATTTGATATTTTCAAGGGTAACATCTTAAATGAAATGTATCCAAAACTAAAATAACTTTACCTCTCATAACATTTTTTTCCTCAGGAATTTTTCCCTCTCTTCGTTTCTTCATCAACCAGAATGAAATTCTCCACATTGTCTGTATCTAATCTTGTGCCAAGTCTTAGGGATTCTGCCTCCAAAGTGTTCTTCCATTTGCAACTTAATTTTTAATTTTACTCTCAATTTTCATTTAGAGCCTACAGTAACTCTTAAATAGGGTCCATGCCCCTTCAATCTCCTTGTTCCATTTCATCCTAGATAACTGACAGGTTAATCTTGTTTTCATCTTATAACTCTATGCTAAAAAAATTTAATGATTCCTCATGATTTCCTAGTTTTCATTTAAAAACTTCTGCAAAGCATCTCTCAAAACTTGTCTCCAGTTCACCATGCCAACCTTTTCTCCCAGCATTACTGCTGCACATATTCTATGCTAGAGTCAAATTTAACCCATCACTGGTCTTTTCTCTTTCAAGGAATTTGAACAAGAGGTCTTGAAGGTTCCTGAAAAGGTAATACCTTTTCAAGCCACATACAGGGCACTTCTCAAATGTTTTCATGGGTTGTCCTGCAGAGTCTGCTGTACTAGATGATCAAAGAATATCAAAGATTTTTTTAAATGCTGAAAAAAGTCTCCTTCTGTTTTATATTACCTTAGGCCTATCATTAAGTAAAAGATCTAATAAATGGGATGTACAATAATAATGGAAGTATTCCCTCCCTGAGCAGGAAGGTCCTTTTTAAGTAAATAAATGCCAACTATAGCAACATTTCATCGGGTCTACCAGTACATCTAGAGAGGTCCAAATTCTCACTAAAATAAATGCTTTGGGGGTATAAGTGTAGGTCAGTGGTAGAATTCTCGCCTGCCATATGGGAGACCTGGGTTCGATTCATTTCCCAAGACAAAGACAAACAAATAAGCAAACAAACAAACAGAATAACGGGATACTTACATGGAAAAAGAATGAAATGTGACCCCTGCCATACAGCATCCCAAAAATATGCTTTTATAAACAGTGGCATCACTAAGCAGAAATAAAGAGGGTTCCCTCTATCTATGCCATAATTAGAAAGTCCAATTTCAGTCCCTAACATCTGTAGACTGTTAACTAGAAATAATGTAATTTGATTCCCCCAAAAAGGTACATTGTGAGTCAAAGCACAGCCTCTCTTCTTTAGTTGCATTTCAGTCTTACAAGAAGTAGGGGGAGAGAATTTTAAAGCATTCACTAAATTCTCTCAAGTGCAAGTTCTGAGATAAATGCAGGTGTGGCAAAGGCATGAGTCACCTCATTTAAGCCCAATTTTCATGCTGTGGAACAGCTGTAGTTTGCTGGAAAACAGATTTACAGGACTTTCCTCTGTGGTTTTCTTTCTCTGGTCTAGGTTGTGTACTGGGAGAAGTGCAGTATGGAATGGGTCATGTAGCGCTGTATTGAACCCCAGATAACACATGCTTGCCCACCAAACAAAGTCCCTGAGCACATTGCTTTGATATTCTTGCCAGAACATTTGGTATCAGTGACCTAGGGAATAAACTGGAACCTGAGTGAACATTCTTATAGGACAGAGTGGACTCCAGGGACAGGGGTCAGAAAAACAAGCAAACGAAGGGATTTTAAAGCAGCAAACGGCCACTAAAGTGAGAACAAATTAACTCATTTGAGGCACACCAAGACTCAAAAAGATTTATCACAAATTCTGTCTTAGTAAGTTACTGAAAGATATCATCCATCATAACGAGAGCAAACCAAGAGAGAGAGCTAAGATCTAGGAAACTGTGTGTCCTAGCCAAAATGCTGATGAATAAGAGTCTTGGAGCCCAGTTTGATATAAATAATTGGAATGTTCTTGATTATCATTTTGATTTATCACCATCATTAGTACATAGTAATGAACATTTATTGTCCACTTACTATATTCCAGATACTAAGTATGTTAACTGTTTAATGCACACACACACACACACACACACACACACACACATATACACCCAAGCGCCTTAAAGTGAATCCTGTTGAGATTAAGAAACTTGACCCAGAAAAACAGCTAGTAAGTGAGGGAGACAGGATACCAACCCAAGCAGTCTAAGGCCAGAGCTTATTCTCTTAAACAGCTATGTTCCAGTGTCCCAGTAGAAATATCATTCTGTAACCTGCCTATTTAAATTCAGCAAAAGTCACCCAGGTACACATAAAAATCCCAAAAAAAAGAGCACTAAACTAAATTAAATGTTCTGCAGCTAAATTAAAGTTTGAGCATTGAGACTTAAACTGTATATTACATAACTCTGGTTTGGTGAATTAATAAAACTGGTTATTACTTTGAAATATTTTGCTCAGCCCACTACACAAATAAGTTATCTATAAAAGAAAAATAGATTTCTCATTGCAGAACCAAATCTCCTATACCGTACTTGTCTCTCCAAAACTTGAATCCTCATTGTTAAACTTTTGTTAGTCCTAATCTGTGGGACCACATTGCAAGTTTTCTTTTCACAGTACCAACTCTTGAAATCTTTGGATGCATTCAAGGACAGACTTACCTTATAATCTACATTGTGGTAAATTTATGTTTCATCTATAATGAAATACCATTTACAATGAATCGATTTTTTAGTATTTTCATTGGCTCAATATAAAACTGTAGCTAACACAACATGTGCATTTTAATATGTGGTACTTTATCTTGATTTAAAAAGTCATTTCATGTTGGAAACAGCTGATTTTGTAAAATTTATTCATAACCTATTATACTTCACAAAAAATTAAAGTGGCTTATGCAAATTCTTATTATATAATATTAATATTAAATAATTAAGAATGAGTGCTAAGGAAATTCAAATAAAAGATGAAAGTATAATGGAGTTTTAAATGTAATGCATGATAGAAGTCCTTATATAACCCTGGACTCTCTTCATTGTTAATATACAAACACAGTTCAAACTAAATTAATCATAAATGAGAGATATTATAAGATTAACGGAGTAGCTCAAAGACCAGAGAAAATCGACATTATTGAGTATTAAGATGAAGTTGTTCTGGTATTCTCAGCTTCCAGATCAAGGATGTATTCCCACTGCAATAGGATGGCCCCTGTGCTGGGAGTATGGCTATAGGCCACTTACAGTTTACTTTCTCACAAATCGACAACTGGAAAGCAAGGAAGTTTCTGCACAGGCCAGATTAAAGCCTAACTGAAGAAAAATTCTGGCTCAGTTTGGGTAATGCAGCCAGTTAGAAATCCATTGCTAGGCCATGGGATTATAATAATAAAGTTGGCTGCTTTGGGCTGGGTGCTTCAGTGATCTCCTTTGGCGCTGTAGATCCTAGCCCCACATCCTTCTCCCCTGCCCATTTCTGATTTCAGCTGCAGAAATGATAGATAACTCTTTGCTTAGATTAACCTGGCACTCTTTCACCACAAATAAAGCCATATTTTTTTCCTGCTTTGATTCCTGAGGCCTTCCAGGTAGCCATGGGAACCCATACACAGGTGCAGCCTAGGAATATGGGGGCTAATGCCTCACAGAGCAGCCCTCCATCGAAAGGAGAACGGGAGCCAGTGAACACAGGCTCTAGTAACCAGTTAGTTCTGAGAAACCCCAGTTTTCCACAATGGTGACCAGATCAATAATTCACCTTTAGGTTCATTTATGTTCATTTTTTCCCTATAGCTTTCTTGCTTTTCACTCATTTGGTTTTATGTCATGTCCCAGATAACTACTTTTACCAAATCCTGCATTCAAGGGACACCAAACTAAGGTGTTCATCACTTGACCAACTATTTTATCTAGGAAATTAGTTCTCTCATGCTTCTTCTCCTAATCACTGACCACAATATAAAAAAAAAAAAAAAGCAAAACCTTAAACTTTGACATGTTCCAATTCTTGGCCCTTGGTTTTCGTGTATCCTTAACTGCATTCATTGTCTGTATGGCTTCATACGATCTTATGGCTTTAAAAATCATCGGTACTCTGACGATTCCAAATTTGCATTTCCAGTTGGGATCCCTTCTCTGTAACCCACAGGCCTCCATGAAATTGCTTGGTATTATAGGAGGCATCTCAAATTTAGTATGCCCAAAGAAAACTCTCAATGCTCCTCTCAAAGCTGCTCTTTCCACAGGTTCTTCTACCTTAAAACATGCCAATGCCACGATACCAGTTGTTCAGACCCCAAATTTGGTATGATCCTAGAGACAACTTTCTTCCTCTCAAATCCCATCTAATCAGTCAACAAAATTTCAAAATATACCTAACATCTCACCATTCCTTAACACTGTCGCTGCTAGCAACTTGAATAATTGCAGTGGTGTCCTCACAGGTTTCTTTTTTCTGTCCTTGAACTCCTACACTCTGTTCGCCCAACGGCACTGAGAGTGAGCCTTAAAAACATAAATGAAATGCAACACTTTTCTGCTCAGCCCCTTCCAATAGCTCATAAGAAAAGTCAAAGTCCTTATAACGACCTATAAACTGTACATTATCTGATGCTTCTTCTTCTATTAGTGTCACCCATTTCTCTCCATTTTACTCACACTGACATCGTTTTCCTTAAATAACACAAGCCTATTCTCCCAGGTGTCTTTCCTTGAGTAGCAGGTGTTAACAATCTTCCCATATTCATTGTAACCTCTTTAGTAAATGTCATTACAGTTTTTTAGTCCTTGCAATTTATATTTATGGTTTTCCATCTTTCTTCTCTCTCTGAAATACAAGCTTTATGAGGGGAAGGGATTTTCCTGCCTTGTTTACTGCTGTAGCTGCAAGTCTTCAAGGAGGATTTAATATGTGGTAGGCACCCTACCTGGGTTTGCTGAATGAATGAAAGGAGATGGATGATAGGTGACAGCTCCAGTTTAGTCCACAGGACGGAATTGGCGAGTCAATAAGGAGAGGAGTTTCTGCTAAATGGTAGCTGTTGTATGACTGGTTTGGACACGGTAGCTGTTGTATGAGTGGTTTGGACACAATGCAAGTAGACACCACCTTGCCCCAATTGGGTATAATACAGCCCACATTTCTGTTCTAGAATTGGCTTATCAACGTGACTCGGTGTTTTAGAAAGACACACACATGCACATAATTCACAGCATCAGTGAGCCAAAAGAAATGAGGAACTTAAAAACAGCCTAATTCATTTAGACTTGAAAATGGAGAAAATGTTTTCCTCTTAAATAAAGAAGTTATATAGTATAGTGAAGAACATTCTCAAAAACATAATTACAGAAAATAGAAAGTTTTATTTTGTTTATTATGCCTATGAATGCATATATATAGCAAGAATGTGATGCTTTCAAGTGATTTTATTTTTGATTATTTTATGAAAATTGCTTTCGTCTCTTTTTCACCATGTTCCCATAATTAATTTGAATTCAAACTGATCATCGGTAGAAAAATATTTAAGAGAAAGTCTAATAGCTAATGACAACTGACTGTATCAAAGAATTTAGTATAACTTCCAAAAGTTGTAATTAAAAAAAAATCTTGTAGTGTCTCTTATTTTCCCCACATCAATATGTTACAATCAGCCCATTGGATCATTATGAAAACTGAATTAAAATCCATCCATCTTTTTTATTACAATTCTACAGTATTTCTCAAATCAAGCAAAATTTAATAAATCTTTACAGGACTTAATAAAAGGACAGAAGATTTATATATCTAATAAAAATTCATTCAGTTCCAGTGGTTTTATTTAATTTGTTTCCATCTGTCTTCTTATCACCTATTAGATATCATTTTGTTTCTCAAAATACACAGATTAGAAATCACTTCTAAAATATTTTTGTTTAAAGAGGAATAGACTTCTCAAGTGTTCCATATGTTTGCTTTTTAAGAAGTCTTGGATTGAAGAGCATCTTTCATAGTCAGAAAGCATGGGGGGAAGTCTTATTGGCAGCTGAATTTTGGATCAATTTTGTGATTTTAACAGTCTTTTTCAGAACTCACACATTTTCTCTAAAGGGCTACAGAAAAGGTAGCAAGCAAAGCATTGCAAAAATATGTTGAAAGTTCAATTCTTTAGCTAATGTACAGAATTCAGGCCTCAGCCTTTTGTTTTGTTTTGTTTTTAATAGCAAAGCGGCCACTATACTGATGAATATTTCATAGCATGTCAAATTCTGTTGTAATCCTTTCTCAAGGAGAAATCAAAGTAAGCCTGATTTAAAAACTCTTTTGAGTATTTATAGCTCATCAATTAAGAATTAAGACCAATTAAAGAGGACTCTGTAGGTTAACTGTTTTCTGGTAACTGGGATGTGCCTACTCTGCATATCAGCATCTGAGATTTTGAACAATGAGGGTGGCTTTGTCTCATGAAGATAGCTGTGCCTATTTGAATCTGTTGTGTACCCCAGAAAAGCCAAATTTCTTTCATCCTCCTTCAATATTGCTGGATGGGAGCTTTCTTATTGTTTCCATGGAGATGTGACCCACCCAATTGTGGGTGGTAATGTTTGATTAGATGGTTTCCATGGGGATGTGTCTCCACCCATTGAAGGTAGAGCCCTTTAAGAGGAAACCATTTTGGAAAAAGCTTTAGACCCATGAGAGCCCATGCAGCCAGAGACCTTTGGAGATGAAGAAGGAAAACTCCCCTGGGGGAGCTTAATGAAACCAGAAGCCAGAAGACATTGCCATGTGTCCACATAGCAGACATTGCCGTGTGTCCTTCCAGCTAAGAGAGAAACCCCTAACTTCATCTTGAACCAAGGTATCTTTCCTTGTATGACTTAATGTGGACATTTTCGTAGCCTTCCCTTAATTGGGGCGTTTTCACAGTCTTAGAACTGTAAACTTGCAACTTAATAAATTCTCCTTTTTTAAAAAGCCATTCTGTTTCTGGTATATCTCATCCCGGCAGCTAGCAAACTAGAACAATAGTATTAGATGACAATATTAATATTAATATTAAGCTCTCCCAACAAAGTGGGTCTTTCATTTGAGAACCAAAAGTGAAGTTTTAGGAAGTGATTTGGGGCACAAATAAATGAGAAGTCTGTTCTGGCATGCTTTCATAAGTCACTTGGGTTTTGTTTACTCCAATAACATCAATGCTTTACACAATACCACCCCAGCACAGGACTGGAAGTCCGAGGACCTCTATTTCAATTCCTTTTTCCCATTTAATGATTTGTGTGATCTTGAGCAAACCATTTAAACTTTTGGGTCTTCATTTTTTTAAATATCAAAAACTTTCACTATAAAGTTCAAGTCAACTATAATATTGTCATTTTTCTCCGAAGTGTATAAATGTGATGTTTTCCTATCATTATCTAATCTCTAAAGCATCATATTAAAAATACATTAGTGTTAATATGAATGCTTTCCACACATTCTAAGCTCAAATTATCACAGGACAGTTGGGAGTTGTCAAAATATAAACATTTGCAATAAATCCTTATATCTCATAAATAAAACAAATAGAACGTTCATACTCCATTTAATAATTTATTGAATTTCTTTTCCCTGTTTGTTAATATCCATGGATTATAATAAATGCCAAAATGGCAAAGGAAAATTTAAGTAAAATCTCTAAAATATCGGGCCACATGGAACTTCATCTCTTGATCATGATAAAGTTTATTTTCAATTGATTGCAGCTTATTTGATTTAGATATAGCTTTAGTCACTTCTTAGTAAAACAATCTTTGGAGGAAAAGTATAATTCTTCCCCCATATTTATGTATGTCCTTTTCTAAAGACAAACTAAATCAAAATTTATGTATCAACATCCCAATAACATCCCCTTTTTCTTATTACTACATTCACAATAGTCTATAAATATGACTGTAGGATAAGATTGCAAATTTTAGGCTTGTTTATATCACTTACTGATCTGGTATGCTAGTTACCAGAATGCAATATACCAGAAACGGAATAGCTTTTAAAAAAGGGAATTTAATAAGTTGTTAGTTTACAGTTCTAAGGCTGAGGAAATGTCCCAATTAAAACAAATCTATAGAGATATCCAATCTAAGGCATGCAGGGAAAGATAGGTTGGTTTAAGAAGGCTGATGAAGCTCAGGGTCTCTCTCTCATTTGTAAGGGCACATGGTGAACACAGCATCATCTGCTAGCTTTCTCTCCTGGCTTCATGCTTCATGAAGCTCCCTGGGAGGCATTTTCCTTCTTCATCTCCAGAGGTCGCTGGCTGGTGGACTCGCTGCTTCTCTTGGCTATGTCGTTCTCTGCTCTCTCAGAATCTCCTGACTTTCTCTCTTGTCATTCGCTAGCTTTTTACAAAGTGCTTCTTCTTTTAATGAATTCCAGCAAAACCAATCAAGACCCACCTGGAATGGGTGGAATCTAATCTAGTCTAACACTCACCCTTGAGTGAGTCACATCTCCATGGAGGTTATCTAATTAAAGTTTCCACATACAGTACTGAATAGGGATTAGAAGAAACTGTTGCTCCCACAAAATGGGATTAGGATTAAAACATGCCTTTTCTAGGGTGCATAAACCTTTTCAAACCAGCACACTTACATTAATCAAATCTTCTAGTATATATAAAAGAATTTATGTCACAACATCACTCTGCTCAGATGACCAGTGTTTGTAAAGAATAAAATGTTTAAAATATATACAAAAAGATACTACAGCAAAAGAAGAATCAGTTATCTTTAATACTCATTTTGAGTTTCCGTTATGGTGGGGAAATAATACAGGTCAGAGATGCAGATGGACAAAAAGAATTTTAAGGGAAATATGTCACTATAATGTTTACGCATGTCCATTCTTCACCATTATAAATTAGCCTAACTTTATCCTCTCCAATATTAATCAGTCTTTCAAGTTAATATCATTTCATGTCCAAATTATTTCTTTGCTTTAAACTTCATACTATATTAAAATGCATCAAATATATCATTACTTAGACCCATCCAGCAGAAGGAAATTTTCCCAGGAATTTTCTTTTTTTTTAAACAGCTGTGAACAGAACAGATAAAATCTCCTGCCCTTAGGAAACATAGATTCTAGGTGGGGAAACAGGTAACGAAAATCTATATTGTCAATCTATATTGTCGGGGAAAGAAAGCAGAGTCTAGAGTACTAGTGCTGTGGGGAGGGATGTGCTTTTTCAATTGTGAATGGAGTGGTCAACATACGCATCAAGGGACGTCTCAGCAAACACTGCACAAAGACGTCAAGCAGGAGCACAGTTCTCGTGGGAAGAGCCTTCCAGACACAGGAAGCAGTCAATACAAAGGCCCTGAGTTATGGCTGAGTTGCAAGGAGGCCCATGTGGACATAGTAAGAAGAGCAGAGTAGTGCCTTATAAGATCAAAAAGGCTTCCAGTGCATGCCCATGCAAAAAAAAAAAAAAAAAATCAAAAGATTTACAGTGGCTGGGGGTACAGGGCCTTGGAGATCATGGTGAGAACTTAAGCTTTTTGCTTCAGAAAATAAAAAGGGGACCTGGTAGAGGGCTTGGGACAGGGGCAGGCAGTGGTTTGACTTATGCTTTGAAAGAGTCATTGCTATGTAGAGAATCGACATTCAGGAATGAAAATAGAAGCAAAAGAAAATGAGTTGGTATTGCAATAATTTAGGCAAGAGGAAGAGAGAGAGAGAGATAGAATACTTATCGAGCCCGAGTATTAACCATGGAGTTTATAAATGGTTGGATTCTGGTATATTTTAAAAGTAAAGCTAAAAGCATTTCCTAACAGATTAGGGTCTGAGAATAAGGCAGATATCAAGGATGGATCAAAGTGTTTTTATTTTCATTTTTGTTCTGTTTTGTGTGGTTGGCCAGCTAGATTTGATGTTTTGATTTTTTAAAATTTTTCCTCTTCAATGCATTGAATTCCCATTCGCTGGGATGGTCAGTTTAGTTAGGAAGTTCAGGAGTTTGCTCTCGACATATTAGGTTTAAAATATCTATTAAATTACCAACATAGAACTTGAGACGCCATAGCCTTTGTTGCTTCGTTTATAAAAATGGGTAATAAGTAGTATCAATTGCAAAATGTTGATTATGAAAATCAACAGAAGTTATACCTGGAAAACCCTTACCTAGCCTTGTTCATGGCATGTGTGTTAGTTAGATTCAGTTGTCAACTTGGCCAGGTGAGCATACCTAGTCTTGTTGCTGCGGACATAAGCCAATGGTATGTGAACCTCATCTGTTGCTAATTACATCTGCAGTCGGCTAGGAGGCGTGTCTGCTGCAATGAGTGAGGTTTGACTTAATTGGCTGGTGCTTAAATGAGAGAACGCAATGTAGCACAGCCTAGCAGCTCGGCATTCCTCATCTCAGCATTAGCAGCTCAGCCCAGGCCTTTGGAGATGCAGAAAGCAGTCACCCCGGGGAAAGTTGTTGGAACCCAGGGGCCTGGAGAGAAGGCCAGCAGAGACCATCCTGTGCCTTCCATGTAAGAAAGAACCTCAGTGGAAAGTTAGCTGTCTTTCCTCTGAGGAACCAACAAAATAAATCCCCTTTTATTAAAAGCCAATCCGTCTCTGGTGTGTTGCATTCCGGCAGCTAGCAAACTAGAACAGCATGTCATAAGGATCTTATAAATGTTAACATAGTATTGCATGTGTATCTGTGGTCCTTCACCCTACCAGGCCCAACACCCTCTTTTACTATTTTGAAATGAAACTTATAAATAATGAAAACTGTCTACATGCTTAACAACATAAAGTCTTACCTATAATTTAAAATAGATATAAAAGAAAAGTCATTTTCAGAAAGGAACATAATTTATTTAGAATAAAATAATATGTTTTTCAAAATGTTCATGCTTACATATAACTACACTATGAGGAAACAGATACTCCACCTATTAATAATGAATGTGATAGATTAAAGGGAAATTAAAAAGATTAGAATTCATTCCATAAAAGAAATGAAACATTTTCAGGAAAAATGAAAGAACAGAGATAGACAATAGGGCAAAAATTACTACTAGCTTAAGAAATACCAGATAAGTATCACACATATAAATGAGAGTGGAATAAATGTAAATAACACAAAGATGCCATGAGAAGACTAATTACAGACTACTAAAGTAGAAAAAATGATGAGTCATATTCTTGTAAAACAGTTTTTACTTATAAACCAAAATGATTCGGAATGACCTTGAATAGTTTAAGAACGTCTCAGAAAACTGTCCTCATCATGTGATTTCGCAGTCCTCAGTACTTTAAAAGAGACCACATATTTAAACAGGCAGTGGAAAATGGAAGACGAATTGGAGATAAAGTGAGAAGTTAAGAGAAGTTGTGTG
Organism: Tamandua tetradactyla; assembly: GCF_023851605.1. Classification (NCBI taxonomy): domain Eukaryota; kingdom Metazoa; phylum Chordata; class Mammalia; order Pilosa; family Myrmecophagidae; genus Tamandua; species Tamandua tetradactyla. The sequence continues at coordinate 6,206,761 of NC_135340.1, read as the reverse complement.
GCAGACCTTTAGCAGCAGTGACAGACAACAGATAACTGCCGCCCCCACATAATCTTAAGAAATAATCTTCTATAGACAAAAAGTCTATAATCATAGACTTTTTATCATAGTGCTATGAGACTGCAAAGTAAGCAGGGTAGAAATAATGTAATATATTTAAAAATAATATAGATAAGGAAATCAAATACAGTTCTGGGTTTCAAAAATCTCTGCTAATTTAAAAATATTTGGTTCTAAGTTTAACAGATATTTTTCTTTTAAATGTCAATAAAATTTATTATTTTTGTTTTTTTTTGGTAGCTGAACTACTGGACTGAAATCTCTTTCAGTTAATTCTTTAGTTGCAAATGCTATGATTCATTGAAAGAACAATATTCTCCAAGTGAATATACAATAAATTTGAGAACATATTTTCATTCCATTTAAGTGCTCCTTTTCTTAACAAACTTCCTCTTTAGTCCTGGACTGTTTGAAATATTTATTCTAAATTTTATATTTTTTATGGGTTTAATCTTCCCGTGTATTTGAAAATCATACCAGACAGAAGACTGTCCATTGTCGCACAGGAAATACAGCATCTTTAGGTCCTGCCCAGGACACACCAGTAGCATTTGATCTCAGTTACTGCAACAACCTCAAATGCCCTCACACGTCTAAAGGATGCTCCCACTGGGACCACTCCTCTGGGTAAACGGAGTAGAGGTGTTTTGTCTTTAAAGTAAAGGAAGAAGCTCTGCCAGCTGTACAAGCGATTGCCGGTTGTTCATTGAATATCCATTACTTTGACAGAGCATAGAAAACACGTAGTTGAATATACAGTTCTTTGAGTTAAAGTTGGCAAATCATTTCTCAGTTTTCAACTGGGAATGATAAGAATGTGCGGAGGCATAATTTAATGTGTATAAAGTATATCATTAATTCAATGAAACGCCTTTACTCTTGACAATAGTTGATAATACTGCTGTACCACAATAATCTTCATCCAAACACAATGGAGGTTGATATTCTTCAGTCAGGGGCCAACAAACACGGGATTAATGTTAGTTACCATTCATAGATGACTTGCTATGTAACAAGCATTCATTCTGATGGACAGTTTGCATGTCGTATAAGTCAGGAGCCCATCATTCTGACCGCAATCAGGAAGCTCATCTCAGTGGCAGCAGCTCTCATCATCATCCTCAGCCTACAGAAGACGGGCACCAAAGAGCTTTTCAAGGCTGTATGTGCCCCCCCACTTTCCATTGCTTAACTGAAGGAAGAGTTAGTTTTTTCAGCCTCTCTCAGGTGAAATGGTCAGGAGCGCCGATGATAAACTTCACTTCCTATTTGTCTAAGCCTCTAGATTCTTTCGTCTATGCTACACCAGGGAAGTTTTGGCATCCTATGCTCAGTAGTGATAGGCACTGTGGGCTAAGGGTTTCAGTCAGCCATTCAAGCAAACTTCTCAGACTAATAAATAAATTAAAAATTTCGGTTCGTGTGCCATATCTATAAATAGGAGCAAACGATGCATTCATTCTTCCTTGGAATTTATAAATTCATTCCTGCGTGTTTTTATTGAGATTCTGCATATAAAAAATTTAAATGTTGTAGAATGCTTCTGTAATTCTGCTCGAGTATATAATGCCTATTCCTAAGTCAGATTTTGCATTTATCCCTACTGGTACATGCTGAGAACCAACGCTAGTTGCAGATGTAAAGGCAATGAGAGAGGATCAGAATAAGTCTTGGCAAAAATCCACTTCCTTTTGTAAGGCAGCTACCTTATGTGAGTCATTGTGGGATTAAAGGAGTGTGAGTGACACAATCAAGTGGGAAGGGGTTGAGCTGGAAGGGGAGACTCGGGAACACAGGATTTGCAGATTTTTTACTTTATTTTAATATTTGTATTAGGATCCTGCCCCTTTCTAATTCTTGCCCCAATATTCACAAAAGAGACTTATTATTTAACTTCTCAAATGTGCATATTTAAAGTATAGATCTGACTTTCAGCTATACTTTCATACAAAAAAACAGAGATTTATTTCAGCTGATTTATTTCTGACTTTCAGCTATCCTTTCATCCAAAAAAATAGAGATTTATTTAAGCTGGTCTCTTAGTCAATGTTCCTCATATATATAGACACATATGTTTGAGTCTCTGGGGAATCTTGACTGATAGATCACCTTAAATCAATATATATGTGTATAGTTACAGCAATTGTGAGGGCTGGCAAAACCAAACTCTACATGGCAGGTTGGAGGCTAGAAATTTTGACAAAAATGATGTTTTTGTCCTTAGTTTGAAGGAAGAAGCTGGAGAAGCTGGAAATTCCAGCAAGAGCCAATGTTGAAATAAAGACAAAAATTCTTTTGTCTTACATAGGCAACAAACTTCATTCAGCTCAGGCCATGTTTTGGCCCATGTTTGGTCATGTGCCTGTTAGAGCCCTTTCTAACCCCTTGAACTACAACTCTGAATTCAGGATCTCTGCTTAGAGGACCCATATCAATAAATACATCCTGACTCAAGTTTATGTTCCTGCCATCATTATCCCACACCCTAATACTCATTCCCACACATATTCCCCTATTTCTGTCTTTATAAATTGGAAGAACCATGTTGCTAGATGTTATACTTTGCTTGTGGCTTGATAGGTGGACTGGATCAAGATTAACAGTTACTTTAGAGACAGAGACCTGGGATCTTAGGAGTTCCTGGAGAATGTGTTTGTGGACTCTCTTCTCCCATAACTATAAATAAATAACACCTATAAGAAAAATTTATACCTCATTTTCATTACTCTTAATTTCAATACTTAAATATTTGCACAAATGTTCTCAAGAAGAATGTCACATTAGTTGATCTGAAATCAACCATGTTATTAAACCCATCATCTAGAAAGATCACTTTACTAGGGACCCTAATTTTTGTGTTTGAGACATATACTGCATTGTCTCTATTGTTATCTACGTAGAGATTCAAATTTGTTTATAAGCTATCTAAAAAGGCAAGTAGTATTTCATGTCAAAGTAAATTATCTAGGTGATACCACTGAATTTGGAACTTTGATAAATTTTTCAGGGGATTTTTCCAATGTCTAAAAGCTTCATCCATTACAACAAATCCAAATTCCATATAAATCAATTTGTTACCTCACATTTTTATCACTGATGGTTGGTCTTTAAAGAACCAAATTAAATTCCACCTGGGGATTTTATGGTTACATTCCCCTACTTACTTATCCTTCATTTCAAACTTACATGGAAGAAGGAAAATGCTCTAAGGTTTTTTATTATCACCCAGTTTGAAAATATTGCACTGGGTATTACCTCATGGGAGCATGTTTGGAAATGTGCTACATCTTCATTCATCATGTCCATGTCCATTGCTTCATTTTATGTTTAATTAAATTTGCCTGTTTAATAATATGGTAACTATTAGACCTCTGTAATGGTCTTGCAGTTCGCAAGAGTGATTGATATTAAGTAAGAGACTTAATACCCCTTCAGACAGTCATAATTTGTATTTGCACAGCAATCCACAGTTTGAAAAGTGCTTTTACATCGTTATTTTATTTGTTCTTGATGATAAAGTTGTAAGAAGACAGGGCTTGTGTCCATTTTACAGATGAGGACTTGATCTAACCTTCTTTGGCTGAAGTGTGGCGCTTTTTGCATAGGTCTAAAAGGGCAGCAGGAGGAAGTGGTCACCAGAACCCAGAGCCACTTGACGGGAGCTCTGAGCTTTGGTCAAGGGATGCAGTCAGTTCAGAGGAAGTGAGAGGGGAGGGAGCTGAGAGAATAATATCCTGTCCTCCTATTCCTCCAGACCTCTGTTTTCCTGCCCGTGGAGCAAGGGCACCCATACGTGGAGTCCCTTCAGGTCAGCATGCCAGACACACAGCAGGACGGAGAAAAGTGGAGAGCGGATCTGGAACAGCAAAGAGAGGTCATCAGGCTATTAATTGAAGGATAATACAAACAATTGTGTTCTGGTTGACAGCATCGCTGCTCTTTCTCAGTGTGTCCTTCATTCATCCACTCCCCCTTCCTGTGTCTTTTAACTTTCCACCCCAGCTTCTCCTTGGCATATGAACAGGCTCAAGTATTTCTCATTTAAATAAACACATTCTCCCCATGTTTGTTTTCTTTAGCCTGGTACTTAAGAGGACAGGCTAAGAAATTAGACCGACCTAGGTATGACTTCCATACTTATTTACCTCAGTTTACCTTTCTGAGCTTCAATTTCCTTATCTCTGAAGTGAGGATTTCACTGGAATTTCCACATGGGATTCTTCTGAATTTTAAGTGAGATACTGCATGTAAAGTATGGAGCATAATAAGTTTTCAATAAGCTACTGCTCCATACATTTCCTTTTTTCTGGCGTTAGTAGTTGAGTGTATAGTCTCTGGTTCTGGATTGCTTCATGATCTACCATTTACTAGCTTTATGACCTTTGGCCAAATTACTTAAACTTTCCATGCCTCAGTTTCCTCATGTATAAGCAAAATATGTCTAATAGGATTAAAGAATTTAGTATATGTAAAGTACTTAAAAGAGTTGGTACCTCTTAAGTATTATAATAAGGTGTTTGTCACCTCTTAATATCACTTCTCTGAATACCACTATTATCACCATTGTCAGAGTCAGGTTGGTAGAAAGAATAGTTTTAATTTACAATCACTACTTTCTTATCTCAACACACAACTGTCTAGCCTTAGCTCACCCCCCTCTCCTCACTGCCCTGAACAGTGTTATCAGAATTACCTTTTGTCCTCTATTTATAAAACCCAATAGCTTCTTTTTTCAGTTTTTATTTATGTTGAATTCTAAGTGACACCCACTATTTCTTTTCCACTCCTTCTTTCCTTTACACAATTCCATTCCTGGTTTTCTTTAAACCTCTGTTTTTCCTTTTTTGTCAAGCACCTTTGCATTGACTTCCTCTCCTGCACAAAATGTTGGCATTAGTCAGGAACTCTCTCATTAGCCCTTTCTTTTTCTCACTCTGAACATTATCGCTGGGTAACCCCAGCCATGACTGTGGCCTCATCATCTGAAATACAAATCAGCATCAGTAGTCCATCTCAGTGTCAAATCTCAGAGACAGGTTTTTTACATTTTCCAGGTGAAGGATTCACATACCTCATAATTGTTTCAGAATTTTGGCAATTTATAATTATTTAAGAAATTTTAAGTACGTTTCTGAAATTAAACTAGCCTGTAAACTACATAGGAGACCAACTCTGTTTAATTCACCAGTGTATCTCAGTGTCTATCAGTGCCCCAGGCAAATTTATAGCAGTCAGTTATTTTTGATAACTGATCATTGAACTGAATCTTGAATTGCAGAATTGAGTATTTACAACGATTTGCAAGTATCAACTTGAGTGCCTCAAAGGCCCCTGAACATATGTCCAGAAAGCAAACATTATATACCTTTTGTGGTCCTTGTATACTCCCATGGATTTATTGTTTGTGCTATTATTTGGGGAAAAGAAATTTCCTTTGCAACTTCTCCAACAAATTCTCTTAAAGTTACAGCCTAAATAAATAACAGATTTTAGAGCAAACTTAACTTCCCATTGGGCTATTGAAGTGATGATGATTGATATTGCTGATTGTTGCTTCAAATATAGCTTGGTGCACTGAAATATTTTTCCCTTTGCTTGCCATGAATAAAGCCTTTACTAACATTAACGTGTTACTTATAGATGGCAGGGGAAGTATATATTTAGCATAATTTGAATGCGTAACAGGAACTCCATTACTTTTTGACAAAGACATAGTGATAATCAAAACAAAACTTCTTTGTGGAGGCGTATGCTGAGCTCTTACATCTCCCTGGCTTCCAAGGCTATTCTTCCAGGGTCATGGCTCATTCCTCTGTCATCTGTCTGAAGAAAAAGGAGCAGCCCTAAGGCCTTCATCAACAGAGCCGGAAAGCCGATTTGAGACATCTATAGTGAGCTGAGTTCCAGCCTCCACCTTCCTCTACAACCTTGTCCTAATATTCCCTGAAATTAGGTTGAATGAAAGAAATTCCATTGTCTCACTTGAAATATCTTCCTGCTGCGTCTGCTCTTTGGTATAGAACTTACTGTATCATGACCCTCCTAGGTTTTTATAACTTTACTTACTTGAGCAATTTATACTTTATTAAACTAAAATGTCCATTACTAAAAGTTCATTTACCACTACCGTAATCATCATAATCATTCAAAAATATGCAAAACTGATAGTGCCTTTGCCATCTAAAAGTAAGATATTATTTTTAATGGAGATATCATTCCTAGTCTACTAAGAGTATAGAATTTCAATGCACTAAGTTATATAGAGGAAAGAATCAGCAATATCAATCATTCATAGTTCAGTGGAAAATCAGATTCATTCTAAAAATTTATTATTTATATTGTGATTTCAAGAAATCTTCTTAGAGAAGTTTTCTTTCCCCCAAATAATTGAACAAGCAAACACAAAAATGAAGGAACAGTATTCAATCACAATGACAGCTATTTTTAGCTTTTAGGTTTTCATGTTGAAGGAACATAAAATCTTCACATTTTTTTCTTTAGAAGATAAGTTTTTCTCAGGATCATGAAATCCGGGTAATATTTCAACAAAAGGCCTGGTATCAACTCTATACATAGGGGGATGATTTTGAGAATATTTATACCGTTTCATAATTAATCATGTCTACTTATATTTATATATATATATATGAGAATAGATGATAGATACAGATAGATTTGGATGACCAAATTTTTTTTGGTTTTTCCTCAATGGCAGGCACTGGGAATCAAACCCAGGTCTCCAGCATGGCAGATGAGAACTCTGCCTGCTGAGCCACCGTGGCTGGCCTGGATCAAATTTTATTTATTTCTCTATGGTAATGAATGTACTTGGTGCTTCTTGGTTTTTTTTTTTGTCTGCAATTTATTTTGATTTGCATTGAAAAAAAAGTCAAGTTAATTCATTTAGTAAATACTCTTTCAAATTTTAGAATTAAAAAGAGATGAACCGCAAAGTTTTCATATTTGCATTGATTGCTTTTAAATTTCTTCATAAAAACTTAGAGCTGTGTTCCTGCACTCAGCCCGGACTCTCTCAGGATTCTCCTTCCTGCCAAGATCAGCATGTTTTTTGGATGCTGTTAGTGTGCAAAGCTAAGGCATTTGGGATTTACTCGAAAATAAAAATAGCTCTGAACTTGTTCATATTCACCTGCTGTTCTCAAGATGAGAACACCCAGAAAAGCAATTTGGAACTGCATGAGACTTTTTTTTTTTAATTTAAGAAAATTATTATATTTAATGAAAGTATGTCAGCTCAATCCTGCACTAGAGGGAGAATCACTAAGCGTTAGACAATCATGTTCTTGTAGAAGTCTAATTTTTTTTTCTGCTTTTACCTGTCATTCATGTGTAACTTTAAGAATAAAACAGTAAGTACAATATATCACTTTGTTTTTTTCTCTGATATGAGATTCAACAAAATTTTGGTGGTTTCTAGGGAACGTATACCATTTCCAGGTCCTCTGTGAACACATATCTCCCTCAGAGTGATACGGGGTGGGAAGGGAAGGTTTTCGTTTTCATCGAGTCTATAGCATGCTAAGGCGAACATCTCCAACACCAAACATGTTTCCCACTAACCAGTTCCAGTATCCAAATGCCTATTAACAGAGTTCTTTTTGTGTTTTCTAGTCAGTAAGTTCTGGGCTCAAATCTATGTTCTCTTTTGAACTGTACAAAACTGGGCAAAATATTTCTCTAAGACTCAATGTCTTAATCTTTAAAATGGAGACAATATCGTATGTCCCATATGAGGCAGGCTAAACATAGAAAAGTCTCACAGACCCTGAGGCCCCTCCAGCCAGGTGCAGGGGGATGGAAACAGCCCACCTGATTGGTTCAGAGCCTTGAGAGGCTAATTTAAATCAGTAATTTGAATGTCTCTACAGCCTATTGCAATAGCCACTTACAATCCTTAATTTACATGCTTACTAGCCAATCCCAGTGCATCCCTTTCTCAACCCCCAGCTCCCTTTGTTTAAATGTTGAACAAGCCATTGCTCACCCTTTGAGTGGGTACTTATTTTCTCGTCAATAAACTTTTCTCACTTGCTTATATCTATTTGTCTCATTCTCAAATTCCATTTTGCAATGAGTTGGTGAGTCTAGGAGTTTCAATAACATCTTTCTCAAGGGAAGGGGAGCTTCGGTAACACCGCGGAGTTACTGTCTATACTAAATGAGATGATTTACGAATAGTATTTGGCTGTAGGTGCACACGAGCTTTTCTTTCTCTGTTGGATTATGCACTCAGCCTACACCTTGTTTGAAAGGGTCCCAGAATCTCCTCTATTACCATCTTAATAGTAAGTTTTTTCAAACCAGAAACCCTTCAGCAGAAAATGGAGAATGGAGAAAATCACTGAGATACTAGAGTGTGGGATTATAGTGAGGACTCAAAAGAGACTTTAAAAAATTTCCCTCTTGGGTCATTTAGATGCTCCTTCTAGAAGTTCTCTTCAATGCGCACTCAGAAAAGAAATGCACAGCATCTAACAGCTGAGCTCCCACTTTCTCCTCTATGTCTAAAATCAAACCATGAAGCAGCTTCACCTAATGAACGGAATAGATAATGGAGAATGCAACGTGACCTCCGATGTTATCTAAACTCTTTTTGGTTCGTGTTTACAAATCTGTCTTAAATTATGAGTCACTGATGACAGCATCAAATATTTTTCTGGCTTCCTCTTTCCATAGAGCTCTGCCACATATCTACAGAAGTGCTCTCTTGAAAGAAGAAAAATAAGACAGGTAAATGAAAAACTGTAACCACCAAAGAGTCAGAAAGTGTGCTTGGTGTAAAAATTGATAGGAAAAAAAAAAGAAAAAAACCCAACAAAAATGATAAGAGCCTATTACCTACTTTTAAAAAACATTCAAGTGTCTCAAATTTATTTCTGAAATTCAAACATCACTTTCTACTTTCAGAAAAAGCCCTGAAGTTTAGTGCAAACAAGCAGATGAGGAACCGTCTCTCCCCTTTAATCTGGTTAGCTTGTCTCTCCAAAGAATTTGCAAAGGTTAGGAACTATCACTTCTTTATATTTTACTGCGTTTAGTTGCGTTGGACAGCATTGCACGTCTTGCTGCTCTAAAATATAAAAACTCTTTTAGCCTCTGAAAACTTTCTTCGCATAGAATCTTTAGAAAGACTTAATATTTAAAAGAGATTAAAAACCGGAGTTTCTCCGAATGAAACAGCAAAGGGGTGGGGAGCGCCTCCCCTCCTCGCCCCAGGGCCCTACCGCCTGCAGCGGTTTGTGCACCTCAAATTTATGGACTTCTAAGGACAGGCCAAAATAAAGCAAACAAAAAGCCGAGGCAATCCTGATCAATACAGCTTTGCACACGCCCAGGAAAGATTTTCTCTTCGCTTTTCTCATGCCATGATCCACGTGACAATGGCTTGCCTGGTCTTTCAGTGCTATGCCCTAACAGAGCCAGCGCTAGAACTTCAGGGCAAGCACTTTCTGCTACACTCAGGCTGCACTGGCTAGAAGCAGCTTCTGTTTTGGGGGGATTTTGTATTTCAGCCATGCATAGCTGTCAGAGAGCTGCTTTGTTCCTTGGCAGATGGTCCAGTGGCTCTCCGGTAATCAATATATATCTGTTGGGAGCTTTTCTGTTCGAAGGTATTGACCCTGTTCTTCCTTCGGAGGCTGAATCTTGATGAGATGCATATTTTTCAAACAGTACTGCTATACTGCAGTATTACTGTAAAGCATTTTGCATCATGTGGAGGCTTGCAGAAAAGACATGAAATAAAAATGTGAAAAAAAGGAGCTCTGAAACTGTTGCAAACACTGCATTTCAAACACCTGCATTCCAAGGAAATATGCATATGTGGAATCTTTAAATAAGTATTTCAATTTGCCACATCACTTGGTATGAGCTGTTGTGTTGAGAAATGCTCAGATGTTTTTTAGATTTTCTTCTGTTCTTTAAGGGAAAATGATTTTCTGTCTCATATCACTTCATAATCATAATTTGAAGGGAGTCCCAACAGAGCTGTGATTTTCTAAGTAAATCTCTATGAAGTTTAAAACATATATCCCTTCTTTCAAGAAAAGAAAATGCTTCTTTGTACACATTCTTTTGCTTAAATTCTATTTTTAAAACATATACAGATTATATTAAAATGCTAGACATGGTATACCCATACAGGAATTGAGAAATTCATCATTACTGGGAACCACACAGCCAATGTTTATATACATAAAAACAAAATAGTAAATTGAAGCAACAATTTGAGAAATTCACATTTAAAATACTTTAAATACCTGGGTATTGAAAAAAAACAATTTTTAGCCTCAATTTTTAATTCTTTTCCTATGAAATGATTTGCCTCATATTAAGAATATATTTGTATTTTCTATTTTAATATTTGACAAACAAGTGTTGTGTAATATCAGTTTGAGTTTTTTTACCTAAACTTCTCATAGCAATATTGATATATTTTTCAAAAAGAGAAAAACACGTTGTTTCTGTCTTGCTATGCAATGTTCACATTGACAGTATATGAAAAAAACTGTTCTCATGTATATACAGAAGTCACGTGTTACTTACCAGTTTATTTGTTTCCTTTCCATTTTATAATAGGCTGTTAATGTCATTTATTGATCTATAGGACTATACCTGCTAAGTAATAAGGATATTAACCTTCATCAGAAAATTGCAAATATTTTAAATATATTTTGTATATAATTGAACTGTTTAATGATGCTTTTACCACCTAATACTTAGATAATCACCTAATTAAAGAAAAATATAATTTACACACAGTCTATTTCCACCAAACGTACACTTTTGCCTACCCCCTCCTCTCCAGCTCCTGGTAGCCGCCAATCTACTTTTTATCTCTGTGAATTTGCTATTTCTAGATGTCTTTTCTCAGTGACATCATGCAATATTTGTCCCAATGTGTTTTGGCTTATCTCACTAATCACAGTATTTTCAAGGATCTTCCATGTTGTAGCATGTCTCCAAATTTCAATCTTTCTTATAGCCGAGTAGTATTGTGTGTATGTGCCGCATTTTGTTTATCCATTCTTGTCGATGGACACAGATTGCTTTCACCGTTTTGTTACTATAAAATAATGCTGCTATAAACAATAGTATACATCTATCTGTTCAAGACCCAGTTTTTGCTTTCTTTGGGCATATACCTAGAAGAAGAATTGCTGGATCAAATGGCAATTCTATATCTAAATTTGTATATATATCTAACTTTTTGAGGAATCACCATGCAACTCTTCCACTGCCACTGTACCATTTTACATTCCCACCAAACATGCAGGAGTATTCCAATTTCTCCTACTTCTCTCCAGAATTTGTATTTTTGCATTTTTTTTTAATAAGAGCCATCTTTACTGGTGTGAAGTGGTATCTATTTCATGTATGTTTTTTTATTGGAAATTCCCTAATGGCTAATGATTTTGAGCAACTTTTCATTTTTTTTTTACATGGGCAGGCACTGGGAATCGAACCTGGGTCCTCTGGCATGGCAGGCAAGCACTCTGCTTGCTAAGCCACCATGGCCCGCCCAACTTTTCATTTATTTATTGCTCATTTGTATATCTTCTTTGGAAAAATGTCAATTCAAGTCCTTTGTTCATTTTTTAATTGGGTTGTTTGTCTTTTTATTTGTTGAGCAGTATAAGTTTTCTTATATATTTTGGATATTAAGTCCTTATTTGATATGTGGTTTGCAACTATTATCTCCACTTCTGCAGATTGTCTTTATACTTTCTGAGTAATTCCTTTGATATGCAAATATTTTTAATTTTGAGGAAGGTAAATTTATCTATTGTTTCTTTTGTTGTTCTGGCTTTTGGTGCCATGACTAAGAATCCGTTACCAAACTCTGATATCTTCCAATTTTTTTTTTTCAACTTTTGGTTGGGCATCATGGTGGGGGAAGTCCTTCTCCCATGGCAAAAGTTGTGATACAACCCACCCACATTTTAAACTTTTCTCTAATATTTTTTTATTGTTTCATTTTTTGTACTTAAATAATTTCTCCAAATATAAGTTTTTATATAAGGATGATGTAAATAAATACGTTTTCTCTAAATTACGGAAAATTGGGTATTGTTATACCCATTCATCTATTACAGAAAAAAACGAAAAATAATAGTTTCCTGGCAGTATTCTCTCTATACAAAATGTACATTTTATTCAATTAATGTAGAATGCAGATACTTCTATCTATTATTATTCACCTGTTAAATTGATCCAATTTTTGCCTAATCCTTACCTATCATTGCACCATATCAAAAATAAAACAAAGAGGTGACTCCAAGTAAATCACTTTTTTTAAATGAGAGGTTGGAAATATTTGACATTAATCAGTGATGAATTCAAAGTATCTCATCATATAGTGTATCCCAAACACATGCTCTTCCTCCTTTGTCTCTCTAATAGTCAGAGCTGTACCATTTTGGCTGTTCAAGCTTGAACACACTGATTCATTTTCAATATTTCTCTTTCTTGTACTCCCCATATACATATATATATTCAATTCTCAATTGATTTTATTTTCTTTAAAGCTTTCTTTAAAGTAAAAATTCTATTTATATTTTCTATTTTAAAAATATTTTTCTATTATCTCTTGCTTACACAATTGCCCAATCTCTTTTCATGTATAATTTATTATCCTCTCTATTATAAAGTTAATTTCTTAGGGCATAACTATGAGCAGAATCATACACACATACCCACAGTCAAAAACTTTCTCTGGTACCTTACGGTCAACAGAATAAAATAATAATTAGGTCATAGTCTATTCTCAGTCACTTTCTTCTATTATATCTGTATAATTGCAACAAACCCTTTATTTACATTTTCTCAAGTAAGCACTGTATTTTATCCACTTAGGACCTAATCAGGTATATCTCGATTATATACCGTTAATTTAGAATACTCTTTATTTCATCTCTGATACAATAATATGAACCATCTTTGGATGCCCAATTCATATTCAACTTTATAACTTGAAAGTTCTCATTATTTATCTCAGCAGGAAAAAAAATCTATCCTCTGCATTTTATCTGAAACAGAAAATTTGTCAAGGTATGCCTTATCTTCACTATCTCCATACATGCTTTATCTCCCCTCTGTATGCTATGAACTCCTTAAACATAGGAAACGTGCTTCATTTATCACTTTCACTCATCTGTGCTCAGCACAGTTTCTAATAAGTACTTGTGGAATGTTTGTTGAGTTGAATTATTTAAATGCATATAAAATGCCTAAACTAACACAGTGCCTTTATTAGTTCCTTCTTACCCATAGTAACTACATTTCATTAAAAGTGCTTTAGATCTTACTTATGCAGCATAGAAGCTAAACTGACCTATATTTATGACTAAGAATTACTTCTAGAGGACCTCTTTTGTTGCTCAGATGTGGCTTCTCGCTCTTTAAGCTCAACTCTGCAAATAAAATCATTACCTTGCTCCCTACATGGGACATGACACTCAGGGGTGAAAGTCTCCCTGGCAACATGGGATATGACTCCCAGAGATGAGCCTGGCCCTGGAACCATGGGATTGACAATGACTTCTTGACCAAAAGGAGGAAAAGAACTATGAGAAATAAGGTATCAGTGGCTGAGAGAGTTCAAATAGGGTTGAGGGGCTACTCTGGAGGTTACTTTTATGCAAGTTTCAGCTAGATATTGCTATTTATCATGGTTTGCCAAACCCCAACCCAAACCATTCCTACCAACCCTAAAGAACACCTAGGACTTCATATGAAACTCTACAAAGGTTCCATGCACTGTGATCACTTTCCAGAAACCACACAACCTCCTGATGGGTTCCTAGGCCAGATAAGTCCTGAAAGCCAGAGGGGCCAGCCTCTCCAGAACATCAACTAGTTCTATCCCCATCCCATATTGACAACACTTTCCAACATGAAAAAGTTAGAGTAGCTCAAATATCCCTAAAGATTGGGAAAAAGATCACAGGAGAATGTGGAGTTATAACAATAGGATTTAACAAGTGAAAATGACTGCTGAATCATTATATTGATATTTCTTTCAGTCTCCAGTGTTTTGGAACAGCCGAAAGTAAAAACTGTGGAAATGTAACCCATACCAAACTCTGGAGTCTGTTCTATAACTAATTGTTGTAGTGTGCTTTGAAATTTATTGCTTTTTTAAAATATGTATATATATATATCACTTTTTATAATAAAAAAAATTGACTTAGCTCTGTACCTTAGCGACTCTACCTAGCTTGGCTAAGTAAGAGAACTGGCTCTCCACTTTATGGAATCTTTCTTGGCTTTACATGCTGTTTTCTTCCTGAACTCACTCACTTCATCTAATTGTAATTTGCTGTATATCCTTTTCTTAAAGTACCTACTCTTCCCATCACCCTACATTCACACCCTTCAAAATCTCTGAAACCCAGCCTTTGCATTTTTCTTTAGTTCCCAAAATCTCCATGGAAGCTTCATCTTTCATTCAAAGAAGTAGTCTTTGTTTCATCTTTGCTATCCTTTCTTTGTCCCTTCATACACACACACACACACACACACACACACACACACACACATACACACACACTTGTGGCGCCTGGAAGTTAAGGCTAGGAAGTTTTACTTCTTTTGGATACTTATTATCCCATTTTCATGACTGGGTATATAAGGTATAAAATGCAATTTTCTTAATGGTTAGCAGTAATACCAAGGAGGAAGTAACATAATCTGACCCTTAATTAGACTTAGAATTAAGGCAGAAAATATAAATAAATTCCAAGAAAAAAGAAAATTTGGATAGGAAATATGTAATCAAGAGAAAGTATTTGCTCCACATTCAATCAACATGGCATTATTTTTTCTTCTCAATTTTCCCATGTTGGATTCTTTATCTGTTTGCTCATATTTTGGGTATTTGATCTTTAACGTTTTCTTGCTTGGTTAAAAAACATACTTCACTTACTCTCTTTTTTCAGGATGTAAATATTTCTCAAAAAATAAGAGTCACACAGCCTTGCGCAAGTGAAAGTTTGGAGGAAGATAGCTCTGGCTAAGCTGATGCTTTGCATGTGTCATATTCTCATCCATTCCTTTAATAAACAGCATAAAAAGAAATGGTAAAAATAAAGAAATCAGATAACTCAGGAGCAAATCCACAGAAGTCTATATGCAAGTAAGTTTCTGATACACTCATGCACAAAAGTGTAACAATCTTAAAGCAATTTTACTAATCACCAAGCTGAAGAGAATAAATATTTTATATTATTTGTCATTTTTTCCATTATTTTTATCTGTACTCATTTTTTTTAAATGTATTTATTAATTTAAAAAATTAATGAATGAACTAAAACATCAACATATATAATCAGTAATTTACAATATCATCACTTAGTTGCATATTCATCATTTCTTAGAACACTTGCATCAATTCAGAAAAAAAACAAAAAGACAACAGAAAATGAAATAAAACAAAAACAGAAAAAAAAGTTCATACGTAGCATACCCCTTACTCCTCACTTTCATTAGCATTTCATACTAAATTTATTTTAACATTTGTTCCTATTATTTATTTTTATTCCATATGTCCTACTCATCTGTTGACAAGGTAGATAAATGGCACATCAGACACAAGATTTTCACAATCTCTGTACTCATCTTTAACAAATGTCCTAGAGTTTACTGGCTTATTACATGGATATCTTTACAAATGTGGAAGGGAAAATGGCCATATGGCACATAAGAGAACATAATCAGTAGTAAGTATGTTTGGATTGTGTGCTGAACACAAAGAATTGATATAAACAAAAGTGCCATAAAGAATTCAGGATAAAATTCAGGTATTAAATCGGAGGTCTGAGGTAGGAAGGCAAGTGAAAAAGCCCTGAAACCAGAAGACAAATGGGTGAAAGGCAAGTTAATAGCGTCCGGGAATTGAAGCAAACCATGGGTGAGAAGAAACATTCAGGCAAGAAAAACTGATATAGATCAAGGGAGAGAGATGAGAGTGATCAGTGTCTAATTACAACAAATTTGAGGACATATCCAAAAAAGTAAATAAGCAAGGTGGAATGTATTGAAAAAATCAACAAATAGCCTAAGGCAATACCAAAAGTCATACGTCAAAACAAAGCCAAAATCTTATGGTTGAAATTTGGGGAATAGGAAAAGAGAAAAGAAGATCTAATTACAAAGGCAGAGGAGAAAATGAAAACTATATAGCTCAGCAAATTAAGTGAGGAATATCACCATTGCTCATTACTTTTTGCAATTCAGTAAGATCTGAGAAGACAAGGTGAAAAGTGACAAGGGAATATCAAACCATTAAAAAAACAGAAATAAGGATAACATGGCTCCCAGTTTGTTTTCCTTACATAGTAACAAAAGAAATAAACAAAATCATCTCAACAGCAGAAGGAGAAAAAATAATTAATTGAAGACCAGGAAGATGATTAAGCTTTTAAAACCCAAGACTGGGAAATAATATTTAGGAAATTGTTGATTTTTAAGGAAAACCCTTGTAGAAAATAAATCTTTGTGGAGTAAATTTCAACACATAGTAGGAAAGTAAAACAACAAGATAGGATAGGGAGAGCTGTGACAAATGAGAGTGAGTAAAGAGGGAAGAGTAAACGGAGTACTAAGTATTTCTTACTGAAAATCATTACAAGAGGAGAACAAAGACTTATATAAACAAACCGATAAAGGAAACAGGTCTAAAAGAAGAATGCAACAGGACACAGATGCATTGCGCATGTTTGTAAAGGCAAAGGACAAGATATACATAAAGTACACAAAGGTTGGTTGCAGCTCATTTACAGTGTTCCTATTGGTAACTCCACGAATGGCAGCGATGTGAAAAAGCTATTCCTTTGGGATATTTTAATGAGGCATAGTAAAGCAAAAAGATTGAAGTTAGCAGCGATGTGAAAAAGCTATTCCTTTAGGATATTTTAATGAGGCATAGTAAAGCAAAAAGATTGAAGTTAACAATCTTATCTGATTTGGCCCTGCCACCTAGACTTGAGCTGAGGGTGGGTGGCACAGCAAAAATAGAGGAAAGAAAAACAAGGGGATGTGACAGCGAAAATAATAATTAAGCATATGCAAGCTAAGAGAGAAAGAGAGATGGCACTTCAACAGCTGGCAATTTTGTATCCCAGCCACTAAGTATTGGCTAAAATCTTCCATTGAAATTCCATCCTGCAACACTTTCTTCATCGCAGGCAAAGCCATTCATCAGTTCTTTCATGCTGGTTCAATTAAATCCTACAGTGCTCCAAGGCAATGCAGCATCAGCGCTGTGGAAGAATTTCAACTCTGTAAAGAGGCCTGTAAATATGCTACTGTGGATAAATTGGCCATCAGGGTGATAGAGAATAACAAATGAAAATGTGTGATTACAGCTAGTTTTTGTGTGCTAGAAAGCTGCTGAGCCATTACTGTGAGAAAGAACAATGTTTTTGCCTCCTCTACGTATCTAACCTTTTTGTTCTTTCCATATTAGCTATTTCTAGGCGAATGCTCTTTGTCTGATTGATGTTTCTCACTTAGTTACTGATATAATAACCCTGACCCAGTTTCTTTAGAACTGAAGTCTAGCACACTTCCCAAGCCCACCTTCCTTCCAATGTGCACCATTTTCATCATACTTCATCTTCCGAGGCCCTGTGATCATAGGAATGTAGGAATATAAGCTGGCTTTCTGGTTTGTGCTTTTAGCCTTACAATGCACTAGAAAATAGAGGACTCTCGCCTGTACTATTATAAAGGGTTTATTCCCATTCAACTGTATTTACTGAATGATTTATTAAAACTATGACATATTGCAATTATCAGACTTGGTACTGCAAAGCATGCCATTTGTTGCATGATTTAATTTCTTGGTATGACTCAGTTTACATGGGAATTTTAACAGATTCCAATCAGATATTGAGCACGTAAGGGCACACTCCATATTCTTCAGCATTGTATCCCAGTCATTTGGACAACAACTGAACATGGTGCTTAGTAAAATATTCTTGAATGGATGGACCTGCCAGAGCATTGACTTAATCATATGTACTATACTTCTGTATAGCAACCCAGCTAGGGAATTCACTCAAATGACTTTGGTTACTTCTATCTCATCGTTTCTTATTTAATACTTAACCACTTTACACTTTAAATGGGAAAAATGCTTTCAAGTTTTAAATTAGAATTCACTATACAGTCAAAAGTCACACGTATCCTCAAAGCACACATCCTTGTTAAAAATGATATTGTTTTAAAGGAAAAGAATTATTTAATTTGAACAAAAGTTCTTCTGTCCTCTAATATTATATAAATGGTCTCAAAATCTTCAAAGATATGGACTTTGGCATTGTAGTGGTTTGAAGTTGTTAGGCACCCTAAAAAAAAGTCATGTTCTTTTAATCATTCCTGTAGGTACAGACCTGTTGTGGGCAGCACCTATTGATTAGGTTGTTTCATTCAAGATGGGTCTTAATTCTTTTTCAAGAGTCCTTCATAGGAGGATAAAAGGCATGTGGAAGCTAAGAGATGAAATTGAGAGAAGTTCATAGAAAAAAAAGCCCTAGAGAGAAGCGGAGAGGCAAGGACACATTCAGAGAAGATGAAGGGAGGGAGTCATGGAGTCAGAAGCTGAAAGCAACAAAACCCAGGAGAAAAGGACAGGCAGCTCTGCCACGCGCCTTGCTACCCAACAGAGGAGCTGAAACCTGCAGGTAGCAGGTCTTCAGAGAGGGCATCATCCTAGTGATGCCTTAATTTGGACATTTTTCACAGCCTAAGAACTATACTCTTGTGAATTAATAAATCCCCAATGTTAAAAGCCAGTCCATTTCTAGCATATTGCATGATCCAAAATAAATTTCAGCAGAGGGAAATAACTAGTGAACAGAAATTTTTGGTACTTATTTATATTTATCAAATACATGGAATTTTTCTCTCAGAAGAGACAGATGTAGAATTTTCTATGTTCATAAAAATAAGATGCTTTCAGCCTTTGGATATAAAGCTTTCAAATAAGAAAAAAAGCAATAAAGGAACTATGTAATTGTTTTTATATCATTGATCACAATATTCTGAACTTCATTTGAACATATGAACATAAAAATGTTCATTTTACCAAATACAAAAATTCATCCAAAAGGGTGTCTTTTGTGTTGAGTAGTGTACTAAAATTGGTAATATTTAATATTAGAAATCATGATCCCGCTCACATAAAAACTTTTTATGTCTTCCCTGTCTCTATTTTTCAATTGTATTCCAAAAGGTGAGTAAAGGAGAATCAATTCTATTGATATATATCGCTTAAAAGTAAATTTATTGAGACAGTGTTGGGTTAACTCTGAATCTAAAATCAGCTATTTTAATTATAAGTATCACATTTGAAAAGAAACATAATAGAACAATTTCTCTGAGAGGCATTTCAAACACTTAGCTGAAAGATACATGAATGCATTCCTTTTCCACGAAAAAGGAAAGCACAAAAATTTTTAAAGTAAAGTCACTCTTGAAATAGATGGAGAAGTAAATTTGAGTGTACTAAATGATAAAGCAGGCTGAGACTTGTGTCTTTATTTCTGATAGTTAATGTGTTGGTTTTGGTTTGCTAAAGCTGATGGAATGCAATATGCCAGAAATGGGTTGGCTTTTTCAAATTCCTTTTTCAAAGGGATTTGTTAGGTTACAAATTTACAGTTCTAAGGACACAAAAATGCCCAAACTAAGGCATCAACAAGAGGATACCTTCCCTGGGGAAAAGCCAATGGCATCCAGGATTCCCCTGTCACATGGGACGGCACATGGTGACATCTGCTGGGCCTTCTCTCCTGGGTTGGTTTCACAAGGGCTCCCTCAGCTCCCGTGGGTCCTTCTGGCTTCTCCTGGGGTGTTTCCTTTCTGAGCTCTCCCTCTCTCCACGAGCTCACTTAAAGGACTGCGGTAAAGGATTAAAACCCACCACGTACGGGCTGGGTCTCATCTCAAAAGGTTCCACCCAACAACCGGCCTGCCCCCACAAGGTTGTATTAAAAGAACACAACCTCTCAGGGGTACATAACAGTTTCAAACCAGCACAGCGTCTAAAATTTGACTTTGCATCCTAGATCTGAGTGTCTTTTATACAAAGTCGGAAGTACATGTCTTCTCATCCTTTACGTAGCATAGGAGAACTATGTTCTGACTAGGTCTATGTAAAAATACACCTAGTGCAGATGCGGGGTTTTCACTAGAGCTGGATTAATGTTTTAAAAGAGGTCTTCCCACATCCTCATCAGAACCATCCGTGAGCACTCAAAACATGTTACCTCTGTCCCATCATAAATGCTGACACGATTATTATCGATGCCCTGACCAAATGGCCTCACTATACCAGCACAGCCTGTAGTGCAGTAGTGGAGCGAGTGGGCTTTAGATTGGCAGACTTGGAGTGGAATCACAGTTCTGCCACTTACAAGGCCAAAAGAAGACCATTTAATAAAGACTACAATATTTTCTATAAAAGAAAAATAAATGTTATAAAAGTTAGTTATTTAGTTACCCTCTAAATCTCAGTTGCCTCATATGTAGAATAGGGTTGATGATAACAACTGACTTATTAGGTTTCTAGAAACTTGGGTAATCTACACAGGAAAAATTCCTAATACAGTAAACATCTAACAGATCTTAGCTATTAATGCTCTTACTACCAGTGATGTTGCTACTACTTCTACTACTAATGTGATGCAGCATCCCTATAATCCATCGGTTTACCTTGCCTTAACGCAGGCTATTTTTTTTGCCCTGTGATATCACAGTGTCATGTATACAAAATCATGCATTTTTTAAGAAAATGAAAGTTGTCACATAATATCTGGATAGTTATATCAGAGATTGTTAAACTATACATCCAGTGGGCCAAATAATGCTTCCAGCCTGATATTGTGAACTAAGATTTACGGGAACACAGCTATGATAATTTTAAAAAAATATTTTATATGATTGCTTTACCTCTACAAGAGCAGTGCTGCGTAAATGTGGCAGCGGCCATATGGTCCACAACCCTAAAATATTTACTCTTTGTCCCTTTGCAGAAAACTTTGCCAAAGTTGCAAAAACAAAAATAAGCAATTTTATGGTTTCAAACCACCTCGAAATACCCAGAGTTAAAAATTAATATGGCAATCAGACAACAGTGCTCTTGAAATAAATAATTTGTCAAAAAAGGAGGTCACTCTCTATTTCTGTGGCTCTAAATTGCTTCCATAGTTTCATCCGTAAAGAGTCAGAGCTGTAATGCATTGTTCACTCATGTGAGGAAGCTCTACATAGATTTGTAAAAGGAAGGAGAATAGCATAAAGTTGGGCGTGTTGCACAGCGAGTGGAACATGACAGTTAATGGAAATGACTTTAACATAATCATTCCAATGGCTTGAAAGCAAACAAAACAATGAGAAAAATTAACATGGCAACGTCCACTATACACATATTTGAAGTTATCTGTTGTGTTAAATGTGACAATAATGACCACATAACTGAACATGACTAAAAAACTGATGTCAGAGTAGTGAAAAGTTAGTATTTCACTGAAAATCTTTTATTGCCTAGAGCATAACCTTCAGCTTTATGTGATTTCATTTTATGGCAGCTATTTTACAAGTCAATGAATTGCAGGTAACTGATAGCAAGGCAAAAGTTCTCATCTCTAGAATTACAAACTATGCCTTGCCAGGAAGTGGTTCAAATGATTTCCGTACTCCAGTGTAAAAGAAGTTAGTTTTGCCTTCACTAATACATTCATTTTAATATTTCCGATCTCTAAGTATGTCTGCTATTTAGATTCTCTTTTGAATCCATTGTAACATCACTTCATTTCCTCATTATAGCTTAACAGTGCAGCAAAGGGGTATATCTATATCTATATATCTATATATAAAAGCTACTACCTCAAAATACTGTGTTATAAATTGATATGGCAATCAGACAATAATATATCTCATGTCTGTTCTTGAAATATGTAGTTTGTCAAATAAGGACGCCACTCAGCTTCTGTTGCTCTGAGCCACAGAACTGCTACAGATCGCTTCCTTATTTTCATCTGTACGGAGACAGAACGGTACTATTCTTCAAAACTATTAACACTGATGCCACAAGTAACCATATGAAGTGATTATTGATATATCTAAATCCACCTTTTCTCCTGCTCAAACATTTCTTCTTCCCCCTTTTCATCTTTCAAATTGTAACTGTGTATGTGTGCATACATGTGTGTATTTTTGTGTTCGTGTGTACTGTGAATGACAAAATGCACCAAAAAATAAGATGATTTTTGTTCAGGCTATTACAATAGGGAGAGCA
This sequence comes from Tamandua tetradactyla, assembly GCF_023851605.1. Classification (NCBI taxonomy): domain Eukaryota; kingdom Metazoa; phylum Chordata; class Mammalia; order Pilosa; family Myrmecophagidae; genus Tamandua; species Tamandua tetradactyla. Next base: position 6,184,377 of record NC_135340.1, on the reverse strand, counting down.
TTCATTAATAAGAAACAACACCCAGAAAAAGAAGGGGACCTGAAGTTTTATGGAGGCAAGTAAACAAGAGAATCATTGAGAAGGGTGGAGGTAGATTTTACCCAGCAATACGTTAGAACCTGGTGATGCTCTGGGCTTAGCCATTTCCTGGAACATAAAGTATGGGGAACTCTCAATCATCACTGCTTTCCAGAAGGGAAGTAAAGATCAACATTGTCAGTTCATTATTGCACAAGTTAGAGATAATCATTGACCTCATGAATAAAGTGAGGCAAGATCTAAGAAACAGCTTCTTGAGAGCTCTTGTTGGCCTTGTCTCTATAACACCAGTTGAACCATCTTGTGAGAGGACATGGCAAAGGCCGTGATCATTTTTAGAACATTTGCATTATTCCAGAAAAAGAAATAAAAAGAAAAAAGGAAAAGCTAACACATCCTATACCCCTTACCCCTCCCTCTCATTTCAATCTACTCAATTTTTTTACCCCTTATCCCCCATTATTTATTTATTTATTTTTCCTTATTTATTTATTTATTTATTTTTTACTCATTTGTCCATACCCTGGATAAAAGGACCATCAGACACAAGGTTTTCACAATCACACAGTCACATTGTAAAAGCTACATAGCTATGCAATCATCTTCAAGAACCAAGATTACTGGAACACAGTTCAATAGTTTCAGGTACTTCCCTCCAGATACTCCAATACACCATAAACTTAAAAGGGATATCTATATATGCATAAGAATAACCTCCAGGATGACCCCTCCACTCTGTTTGCAATCTCTCAGCCACTGAAACTTTATTTTGTCTCCTTTCTCTCTTCTCCTTTTTGGTTAAGAAGGTTTTCTCAATCTTATGATGCTGAGTCCCAGCTTATCCCAGTATCCTGTCCCACACTGCCAGGGAGATTCACACCCCTGTGAGTTATGTTCCATGTAGGACAGAGGGCAGTGAGTTCACCTGCCAAGTTGGCTTAGAGAGAGAGGCCACATCTGAGCCACAAAAGAAAAGGAAGTTTATTTCTCCATCTCACTAGATCTGGTCTGATTGTCTACCTGGGTACTGCAAGAAACTTAAGAAGGTATCCTTAGGTTTGCTTTGATGGAAGTTTCCATAAGCAATTGCAGATTTGACTTCTCTACGTGTCTGAAGGCTAGGAAGTGAAGTCAAAGTTCACCATCAGATTTCATGTGTGGTACTTGTAAATTTGGGTGGATTTTTCTTTTCTATAGTTTCCCCACATAACTTAAGGGCTCTGGGTCTGCTAAGAAGTTGTTGTAGTTTGTAAGCTGTTGGAATGTAATATACCAGAAATGCAATGGCTTTTATAAACGTAATTTAATAAATTATAAGTTTACAGTTCTAAGCCTATAAAAATAACCAAACTAAGGCACACTAGGAAAGATATCTTAATTCAAGGAAGGCCAATGAATCAGAAACACCTCTGTCAGCTGTGTAGTCATACGGCTAGCATCTGCTGGTCCCTTGCTCCTGGGCTCCATTGCTTTCAGCCTCTGTTCCTGTGGGGATTCCTCACTTTGCTTCTCCAAGGCTGGCTTTCATCTTTTGGCTTCCTTTGGTTTTCTCCTGGTTCTGATTTGCTTAATATCTCATGTAATGTCTGCTGGGTTCCAAACATCTGTGTCTCTGTTCTCCAAGTGTCCACACCTGTGTCATTCCTGCTCTGAGTTTCTGTCAGCTCACTTATTTCTGAGGTTTCTCCAAAATGTTTCTCCTTTTAAAGACTCTAGTAAACTAATCAAGACCCATCTAGAATGGATGAGGTCACATCTCCATCTAATTAAAAGATCACACCCACAATTTGGCATGCCACATCTCCATGGAGATAATCTAATCAAAGATTTCCAACCCTCAATATTGAAACAGTATTAAAAGAAGTGGCTTCCACCACAAGATTGGATCAGGATTAAAACATGGCTTTTCTGGGATGCATAATATGTTCAAACCAGCATAGAGGTGAACCTTCATACTTTTCCAGAAGTTGGCAAACCTGTAAGTCAGGAATCAGGCAAACTTCCCCAGAGGCCTTAGTAAGCATCAGCTCCATAAATTCAAACTTAGTTATTTAAAAGTGTCTGCTCATATCTGATTAAATTTGTAATTCTTAATTATGACATTTCAGGCTACTTTGTTTGCATAACCATTATTTCCAGTTAGGTCCTAACAACAAGGATGACAGATTCTTTTTTAATATATACAAATAACTATATTGCCACAAGAATAGAAATTCTCAATAAGAGTTTCCAAATTCTGGAAGGGAGAAAATTGTTTAAGAACAATTCATTTCTATTTCCCCCAAAAAAATAGATTACTGAATTGCTATGAGTATAGATAGCTTAAGATAAAACAGAAAAGATGTCTTCATATATCCAAAAAGTAGACCATTAAAACATCAACTATATTCCAAACAGAAACCACAATCATCATTCATCTATTCTTTCAGCCCTATGTAATTAATTCTTGCTCCACTGGATCTTGAGTTAGAGGTCTCATATGCTCCTCCACTAGCATTCTGGAAATCTTGACACAGACCAACTTTGGATGGTCTCAAAGTTGTTTAAGCAATGCCATCAAAAGTGTATGCCCAAGAGTACCTGGCATAGTTCTTTTCCAGGAGGCCCTGAAATAATCTTCCTTTGCTGAAAACTGAGTACTTAGGCATGTGATTGATTGCAAGAGCCTCAGGGAAGCATCAGGGAATAGCCAAAACTAATTACAGATGACAAAAGACTTTTAATGGCTCTGGTTAAACGAGAAGTGATAACTTTCAAAAGTAAAAGATCTAATGAAAGCTCATGGCAAGAATAATGCAACTGACAATGAAATTTGGTTGTTTTGTGGTGTGGAAAAATATAATAAAGACAATCCAAAAAGGTTTCAGATACAATAATTATAAACATAACAATTATGTCTATTTCCAAAAATATGTAAATATTATATCTTATTTAGAAAATGACTGAACCTAGTCACTACAGAGAGGAAAAATAAAATCTTCAACTGTTAATATATAAGAATTCTGACACAATATGCCATGACTATATCAAGAATATTAAGTAAAGAGATTCAATAAATCTGGAGCAGGTCTTAATATTTGAATACAGTAAAGCTTAATGGATAAGGGATGTGAATTCTCAGTTGAAAAACCACTGGTTTAGAAGATGCAAGATTCAACTTAAGGAAATAAAGTTGGGACCCAATTTAACATCTCAGAAAACAACTGCAGTTATGACTAATAGTATTATTCTGAGATGAGGTTAAACAGCCCCAGGCTCTGATAAATATAGACATGTCATGGATAGTGAGGGCATAAACTAACCTCTAGGAGCACTCCATAAAGCATAAAACTCATCAAATATTTGTATTAGTTGCATTTTACCCATATAAATTTAAACTACGAAGGCTAAACAGCTTCTGATTTGACAGCTCTTCTTATGCAAATCATCAATAAGAACATATCAAATAAACCCAGTTATTTCTGGCACCTCTCTTGTTACAAAGAACAAAAAGCAAACCCGATGTGACTTTTCAGGGACTCTCTGAGACGTGTCAAAGGCAGTCTTAAGCACACAACACATCATTTAGGATTTAATCTAGGAAGGCAAAATATCAAAAGTTGTCAGGAGATTTGAATAATTGATAAAGATATGGTCAATAACCCACAGTCTTATCTTTATTATGGCCCTGTCTTTGGCTACTTATTTAACCAAAGAAAAACGTATACACAGGTTTCTTTGAAATTCTTACAAATAAACCCAACACACCATAGCCAGTTTTGACTGCCACAAATAAAATTCTCTTTCTGCCTTCCTTCTATAATGTTATATTCATTTAGGTTTCACACTATACTTTCTTCTTTCTTATTCTGTATTAGTCATTTTACTTTAAAACAAAACCATCTCTTCTTCCCTTAACAAATATATAGTCTGCCTACCTTACAAAGTTTTATCTGTCTGACATTTTTGCTTTTGATCAAGTCCCATTTACTTATATGTATTATAACTTTTAAGCAAAATAACATCTATTTCAAAGAAAGCTCTCTCTCCACTTGGAGGGGGATAATTTTGAAATGTTTGCCACATACCAGCCTTTGCAGTATACAAGAAAATCTCAGGAACATAAATATCACCTGTAGTTATGTGCATATATCTTACAGCACAAACTTCCAAAGTGGCCAAAATGAATAGGCTCATTAATAGAACCAAATATATAGCCTGTCTGTGTCACATAAAAATAAGAGGCAAAAATTATATAAAATTAAAATTATGCAGAGTAATTAATGTTCAATATTCTATCTTATTTGGAAATGACCAAGGCCGTCAATGAAAATCATTAGCTCAATTTATTGTAAATTCTAAGCTTTAAGTTACCTAAAATATTTTAGTAATTAACTTCAAGCTGACTGCAAAGCATAATTACCATTGAAATAAAAGTTTTTCAGAATGATTAAATTTGGTTAAACACATATTTACAGTTTTCATAATCTTAAACATTTAGTGAGTTCAATTCCCGGTGCCTGTCCATGCAAAAAAAAAAGTAAAAAAATTCAGTGAAAGTAATGGTCATTCATTTGATCAGTAAACCTGAATAAGCTTAGAAAGAACATATGCAGGTAGAATTAAAATAGAATATTACATTTTACTAAGCATTTATAAGTCAGACAACATAGCCATTTTTACCACACCAAAAAATCTTGAATCTTGTTCACCAAAGATGTGCCTAAATTATATGAGCTTAAATTCCAAGTTGGTTTCTGCAAGATACTTTTCTTTTTCTTTGTATGGTGGGTCATATTTCATTCTTTTTTCCATGTGACTATCTTGTTATTGCAGCACCATTACTTGATTTTTTTTTCTCTTTTTTTGGGAAATGCACGGGCTGTAACTATTCACTTTCCAGGAGCTAACATTTTTAAAGTGGCTTCTGCTGTCCCATGTCCTTACTGACCTTTAGTCAACTCTGGTACTGATTAAGATCATGAAAATGGAATGGTAGTTTTACCAACCAACTTGATCTGATTGAACTCTCCTTTCATCCCAGGAAACTACAGAGAGGAAACAGAAAAATAAATGAGGCAAGCTGACATGCAAGCATCCTTTGCTGTGCTAATTAAGACCCCTGCCTCCATGAGAAAGGAGGACCTGTCATAAACAAGTCCAGCAAGGCTACTGATCTTCACCACACAAGCCCACTCCTACAGACAGCTGGAAAATGGTCCTTGCTAACAGTGGCCCATGCCCCAAGGATATCCTGCCCCAGAGCACTCACATAGCTCTTGTCCTCCTTGCCTCCCTCTCCCCACCCCTCCATACCCATTCTTTCTTCTAAGTAGCTATGCAAACTATTTCCTTCCCACTTTTTTTCAGCAATAACTTTCTTTTAGTTCTGTTCCCATGTGCGTCACTTCACTGTAAAAATTTATTCTGCACTTTTGTTTTCAGAGTCTGTTTTCAATTTAAAAGAATTGTTACCAAAGGCAGTGGATTCTTTTGCCAATGTGCTCTATGACCAATTCCTGAGACACCAGGCTTTCAAAGAGAGAAAACGTTTATTACTAGGTACATAGTAGGAGAGCAGATGGCCTAGTGGCCCAAAATCTGTCTCCTTGAACTGCAGGATAATGAGCATGGTGGCCCCAGATGATATAATGGGAGGTGATGTAATGATTGCACATACGCAGATTGATTACATGTTTGGTCATAGATTACGGGTAAGAAAATGGCAGAATGAGGTGTAAGGGAGAGTCTAAGCTACTGCACATGTCAGATGGGCCCACTTTGGTTACATTGAGTCTCCATTATCAAGATAACTTTGGACTTGGGGTGGGTTAGTTCTGGGCTAACCCAGTAACCCTCATTAACAAATATTAGGGGCTGTCTTTAGTGATTACAAGACTCTAAAGTTAAAAAACTGGATAACTGGGTACAAATGAAGATTAGTCACAAGGTTTTTACAATCACAGAAGCAAAAGATAAAGCTATAAAATCATTATCAAAGATTAAGCCAGCAGGATTACAATTTAGAGATTTCAGGTATTTCCCTCTGCTACTCCAATATATCAGAAAGCAAAAAGGAATATTTATATAATGATTCGGTAATTAAAATCATCCTTTAGGGCAGGCCACGGTGGCTCAGCAGGCAAGAATGCTTGCCTGCCATGCCCGAGGACCCGGGTTCGATTCCCGGTGCCTGCCCATGTAAAAAAAAAAAAAAAAAAAATCATCCTTTAAATCCTGATTTCTCAGTTATAAGATCATGCTTCACCCATTCTTTGGTCTGACAACTTGATAGCGAGGGCAAACATTCCACCCCACACAAGTGTTTTACTTTGACCTGCCAGTCGGAGGTTCCCAATATGAAGTAGTATGCCTGAATTTGCAGCTTAAATGTACTCTTTAAGGTGGATAAGGCAAAGTTAGCAAATTTGTTTTAAAAGTTCTTTCAGACTGATAGTATCGAAGAACCCAGAGAGAGGTGAAGAAAATCATCTGTGCAGCAATACCGAATCATACCAGGTCTCAAATAATTTAAAAATAATTTGGCAAGGAAAATAACTTTCTGGATGTGAATAAGTAAATGAGCACCAAAGGAAACAAGACACAATGAACAAGAGCCTGCAGAATTAGGAAATAACTGAAACAGACTCAAAGATATCTGTTATTGGAACTGACAATGTAAAAAGATAAAATATAAAATAAAATTCGTTAACATATGTTAAAAATTACAAAAAAACTTGAAAATATCTTCGGTCGAAAGAGTAATCAAGTAAATTTGTAAAACAAACAAAAGGATAAATTTTCTAGAAATTAACTGAGAGCTGATCCCCATATTTTACTATGGAAGTAATGAAAGATGAATAGAATGAAAATAAAATTAAGTTACATTAAAGTGAAGAAATATATCTTTAATCATATATATATAAAGCAAAAAAATAGTAACAATAAGACAAAACAATAACATAAAGAAATACACTTTTATCCATGTGTATATATATAAATATATATATATATAAAGTAAAAAATGCATCTTAATAATAATAAGACAAGACAGCAACAACAGCAAAACTGACCAAAGACTTGGAAAGACACTTCACAAATGCGAACCACATATCAAGAGATGATCAACATGATTTGTCCCTAGAAATACGGGAATATAAATCACAATAAGACACCCACTAGAACAGTGGTTCTCAAAATTTTGGTCTTAATAGCTCTTAATACTTTCAAAAATTATCAGAAGCTTTTATTTTTGTTAAGTTATATCTGCCATATTTACTCTGCTATAAATTTTAAAATGACAAAAATTGAAAACGTCTATATGCTAATGCTTTTAAAGTAACATTTGAACTGATTCTCTGCTAACATAAGTGATATTTTATGAAAATACAGCTATATTTTCAAAGTCAGAAAGAAAAAGAAAAAGGCTGGCATTGTTTGGCAATTTACTAAGATGGCTTAATAGTGGACAGCTGGGTTCTCATATCTGCTTTTGCATTGAATCCATTGCTATGTGGTTTTGGTTGAAAAATGGGAAATCTGACCTCACACAGATATGTAGATGAAAAGGTGAAGGTTATTTTATTAGCCTTTTCAAATAATTGTGAATATCTATATTTAATATTGCACTGAAGCTCACCAAGGGATTATTTCTTAACGACTATTGCAATGTAGAATCAGAAACCAAATCAACAAACTTTTCATACTCTGTATTTCAAATACACTTGGCTGAACTTGGATTTTTTTTTTTTTTTACCAATGCACAATTTCATTATGCATTTAAAAGGTATAAGCCTTTTTAAAAATGTTGGGCACCGACTATGAAGGTCTTTCAAGTTTTGATGCATTCCAATATCCAATATTGAAAAATCACACTCATAAATAACACCATCAATTTCATACAAAATTTTCTTCAGTTTTGGGAAGTTCATGATTGTGGACACAAGTTCTTCAAAATTATCATTTTTACCTAATGCTGAAATGTTACCATTGTAAACAAATATTACAGGTTTTACTTAGATGCAGACTCATTTTATTCATTTCTGAGAAGAAAAGTCTGTTAAAACTCCAACTCTGATTAATAATCATTTACCTGTCAGTTGTTATTTTAATTAAACAAGGAGTGGGTAGTTTACCTCACAACTCAAAAATTACACAATTGCTTTTCCTCGAGCAGCCATTTACTGCAATGTGTACAGAATATTTAAAAGTGCATGTCCTCAAGGGCTTACAGTTAACAAAATTAATACTTTTTGCTGCTTCATCAAATACTGAGTTATTCACAATTTTTGTTGCTTCCTAAAGGACAGTCTTAATTGAAACTGGCTCTCTTATGCATTTATACTTTCTGTAAGGTGATGAATACTTTGCTAATGTCAAAACAGAAAACAAAACTAAAAAATTGTCTTAATATTACTGCAAAAATAGTTTGACCATGAACTGCACTTAGAGAGCTGTTGCACTACAATGGAAAAAATAAAATAAAATACTGATAATATTGTGCATATGGAACAACTTGAATTTTCATAGGTGGGGGAATGCAAAATTATCCAACCCCCTTTGGAAAAAGTGCTCCAATTTCTTTTAAAGTTAATTGTATATTTACATAAGACTTACTACATAAGTAAGAAATTCAAGTCCTGAATATTTACCCAGAGAAATGAAAAATGTATTTTTCTATACAGTGAGTTTTTCATGAATGTTCTTAGCAGTTTTATGACTAGTGATCCAATTCTGTAAACAATCATAATGGAACACTACTTCACAATGAAAAGAACACATCACTGATAACATGACAATACAGGGAACAACATGGATAAATCTTAAAAACATTTCAATACTTTTGACATTGAAATATGTTGAAAGAAAGAAGCCAGACACCAAAGAGTACATGCTATATGAATTTTGCTTATGCGAAATTCTAGAAAATGGAAAAACTCATGTGTATTATTAATTACATGAGTAATTATTAAATTATTAAATTAAATTATTGGCTGTAATCTGAAAGGGGAGATGGGAGAGTAGATTGACTGCAAAGGGGCATGACAGACTTATTTGAAATGATGGGAATTTTTCATGTCTGGACTGTGCTGGTAGTTTCACAAGTATACTCATTTGTCAGTATTCACTGAGCTGTACATTTAAATGATAATACATTTAATTTTATGTAAATTCTACTCAGTAAAGTTGATATAAAAATTAGTATGATTCCCGGTGCCTGCCCATGAAAAAAAAAATAGTAATATGAAATCACAGCAACCATAGCATATATTTAAAGGAAGGTTATAAAATAAATTATGTTCTAAGAGCCTTAAATTATCCTAGAAGAGAGATAAGACTATTGATTATTTTTTAATTACGATAATTTAGGCACTTATGTATTATAATTTCTAAGATAACCATTAAATGGATAGAAAAGAAGATATTTATTCAAAAACAGTGGAGGGAAAAATAAAACATAGAAATCACAATCAATCCCACAGAAGGCAAGAAAGAAGCCAAGATGGTAAATGAAATTATACTAATTTGTAAATCATGAGTTATTCTAATTAATGGAATACTACTAAAAGATAAAAATTTAAAAATTGACTAAAAATAATAAAACAATGACAATTGATGAAATGACAATACAGTCCACCAGAGTTCAATCATATGCTATACATAAGATATATCTATAATAGGATTCAGAAAGGCTTAAAAAAAATAAAAAATAAAGGATGGAAAAGCAAAGCAGCAAAAGTAGCTAGTCTGAAGATTAGACACATAGTTTTGTTTATACAAACTTGAATTAGGCAAGACTGAAGTATAGTGATAAAGGAAACAAGCACTGACAGAAAAACTAAAAGAAAAGCAAAAGAATTCTTATTACAAAAATCAGTATAGAGCTCCTTTTAAGGAGGAAGGAGGGTATGGAATCAGGGAATGATTCCAAGGCTAATACTAACAGTGTTTATTTCTTAAACTGGGTAATATTTTTGCTTTGCAATTAAACTTTAAATTCTTTATATATTTACAACTCTCTATTGATAATATATGTCATAGTCAATACAAATCAATTTCATTTTGAAACTATAAGTTATCAATTGTTCTAGTACCATTGATTTAAGTAATGAAATTTAAACTTTTTGAGAAATCAAGGAATTGGACTTTTATCTCAGGGTAGAGATACTTTGTTAAACAAAACACAGAAATCAATAGCAGTTAAAGCAAAAATGATGAATTCTACCAAAACAGAATAAGTTATAATTTAAAATATATATTATATTAATTATCTATTGGTAACTAACAAATTACCACAAATTTAGCAGCTTAACATGACAAATATTTATTACCCTACAGTTTCTGTGGGTCAATGATCTAGGTATGGCTTAGCTGAGTCTTCAAGGAGTTGAAGTATTCAAGGAGTTGGCTAGGGTTGAGTTCTCATTTGGAGCCTCATATGGAGAATGCTCTGCATACATGCTCACTTAGCTTGTTGGAAAATTTCATTTCTTTGCAGCTATGGAACTCAAGGAAGCTCATTACTTTAGACTCAGCAAGGACAACAGGACTCCAGAGCAAGTGTGCTCACAAAAACATAGTCTTATGTAATGTGACACAGTCCTGGGAGTAACGTCCCATCACGTATATCAAATTCTATTAGCTTTTAGCAAGTCACAGTTCTCATCCACGCTCAAGGGGGATAGATTATACATGGGTGTGAACACTGGGAGATGGGGATCAAGAGGAGGCCACCTTAAAGTTTTTCTGCCATTGTTCTAGTTTGCTAGCTGCTGGAACGTGATGTACGAGAAACAGAAAGGCTTTTAAAAGGGGGATTTCTTAAGTTGCAAGTCCACAGTTCTAAGGCCATGACAATGTCCCAACTAAAGCAAGGCCATAGAAACGACCAATCTAAGGTACCCAGGAAAGATACCTTGGTTCAAGAAGGCTGATGAAGCAAAATCTTGGCCATTGTTCTACTTTGCTAGCTGCTGGAATGTGATATACCAGAAACAAAATGGCTTTCAAAAAGGGGAATTTATTAAGTTGCAAGTTCTATAGCAAGGCTGTAAGAAACGTCCAATCTAAGGCATCCAGTAAAAACATACCTTGGTTCAAAAGGTCAATGAAGCTCAGTATTTATCTCTCAACTGGAAAGGCACGTGATGAACATAGTGGGTCTCCTAACATTCTTTCCTGGCTTTTTGAATGAGGATTAAAGGACATGGATTTTCTGGGATTGACCACAGATTCAAACTGGCACAGCCATGCATATTAATTCTGAATTATAATAGTAAAATAAATATCCTTGAACTCACACTCCAAAATACAAATCACAACCTAAATAATACTCCTGACTCTAAACTAACAATCAGTATCCTCCACAAGCCATCCCTGTGCTTCCTCTGTCATGCTATGCCCCACTGAGGGAACCATTATCCTAAATTCTTGTGGTTAGCATTCCTTCTTTAAAAAAAATAGATTTACCACATTTTGATTTATCTATGTACAGTATTTCCTCTGATTTTGAGTTTAAAAAGGAATTACAAAAATTTTATTTTAAAAGGGCATTATACTATTTAGAGTCCTTTGTTTTCTTTGTTTATTCAGCATATATTTGCTGTAGCTGCAGTTCATTTATTTTCACTGTTAACAGTGTTTCCCAGTCTGAATACACTACAATAGAAATATTTATTGTCCCATTAATGAGACTTAAGTTTTGTCATTGTTATTATAAAAAACTCTAATAAGGCCTTTGCATATGTCTCCTGGAGTGCACGATAGTTCATTTACAATACATATTCAGACTTGATATTGTTTCAGGGCAAGAGCCTCGTCAAATTTAACTAGCAAATTTGAATTATTTTCAGAATTTGGAAGGTATATAACCCTCAGATTCACTAATTCATTTAATAAATATTGGTTGTATTTGCCACAAATATATAGTTCCAGTTAATAATCAAATCCTAAAACTCAATTTTGCTTTCAAATAAGGTAGTTTTGACTTTGTATTCTGTTGTGTTTCAATAATTTTCAATTATTTTATAAAATTCTTTAAAAATGCATAAACCTATGAAAATGGCATTTTTAACGACGATCAGTCCTGTCTCACAAACATGGCTTGTTGAAGTAGTCAGTCCATTGTATAAATAGCCAAATCCCTACCAACCAGTCAGAAGATAATATTGACAGGCATCTATCATGGGTAATTGGTGTTTTGTTTACTATATTTCATTAGAAACACATGAACATGGGTTTAGGTAATGAGACTGTAAAGTTTGCTTGTTTTTGGAGTGCTTACATGGTGTAGAAAAGTAGTGGAACTGCAGTGTTTTTAGGGAGTGATATGGAAGTTTATGTTGAGTGAGGTTTTGACATTTCAGTAAACTTCCGAAGTATTAGCACATTTTGCGAGTTTTTCATTAAAATGCTAGTTTGATAGGAGAAATGTTGAAGTGAACCTGAATTTTTATTTGCCAGTAACAACTACCGACTGTGCTCCATTGGAATTCTATTGCTTACTCAAATAGCAGAATTCCCCAATGATACCTCTGTCCCAGTCCATAAATTTTCAGTCTCTTTTAATTAATAAAAGTGTTACCTATCTTATTCAAACTCCCCATCCCTTACACTAGTGCTGTGTAGACTAGGAGTTTCAGGTACCTAGAGAAGGGAAGAGGATACGGTCTCCTTATTTCCCTGATTCTCTTCCTCCCTCACCCCTCAGCTTAGACTACGGACAGCAGAGTGTGGAAGACGATATTGTTTGTTAAATGACTCCAGGTTGCAGAAGACAGGTTAACTGCAGGTTCCCTTTCAGTTGTTGCTGGCCTTCCAAGTACCTGGTGCCCAAATGCTGACTATTCCATGGGGGTCTGTTTGTTAGCTGAATACTGGAGTTCCTCTCCCTACCCAGTCTCATCAAGGGAAATCTGGCTAAACCATGACTCTTTTGTTTCCCTGCCATCCGCTGTGCTGCTAGTGTCCCCCTCACAGTAGGCAATTCCCTTGGGGAAGGAGGCACACAACTAGCAATGTTGCTTAGACTTTCAAAACACCAGAATGGCCACACACCCATGGGAAACGTTATGGCTCATCTTTGTATATAAGACTGGGGATGGGAGCTGTCTCCTGACACTATTTTCAGTTCTGCTATTTCTTTCCTGCGCCCATTTCCCTAATCAAGTCTTTCTTTGTTGTTCAGTGACTCATAATGTGCAGGCAAAAGAAAAGCACCCTTTCTAGACAATCCAATGCCCTGTTCCCCTTCACCCAACCAGAAAGAGGAAGGGTCCTTGCTCCTTTACGAACTCTACATTTGCCCAAAAGAAGTTCTCTCCTCCTCCATGATCTCTCACATTTCTCTTTACCAGTGACAAGTCAAGTCAGGGCAAATGAGAGTTTCATAAATAGAACTCGTTAAAATCTATCCTTGAAGATTTTAATAACATAGTTCTCAAATACATTTTATTTTAAAAATATAGACCTATTCTTGGCTCTGCAAGGGTAATTCTCACCTGCCACACAGGAGATCTGGGCTCATTTTCTGAACCATGCAACTCCCACCCCCCGCCTAAAAAAAAAAAAAAGGAAAAATATATTTTATATGTATATTATATATAATATATGATATTTTATATATTACATAATATATATAATATAAATATATATTATATAATATATATTATAAATATATTCCTATTCTTTAAATATTGGAAACAAAAGTACTTAATAACTCTTAGAAATCTATTTAATATCATTAAATATGCAGAAGTAATTGATAAGGTAATTATTTATATCATAATAAAAATTAAGATTCCCTCTGGCCAGAAAAAAAAAAAATCTGTAGACTCCATTAACAGTGAAAGAGTTTTATTGGGCAATATTTGCTTGAATTTAGTTAACTTTACTTTTTAAAAAAAATTTTAACTGGGAAGATAGTTCTGCTTCATTGCATTAGCATACCAACATATAAACACATGAATACATAAGATGTACCCAAAATAAATTTTTCATTCTGAATAGAAATTTTTTAAAAACACATAAAATATAAGTTATCCATCCACTTGTTTTCTTATCAAGTATTTCAATAACTAGAATGACTCCATACAGAGGAATATTCTGAAAAAAATTCATAGCTTGGGGAATATAAATTAATAGGCTTATTGTCAAGAAAACCAAATAGGTGAAAACGGCCTAATGTCAACATTAAAGGTCATCTAACAATATTTTATAGTACAAAACCGTAAAAGAGTCAAACTAACCTTAATAACAACTGCCTAACAACTTAATGCAACATTTTTTTTTTTGCCTTCATTTCCTTTCCAACCACACATCTATATGCATAAACATAATATTAAGACTCTCTTCGTTCAAGAAATTTCCTGGGCTCAACCTCAGCTAACATCCTATATTAAGGAGTGAGTACAGAGTTCCAAATCTGAAAGACAGGTTGCTTGAGAGGTCTGAGGCTAAAAAAGAAGGGTGAATAATGCAGATGGAAAATATTTTCAAAGCTGTATCATGGTTGACTTCACTCACAGCTATCAAACTGTTTTGTTGTTCTATTTTGCATTGTGATTTTTATTTGAGCTTGAGGGATTTTTCTGTTTTTGGAAAACAGTGTGGTAAAAAGTAAACAGAAGATCTGGATTAAGTCAATCTTCACTTCGGAATTGCAGAGGTCTTAATTTGCTAGAAAACTTCAGAATTTTTCAAATCATCAAGGAAAACACATGGAAGAGAGTGTTCACTGGAGAAAAGTGCTTCTTAGCCTTGAGTCTTCTCCATTTAGATTATTTAATATTTGCTGAGAGCTGTCTTTCTCAAGTTTATATATAACATTAGAAACAAAAGTTCAAACAGCAATCTAGCTTAAAACTATACAAACAGGAAATACTTTATAGTAAGGGCTCCAAAGAAACATTAAGTTCTCAAAGATTTAGCTTTGGTACAGTTTCTAAAAACAAAAAGCATTCATGAAATTGATGTAACTATAATGTAGGGCAAGCACCTACAGACTGCAAACTCTCTCTTGGGTCCTTTTAGAGCATAGTTAGCTGATTTAATGTCATTTTCTCTTTTCCTGTTGGTTCTACTGGGGCCCAGATATAAGCAATATGAACTGTTGTCACTTGTGACCTTTCTTTGATGAAGAAAAGTTTTTGCCTGTTGTCTCCTGAGTGTGGGAAGGTAGAAGGCTTGTCTGGGAAATCCTTCTGCAGTGATACCTAATTTTCACTAGGCATATAATTGGAGGTGACAAGTTAATTCTGAAAACAATGTGCCAAAATTTATATGAAAATATAAACAGCAAATGTGAGAATAAATTCTTCAGTTCAAAGAGACTGTAGTTGAACTATCATGAATTAGCTATCATTGTTATCCTTATTCTTTAGGTTTCTATAAACTATATGGATTTTTTTCCTTACAAATCTTAGATTTTCTGTAATTTTACTCCAGATTATGATAGCTGCATAATTTAAGATTTTCCAGCAACTAAAACTTTTGCTCTATTTCCCTAAATTATTCCAAATAGGGTTTGGATTACAATGGCAATAGCTTTTCCATAGACTGCATACAAATCGTATCATTCTTACTTAACCAAGGTTGGTTTGTGGGTTTTTTTTTTGGGGGGGGGGGCGATTATAACTCTTTCTGTGTTAGTATGAAAACTATTTCTCTCGTATTCTCCATTTTAAAAATAGGATATATCCAATGACCAAAGGAGAACTCTGCTGCCAAAGTTCTCACAAGCGCAGGGCCCGCCACTTGTCCAAGGGGCCACCACTGGAGATATATTTGACCCCGCAACCATCCGGGATGAGGCGCTTCTCAGCCACCATGTGTTCAAATACATCGGCATCAAACTTGGTAAAGCCCCACTTCTTTGAGATAAGAATCTTCTGGCGTCCAGGGAACTTGAACTTGGCCCTGCGTAGGGCCTCGATCACGTGCTCCTTGTTCTGAAGCTTGGTGCGTACGGACATGATGACCTGGCCAATACGGACCCTGGCCACAATACCTTGGGGCTTCCCAAAGGCACCTCGCATACCTGCCTGGAGCCTGTCGGCCCCTGCACAGGACAACATCTTGTTGATGCGGATGACGTGGAATGGGTGGAGTCGCACTCGGATGTGAAAGCCATCTTTGCCACAATTTTTCACCATATACTTGTTGGCACAAATGCGGGCGGCCTCCAGGCCTTCAGAGGACAGCTGCTGACAGCCACCAGACACCATGTGACCACAGAGCGGGAACTCTTCCACCCTTGCCTTCTTCCGACCCAGGTCAAAGATGCGGATCTTGGCATCTGGAACCCCTCGGCAGAACCGAGACTTTGGGTACGGTTTGTTCTTACAATACCGGTAACACCGCGCTGGACGACGACCCATCGCGCTCCACAGTCTTCGGTGGCACCCGGAAGCTAAAGAGGCCCTCCCACGCCTGCGCACACCTCCTCTATATGTGCTCCATCTACCCGCAGGGAACCATAGAGTCCTGAGGGCGGCTTGCCAACTCTCAGGACTTCCCAACCATAGAGGCAGACGCTCTCTGCGCCTGCGCGCCAACTTGACCTTGCACATGCGCAGAACAGGGATCACCTGATGGGCCCAGTGAGCTGGAGACTGAGGGTCCGGTTAGGTTGCCTGTTTCCCTGTGGCGGTCTTGGGTTTCGAATTTTTGCCATAATTTTTGCCTTAATTATAAAATATGTATTTTCTACAGTTTAAAGAAAGAAAGCCCTACCCAGCTTTTTGTGTCAGGTGTAGCAGAAGGGTCGATTGCTCGGCGTCCGTGTCTCCCCTCGGCATTTGCAGATGAGCCGCTGTGCATGAAGGACGCGTGGCCACCTTTCCCGGGTAAAGCGGTTTCTTGTCATTGTTTCCGTGGGAAGGCTTAGGAGGAGATGAGAATAAGCTGGAGCTAGGGATAAAGGGAGATGCCTGTTGTACATATTGCTTACTATATAAAAATATATATATTTCACTATCAAAATGGCATCCTGGATTGAAATGACAACTGAACTTTTTAACCTCAGGCTGTTTACATTTTTTCAGATGTTAACTGCTGCTGGGAAGAGTAACGATTATGCTTTCTTAACCTTTTAATAGGTTATTCCTTCTGATAATGGATGTTTTAAAAATACGATGACGATAAACAGAGCTGAAAAGGATGGAGAAGACAGAACAAAAGAGTTTACATAGAGCCTATAAGTTCTGCTTGCATTTTTCTAACTACATTTCTTTGTGCTCTTTCACAAACTCATGTCATCATGGAGCTAAATCCTTCCATTGTGAATATACTCTGCCAATGCTTTTTCCCTAACAGAGGGAAAAAAAACCCCAAAATGTTGCCTTTCCTCAACAGTGAGTAGGTATTGCAAAAAATTAAAACTTCCAGTGTAGAAGAGGGCTTTGCCACATTACATAGAAACTCATTTACTTTCTTTGTTCAGATAGTGCTTGAGTGTTTATTATGTGCCTAAATATGAAATTAAAGCAGCAAGTAACATTGTATTGTTCATACTAAGCATATGGGTTTTTGATGATATGCAAATAATGTACTAGCATAAAATTTTTAAGTACAAATATGTTGAAAAGGAAAAGCAAAGTGAGCCCTGAGAGCCTGGCATAAGGCCTTGATCTAGAGAGAGGACTGGACAGGGAAGACTTTATCAGGAAAGAGATTCCATGTAGAGACCATGGCAAATGCAGAAGCCATGAAACAGGCAGGAATATGCTTCATGTAAGGAACTAGACTAAGGGCAGTAGGTCTGTAGCTTAATGAAAGTAGGAGGGGGTGAGGGGCATAATGTGATCCTCCAGAAGGGAATGGCCAGTGTGTATGTGTGAGGGGAGCATTTCATATCGAGCAAGGCCCATTTTACCAAGTTAGGGAATCTGATTTTTAATAAATGGTCATTGAAGAGCTTCGCATAGGTTTTATCACCCTGGTTAGAGAATGTTAAATAGGCTGGAAAGAGTCAAAGAATGGCTACAAGGAGGCCAGGCATTTAGAAAGACTGCAATATTGCAGAAAAGGGATGAGGATAACTAGAAATTTCTCCTAATGTCTTTTATTTTGTAGACATACTTGTATGATTTTTCAACACTTCATGCCCAGACTCTATCACAGTGCCTGAGAAGAGGAGTCTGTGGGGTGAAAGAGATATCCCCAACCAGAGCTCAGGTACATGAACCCTACCTGCTTAGACCTTGCTTTGTGTTTCCAGAACCCTAGAACCCTTTGATCGGCAAATCCTGAGTGCATATCGCGGTCTGTCTACAAAAGCCTCTATTCTTAATCTGAAGGGTGGCCAGTCCTGTTTTGTCTGGGACTGTATCAGTTTTAGCACCGAAATCTGACTCCTCAGTCGCAGGCAAACTAGGAAGGTTGGCTCCCCTACCACACTTGTGCAAGAGGCAGGATAGATAGAGTGAGAGAATGGGAAGGGAAGTGCAGAGGGCCACTGGGATCCTCCATTAAACTTCTTTCCCCAGGCCCACAATCATTTGGGAAAAGAGCCTAAGGAAAATACATGAGCCATACCATTCTACTCAAATCTTAACAGAAAAGCATTCCCCTCAATCGATTCCAGAATTTTGAGTGTTCTCCCACATTCCTACTTCTGCCGCCACTATACATGTCATGCTAGGCAAACCTTACAAAAGTATAAAATGTGTCTGCCTTAAATTAGCTTGAAATGTGGTTGGGAAGATGATACATGGGAAACAATTTAGATTTTTCTCATTTGCTGAATTTATTACTTTGATAAATGCAGCAAAAGGCTGGCAAAGAGAGACACTAGTATATGAAATTGCAGTGGCTTATAGAATGGCTAGAACGTGTTTGGTGGAGGTGAGAAAGAAGGTAAGGATGGGAATAAGGCAACAACTTAAGATGGTTGGGATCTGCAAGGACAAGGCCCATGTCTCTGTGGTTCACGGTTTTGTCCCCTGCTTTTGGCAAATTGTGTGGCTCATAGAACACAATAAATGTTTGAATGAGTAAACCTGCTACTGAGGTGTAGTAGTGTGGTGGTACATTTTTAATAACCTGCTTAATGGGGAGAAAATACATTATTTGTAGTGTTTGCTGACTTTTGTGGTGTAAGTACTCCCTCCTTGGTGAATTTCAATCTACCAATGTGATGTTACTCAATCTGAAGACAGGAGAACATGGACACAATTTGCTCTTGTGAGCCAGTTGTTAGCTGGCTCCTGCATACCATTTGGCAGTGCATACAAAGGAAAAGAGTAAAGACAAACTTGGCTAAAGTTAATAATTCACATTCTGGAATAAAAAAAATTTGGAGATCTGCAAGGAGGCATCATTTTCTAAGCACCCCTGGAAAGCAGACAGGTACATGTGCTTAGACGTGATGGTGCAGCTTTGACTGTGAAGAAGGCTTTCCTCCATGGTTTCTCTCTGCTGTTGCCCAGCCCTATGTAAGAGAGCCACATTATTCTGTACTTATTGATTAGCTGTGCATCAAGGCAGCCTTTAATTACCTGGAGTTAACACTACACAAAGTTAAAAATACAATCAAATTCCCTGAATCTTCTATTTTTATGCAAAGATTGGAAAAAAAACAGTTCTGCATGTCAGTACAATGCAGCTCTTCCTTTTCTTCAAGGATAACACATTTTAAACATTTCACAAAGAACTAAACCTGACTTTTCTCTAAGAACATGCTCTAGAGTCTACTGCATTGACTGAGTGACATGCACCCGTATACCCTCTCCTGCTGCTGGCAGCTTTTGCATTGTTGATCACTCAGTCATTACGGAATGCTTCCTCACTCTTGGTGTTTGACAGTACGCTGTGATTCTGAGGTCCTGTTCCCATTTGGGCCCTCAATAAGGCATGAAGCCTCCACTGATGATGAAGTCATTTTCATTTGCATTTCTGAATAACTTTACAATACTTTTGAAAGTTTAGGTTAGCAATTTGACTATATTTTCCTAGTTTTGTGTTGAATGTGAAAGAAACATGGTATGACTGGCCTTCTCTTCCAAGTTAGCAGATTGTACCAATTGTCATGGCTGATAGATGGTCAGACTGCTTGTTTCTTGCTTACCTTGATCCACAATGGTCTCGTCAGATTACTTTCATTCCTCAGTCCTAGGGATCTAATGCATTTTCTTTTTTGGCTATTTTCTATATTCTTATTACACCTCTTTGAGAATGTGCTTTTCATTTTGGATGTAGCAAGTGAGCATGTGCAGTGCTTTTTGCTTTGGTGGCTGGATGAGTTCCTCCAAAATAATTGATATTTAGCCTTGTTCCAGAAAGATGGAACAATGTGGTAAGGGCTAAATCAGGGAGGGACAGCACATAAATATGCTCATTAGAATTTGATTGGTTTAGTTTGTAAAATTTCAGTTTACATATTTAGGTTTAATATTTGCACAAGACATATAAATCATTAATTTTTCATATGAATAATTGATGTGTAGTTTCATGAATTTGAATACTTAAGTAATATTATAATAAAAATGATTTGAATAGAAACAGTATATACATTTTTCCTCTCTCTCTCTTAAAAGGACTTAGTCCTCTCGGTGAGTTTGATAAATACTGATCCTGATCTGAAGTTAGGGAGCTGTGTGTGTGTGTGTGTGTGTGTGTGTGTATGTAGCTTGCCCTTCCATGCATTACGTGCATGGGCTTCCTGACCTTCAGAACCAAATCCATGTCCATTTATTTAAAAGCTACAATGATAAGGAAATGTTGTTTTCTCCCTACTGCCCAAGCTGCTTGCAAATAATATGTAGTTCATGTGGTTTACTAGGTTTACAGAAACCCATGAAAAAAAATACTGAGATATTTATATTACAATTGTATTTCAGATTAAATGAATCTTGTATGTTTAATGAATGTCCCTTTATCCACTGAATAGAGCTTCTTTATGAATGTGAGAAATCAACCTTAGTAATTAAGAAACTCCCAATTATGAGACTGCTATTCCAATCAATAAAGCACTGATTTTGGTAGGCTTTTAAAAAAGTTTTGCCTCATATGTGAAACACTTTCATCCATTAGCCTTTTGGTTTTCCCCATGGCAGCAAATACTGAGGACTGGATCAGAGAAAAAAATAAACAGTCAAGTATGTTTGGTTGAACTCACTGTAGGATGTCACACTGTTGGTATCACATGGTGAACTACTGCTTTATTGAACTGTAATCAATAAAGAATTTTTTTAATTCTAGTAACAAAGAATTTGGCCTTGCCAAAAGAGAAGCCTGGTCATTTCCCTTAGGTTCTGGGAAGTAATCTCTACTGTCTTTGTTTTTTGACCTTGGGTCATACTGGATGGTCTAACAATGTGATTTAGACTGGAGTTTGGCCACACCCATATAGTTTTAGGATGGGACTGGCCAAACCATAAAGACCAATAATGTAATGTAATGTGGGGGGTTGGGCCAAGCAATTTCAATCTGGAGACTAACATCAACTTTTGAAATTGGCCACAAAACAAGTTTCAGCAAAATTTTAAAACATGGAAATCATAAAATATATATTCTCCAACCATAATGGAATGAAGCTAGAAATCAATAACAGGGAGAAATAGAAAATTCAAAAAATGTGGAAATTAAAGAGTGTACCCTTAAGGAACCATGGTGCTAAAGAAGAAATAAGAAGAAATTAGGAAATGTCTTGAGGCAAATGAAAATGAAAATACAGCATATCAAAATGTGTAGGATGTAGTAAAGGCAGTGCTGAGAGGGAAATTTATAACTTTAAATGCTTACATTAGAAAAGAAGAAAGATTTCAAATCAGAAAATTAAACCCAAAGCAAGCAGAAGGAAGGAAATAAAGAAGGAAAGAAAAATCTCTTTTCAGCCACACAACTCAGTATGGTAATGTCATATACTCTTAAAATTGTTGTCAATATGAGAAAAACCTTGTTTTCAGGTGTCACCTATAATATTTAATTTGCAATGACTATTCTCAACTATGAATGGACAACACTCAGGAACCACTTCACAATTGATATCCTCATTTCACCTCACAAGTGTTGATTTTGTGCATCTCTTCCAATCTTCAAATTTAGTGACAATCACACCAGAGGTTGAATTGGCCACGATGGAAGTATATGCAAACATATACTGTGGAAATTGGCAAATATCACATATCAGTTCTTTGACATATTTTTCTAGAAAACCAGTTATTAAATATGAACCAGCACACATTAGTAATACTCCTCACAGTTACATGTTTTCTTCATTGGTGTGAGTGCTTATGTCAAGTCAAACAGAAATCTATGCCTGTTTCTAATGGGCTCAAATAATTCATTATTTTCACTGATTAAATTATAAAGTTGAAGAATCTATTTATACCTTTAATTAAAATCCCTCTTCCTCTTAAATAATTAAAGTTATTGATAGGATCTGAATTTGTTTTGGCAACAGTTTGGCTCTTGATTACATAGTATTTCTGTTCATACTATTCATCCCTATTGCACATGTTTTATAATCCACCTGTTTTTTACCAATTTTCTCTGTTTAATAAATCAATTTAAAAGTATTGCAAAATGGAATATCTATAATTTTTCACTTGTTTTATGGAAATGTTCCAAAAATGTCTTTCCAAATTGTAGTTACAATGGTATATTTCAGCTTTATTAAATTTTAAACAAACAACTCTTTGGCTCCATATCTTTGTGTTACAATGCTGAATGAGTCAGCACAGGGAGTATTCAGAGTACTCTTGGAAGTAATTCTAACACCAGAACAATTAGCAATAATGTATTCATACATTGAAGTGACTGCAAACCAAATAAACATTCTTCAGGAAACCCAAACTAAATGTATCTTCTAATTACTCTAATGCCACCTGACATTAGGGAAATGGTGAGGTAAGATAATCAAAGTGCAAAAGAGATTGCAGATTTCACAAAAGCAATGAGTGAGTTCACTGTGTGACCCATCCCAGGACCTTGGAAGAGGCTTATGCAAGTGAAGTTCCCTGAATCTGAAGCTTCCTTAGGTGTTTATTCATGGTAATTATAATTCTAGCATAGGATATCATTTTCTACTTCTTAGTGTCTATTTTCGTTTTTGCCTTTCTAAGTGGAATTCCTGTCTCATTTATTTTCTACAGTCCAATGTCTTCATGATCTTCCAACAATATTTTTATCAAAACTGCTCTCAAATCCTTTACTCACTAAAATTTAGATTATAGTTTCAAATAAAATTTTCCACACCCAAGGTTTCCAAGATCAAAGCTTTATGATAGAGAATTGAACATTAATGATATAATTTCAAGCAACAAATAATCAGGAAAATTATATTCATGCATGGGATTATATAGGTGCCTCTAAAATCATGACTTACATCTTAATTAGCTGGGGGAATATATTTTTGGTGCTGAACACTTACCAAAATTTCTTATAAAAAACTGATTCCATAGGGATCAATAATTAAAATGTTATATTCAAATAAAACTTCTGCAGGATTAAAATAAGTAAATTCACATATATGTATGCTTCTGTTTTCACACACGCATGCATGTATTATGGCTATGTGTTGTAGAGATTCCATAGAAAAAATAAAAATGGAATTTGAGTTATATATTAATGCATTACACTCAACTACACACTTAGTGGTGTTAAACAATACCATGGTTTTGGTTGTTGATTAGTCTCATCAAAGCAGTTGTTGCTTGGGGTTTACTCATGAAATTGCAGCCATATGATTGTTGAAAATAAAATAATCTTTAAGGTTACTTCACTTCTCTTCCATGATTCCTGATAAATGCTAGATTAAGCTTTGGTTTCAGCCAATGACACCTGCCTCTCCACATGTTCTTGGCTTCTCACAGCATGGTGACTGGGTTCAAAGAGCAGGTATTACAAAAGAGAACCTCATGTGGAAGCTCTATCAACTTTTGTGACCTAGTCTCAGAAATCATACAGCATCTTCTGTTGCATGCTTCATCAACATTGTGAGTCACTAATGCCAGCTGTTGTTCAAAGAGGAAAAAATTAGTCTCCATTTCTATGATGAGAGGAATGTCAAAGAATTGGTAGACATGTTTTAAAAACCCTCTTCAATTTGTTCCTTTTTTTGTCCCTTTTAGTCCAGGATGGCAGTGGTTCTGTTTATATAGATCTTTCAAAAAACATTGTCAATACACAAGGGTCCAAACCATCAGACAATAGAACGTTCCATGAATCCTTCCTGGGTAACAGCATCTCCAATTCTGGCTTTCACTGCAATGGTTGACTATATCCATGATTACTCACATGGAGTGCTAGTCTCTGGGGACTGATTTTCTGGAAATTAAGAAAAAAAGATCAATTTCTAGTTTCTTGGTACCCAGGAGTTCACTTTTTCAGCTTATCCTTTTCCTCTGGCATTTTACTACAAGCTACAAGGGAAAACAAGGTTGCACTTTCCACAGCTAGCTTGAAAATTTCCTCAGCTAAATTTCCTAAGTTCATCACTCTCAAATTCTGCCTTCTGTATGACATGAGAACTCAATTTCACAAAGTTCTCTGCTACTTTAAAACAAGGATCACCTTACCTCCAGTTTCCAATAGCACATTCTTCATTTCTTTCTAAGGATTAATCAGAAATACTTTTAACATCCATAATTCTACCAACAGCCTTTTCAAAGCAATCTAGATCTTTTCTATCAAGCACCTCACAATCCTTCCAGCCTCTATCCGTTCCCAGTTCCAAAGCTGTTTCCACCTGTGTGGTATATGCAATAGCAACACTCTACTCTCTTGGTACCAAAATCAGTTTTAGTTTTCTAGGCTACTCACAGCAAATGCCATGAAATGGGTTGGGTTAAACAATAGGAATTTATTTGCTCATGGTATTGCTGGCCAGAAAAATGTACAAATCAAGACATCATCAAGGCAGTGCTTTTTCCCTGAAGCCTAAGCTGCTGGTGATCCTGACTTCTCTATCACAGAGGAAGGAATGTGGTGGTGGGTGTCTGCTAGTCTCGCCCTTCACTTCTGGATTTCATTGATTTCAATCTCTTGTTTCCACGACTGTCTTATTCTGTCTGAATTCATCCTGTTTATAAAGGTCTTTTTTTTTGGTATGGTGTTTGGCCGGGTCACATATTCTTTTTCCATGTGAGTATCCTGTTATTGCAGCACCATTTGTTGAATTTTTTGTTTGTTGTTGCTGGTTTCTTTGTTTGTTTGTCTGGGAAGTGTATGGGCCAGGAATTGAACCCAGGGCTCCCACATGGCAGGTGAGAATTCTACCATTGAACCACCCTTGCACCCCCCCCCCCCACACACACACACCATAAAGGTCTTTGATAATAGGATTAAGAGCCACCTTGAATGAGGTGAGACTCCCAAGTAACCTCATCAGAAGGTCCTATTTACAATGGATTCATGCCATAGGAATGCGTTAACTTTTTTCTGGGGTATGTACAGCTTCAGACTACCACAGTATCTAAATCTGGTCCAATAATCTGTTGTTCTGTAACGCCAAAATTCAGTGACTAAAACAACAACAGTAAAGATATTATAATTCAAGATTCTGAGAGTTCAGCTGGGATCAGCTAGGAGATTCTTCGTGGTTTTTCATGTCGTCGTAGTCGGTGACTGGAAACATCTTAAAAATTTCTCAAGTACGTAGTTGTCATTGCTGCTGGCTATTGACTGGTTCTTCACCTGGGGTTGTTGGTCAGATTTTCTATACCTGACTTCATGTATCCTGGGCTTCCTCATTGTGAAACCTGAGAGAAAGAGAGAGACAGAGAGATAGAAGAGATAGGAGAGAAGCGAGGAGAGTATTTCATGTATGAATTTGCCTCAGAGTCGTAGAGCACCATTCTCACCACACTTGAATGGTTAAAAGTAAATCACTAAGCTCAGCAGGCAGGATTCTTGCCTGCCATACCAGAGACCAGGGTTTGGGATTTCCAGTGCCTGCCCATGAAAAAAAAAAAAAAATCACTGAGAAGACTTCTTGAATGGTTGAGCAAGTACTTATGAAAATCTACTTTTCCATGAAAGCAACGAAAATACTGGCAAAAATTGTCAAAATCAACTTTTTAGAACTCTGGATATTAAACAAAGGCTTACAGAAATCTGAGGAGCATTTATCCTAGAAAAAACTGCTGAACTGCATTAAGAACAGTTAGCTTTCTGGGGACTTAACTTGCTCTATTCCTATAACCTTCTCTCCAGCTCCATGGTGGCTGTGGAAATCTGCAGCCTTCAAACCACAATAACTGAAAAATAGCATCCAAACAGCCACACAGAGGGCAAACCAGGTTAGGAACTCTTTCAAATGTTCCATGCCTAGAGAAATGTGATTATTTGACCTTTCTGGAGGTTTCCTGGAAAATCCCCAGCTATAGGAATTATTGTTTCACCTGACTCACAATTTGCTCCATGCAAACAGCCTGTCCCTAGGTGTTTGGCAAAAAAAAAACAAAAAGCAGCAATTGTTTAACATTTCAGTTTTCTGAGTCAGTTGGGAAACTCAGTTTTTTGAGTTTCCCAGTTGCAAAAACAAGAGGCTGGTCAATAATATTCAAAGAAAGATCTGGAGAATATATCTGCAGTTGGGCTTTGAAAAGCTCCAACATGATCCTGGTGATCTAGATACATGCTATGCCCATTCTTACGAAATTCCTCCTAAGGCTCTAATCTCTTGCCTATGACTAACGTGGAGGCCCTGTACAAGCAGAAATTGAAGCCCAAGACAGAATGCTAAGCTGCTAGAGCACTGAAGGCATGCTACAACACACACGAAGACCGTCAGCACAGAGTGGAACAATTATTGACTCAAAGTAGATAAAGAAATATCTGTCCAGGTATTATATCCTTTAATCCTCATTCAAAATTATTAGGTTGGGTCTTTCTGATTGCTTCCACGGAGATGTACGTTAAGAGGGAAACCACTTTGAAAAAGCTTCAGAGCCAAGGGATCCCACACAGCCAGAAACCTTTGGAGATAAAGAAGGAACATTCCCCTGGGGAGCATCATGAAACAAGAAGCCAGGAGAGAAAGCTAGCAGATGTCCCCACGTACCTTCCCAGCTGAGAGAGAAACCCTGAACTTCATCATCCCCTTTCTTTGGATACCTTAGTTTGGACATCTTCATAGCCTTAAAACTGCAAACTTGCAACGTACTAAATTCCCTTTTTTAAAAGTCATTCCATTTCTGGTATCGGGCATTCCATCAGCTTACAAACTAAAACACTGCGTAATAAAGACCTTATGGAATTATTCCATGAAAGTCGCTAATATACACACATACGCACAGACACCATATTTGTATTCATTAAAAACTGTTGAAAGAATACAAAATACTGATTACATCAGTGGATTACAGCCGCAGCAGGATATCAAAGAGTAAGGTTTAAATTTCCTCCAAGCAAATACCATGAAATGGGTTGGCTTAAACAATGGGAATTTATTATCTTACAGTTTTGAAGGCATGAAAATGTCCAAATCAGGTCATCATCCAAGCAATGTTTTCTTCCTGACAACCAGCCGTTGTCAATGTTTGGGTCCTCTGTCACTTGGCAGGGCACATGGTGGCATCTCCTGGAATCTCCCTTCTCTTCCAGCTTTTGTTGATTTCAGCTTCCTCAGTCTGTGGCTTTCTCACTCACGGTCTGTATTTATTCTGTTTATAAAGGACCCAGTAATAGGATTAAGTCCCATCCTGGCCGAGGTAGCCTCATCAAAATGTTCTGCTTTCTATGTGTTCACACCCACAGGAATGGATTAAGTATAAGAGCTTATATTTCTGGAGTACACACAGTTTCAAACCACCATAGGTTACAACAAACGAGGGGCAGGGGATTTGATCTAGAGTTGCCATGTGATATTATTTAAAAAGTCCAGATTTCAACAAAAAATTGTGGATAAGCAAAGAAATAGATAAGTATGGCTTATCTATTTATTATTTATATTATTATACCAATAATATAAACTGTACCTGAGGAAATCCAGATGCTGTTCTAACTAAACAAAGAATTTTATAAATATGTTCAAAGAATGAAAGGAAACTATATCTAAGATTAAAGTTGAGTATGAGATGATCTCACCACATACACACATATGTATAAATATATGTAACATAAATTGCATGTAGATTAGAATTATACATATGAATACACATATAAATTTAAATTGTACATATAAATAGGCCTATGTTTATGATATACATATATTTTATGAAGAATAATTCATATAATATTTTTATATGTAGTACAGTTGTGGAAGAATGTATATGTGTGTTTGTATATGTATATTTGTGTGAATGTGTATATGTTCGCGTGCATTAAAACTTTTGAAAAGATGCAAAATGCCCATTTTATTCATGGATATAATTGCCCATAAAAATAGTGTTTTGGAATAGTATTCTGAAATTAAATAGAATTTTGAAGAATTCTTGCTATTGCTGATTTTGTTCAGGCTCATTCTTTCCTAGAAATAAATGTCAAAGTTTTCTATTTTCTTTGAGTAATCTTTAGATAGTAAAACATGGATTGAATTAAATCTAAGTAAATCCTTTAGAGATGTAAGAAATGTTAAAGAAATAAATTATTAATGGCCAGTTTAGATTAGTGTGCAATATTCTTAAGCAACTCTTACTAATTCTCTAATGAAACTCTTAGTAATTGTAGACAAAATCTGCCCAAATATTTCAGGATAAGTTTTATCTACAAAACATCATATTCAGAGGATATAACACTTGATGTGTTAGGTGATGCAGCATTAAAATATCGTACAAGTTATGTACAGAGCTGATATAATCAGTTAAAGTCATTAAATTATTATGAAACTGTTAAATGCATCCTTCAAATGCATAGTAAAAATATTTAGTTAAAAATCTGTAAAGTCATGAGTATTTTGACATACTAAGTTTTAATTCTCATCATTGATCCAGCGCTGCATTCCCAACTCATTTTTGCTCCTTGATGTATATAGTTTCATCAACCAGGAAAATGACTTATAGAAAGGATTTCACTGGCATCAAGTTTTACAGGTTCTTTCCCAATTACAGCAGTGGTAGTTCCTCATCCAATCAGTGGCACAGTGAATCAAACACTCTCTCTAGAGCACAGCTACATAGATCTGTCAGCCCCAAACTTGTTAAATCTCAGTGTGGTGAATAGTATTTACTTCTCTATTTTTAAACCAAAGTCTCCAGTTTCAATGAAAATTAAAAGTAAGAAAAATAATGCTACTAAATTAATACTATGCCTAAGTCGTGACAACAGAAGTATTGTCATAGCATCTCTGAAAATCCAATTACTTTTCATGTCAGTTAACTCTGTCTAGATCGAATTAAAATTTTAAAAAATTAAATGGAATTAAAATGATTCAGCCAACTAATCGACAAAGGTCTACTGACTGACAAATGCCCAATTCTACTCTACCATATGTCAGATGTGTGGGAGGATAAAATAAGAAATAGATGTGGGGAAATTTAATTTGAGCGATAAGACGTCTGCACTTGAAAGAATTACTAAAACATTAAGAGACACTATGATAATTACAATGTAATTGGTACACACAATTAGACTGTAAAATGAAAGAAAGTAATAACTCCTTTAAGTTTAGAGGTAAAATAAAGCTTTATGGAAAAGATCCCCATAATGAATCTAGACATGGTCCTTTTTTTGCTTCTTCAAAGATGTCCCATCTGAGTAATATTTTACAGGAAACTTGTTTTATAATCTTTTGTATTTTCAGAGTCCTCCCTCTTTTTTACTGTTCTGTTCCAGGACCTTATAACCTGTCAGAATGGACAAGGTCCTCTCTTATGACAGAAGAGCTTAGAAGGATGTCTTAATATCAATCACCATTGAGCCACACAGATTGGAGTTTTAACATAGTTTAATAATGAGCAATTGTTCACACACACAGATACTCACCTCTATCCATTTAGTTTCTGGGAACCTCAGGTTGGAGACTTTTAACAAGACCTAGCTCTATTAAGAAGAAATATGAAAGTCAGCTTTTCTTGTAGGTTATATTTTCCCAGAGAGCAAATATATGTTATGTTTGAGCCTTTTTTGTAGTTTCTGGAGCCACATTTGCAAGATAAATATTACTTTCTTTCTTTGACAGGTTTGAGGGTCTGAGGCCAAGCATATATTTTTCCATTTAAGCATATCAGCTCTAAACTACTACTTATGATCTTTGGTCCTGCCTAAATAAACAAACCTCAAGAAGTTTGGCTTTAAGTTCAATTCAGATATCTCCAGGGAGGAATATTTTGGATAAATAATCACACTAGATTATTATCTGACCGTAACTTTCTACAGAGACATTATTTCCCACACTTACAAGTCAACCTACTCCTCTAGTTATGCTCCTTTTTGTCAGCAATCTGTTTATAAAAATTGAATGCATCATTACAATATTGGCACTTCTATTTTTCATGGGATTCACATCATTATGTTTGTTATTTTATCATGTTGATGTGATACTAGCAACTCATAATTATTTTAATCATTATTAATAATTTAAAATAATATCCTGTATAGTCTAATAAGGAGTATAAAGAGTGATCTCCCTTTGAGACTAAGATTCTCTCCAATGTTGTTTAGGTCCATGCCAGTCATACGAGGTGACAGGGATAAGAGAGAGAACAAGGTTAACTGGACATGGTAGTGCTACACAATTGAGAAATATATTAATAGATCTAAAATCAAATCAGGAGAAGTAATTCATTTTAAACCTTGTTAATAGGATAAGTCTTACTGACTAAGAAGATTCAATTGGACATTTGGGAAATAGAAGTGCAAAGGACTTGCAATAAGCAAATGACAAAGGAAGGAAGCATGTTAGAGTTAAGATGCCTGTTCATCAGTGGGCAAGTTCTAAGGTGAAAGAGATAAGGAAGTGTTTGAGAAAAGAACATAGTACAGTGGCTATAGGAGATCTTAATCTTGACAAATGGGAGCTTTGTGTAAGAGAAAGAGAAATACCCAGTGCTAAGGAACTTGTTTAAGAACTGTGATATATTTCAGGTTCAAACAAGACATTTGATCTTTTAATGGTGTTCTTTAAAAATTGTCCTTAAAAATCATCCTTAATAAATTAATAAATTAGCATATTTCCCACTTTAAGTACAAAAAATAGACAAAACTAATCTGTGCACTTAGAAGGTAAAGTAATGCTTACCTTTGCCAGAGGTGGTTGATTGAAAGGAGGCAGGAGGGTACTTCTGGGGCTGGTAATTTATGTTGTATCTCTTGTTCTGGGTGCGGTTATAGGAAGTGTGCTATTTGTGAAAAGTTCATTTTTATGTTTACTAGATGTGTGCTTATACTTTAATAATAAATTTTTCAAAGTAAAAAATCATCATATTTAAAAGAAAAGTCATCTCTGTAGTATGTCTGCCTTAAGTAAACAGTTTTTCTATTAGGTCAAGTCCTGAGAGAAGAGGGCATTGGAAGTAGCTGACTAGTTTACAGAGAGAGAGAGCACCTCCCTCAGTCCTCCCCAGCTCACCTCTATACTTCATCTTAAATTGACATTCTCAACATCTAATTAATCGCTTAGGGAGGGAAAGCTGTATTATCCTGAGTTGGAGGATGATGTCGATAAATGAAAGGCAATAATGACCTTGATGCTTCTCCATTCACGTGCTTTTTCGTTTGCTAACGCTGTTGGAAATGCGATATACCAGAAATGGAACAGCTTTTATAAAGAGAATTTATTAAGTTACAAGTTTACAGTTCTAAGACCATAAAAATGTACAAACTAAGGCTTCCAGGGAAAATACCTTGACTTAAGGAAGGCCGATGTCCATCACATGGAAAGATACATGGCTGGCATCTGCTGGTTCTTGTTCCTGGTTCCATTGCTTCCAACTTCTGATGCCAGTGGTTTCCTCTTTAAGCATCTGTGGGCTCTCATTTATCTCTTCTGGTACACAGCTTTGGGTTCTGGCTTGCATAGCATCTCATGGGAAGCATAGGTCAACATCTGCTGGGCTCTGCATCTCCAAATGTCCCTGTCTAAGCTTTTGCACTCCAAGCATCTCCAAATGTCTGACTCTCTGTGGGTTCTGAAGCATATGTTTTCTCCAAAATGTCTCCTCTTTTAAAAGACTCCACCAAACTAATCAAGACCCATCCTGAATGGATGGAGTCACATCTCCATCTAAGTAAAGGCCAAGCCCACTAGTGAGTGGGCCAATCTCCATGGAAGCAATTCAATCAAAGGATTTACACCCTACAATATTGAATCAGGATTAAAGGACATGGCTTTTCTGGAGTAAACAACACTTTAAAACCAGCACACATAACAAGCAAAGATAAGATTTCTTCTTAGACTAGTCATCTTTCTCAAAATAGATCTGGCAAGCAGTCTACATTTATAACACTAGTTGGATGAGAAAGTGAATGTTCTTTCCCTCCAGGTCACATTGTTGTTATGATGGTGGTGTGGTGGTGGTTGTTTTTAATCAGGGATACACTGAATGATCAAATTTTACTTGCAGCTGTGTTGTTATCCAGTGTCTGAACTCTATTCATGCTTGCTCCCCCAGCTCTTCTGTTATGCATTGCAGTGAAGCTCTCATTGGTCTCTGTTTCTCAAGTGCTATTTCATCAGAAGTGAGATACGTATTTTTCATGAGCTAATTTACTCCTGTGTTCAAGTAGGATGCTCCAGTAGTTATGGTCTTAAATGCTCTCATGGTCAGGTTCATGTGTCAACTTGACCAAGTGGTGGTACCTGTTTGTCTGGTTGGGCAAGTGCTGGGCTGTCTGTTGCAATGAGAACATTTCATAGAATTAGATCATGATCACATCAACTGCATCCATAGCTGATTTCATTTGTAATCAGCCAAGGGGAGTGCCTTCTGCAATGAGTGATGCTCAATCTAATCACTGGAAGCCTTTTAAGGAGGATTCAGAATAGACAGGCTCTCTTCCTGCATTGGCTGGCAAGCCTCTCCTGTGGAGTTGGTCCCAGACCCTCCATCAGAATTGTCAGCTTCACAGTGTGCCCTGCAGATTTTGGACTCTGCATTTCTGTGGTCACGTGAGACACTTTTATAAATTTTATATTTGCGAGTGTTCCCTATCGATTCTGTTTCTCTAGAGAATCCTAGCTAATACATCTTGGTACCAGGAGTGGTTCTTAAGAAACAGAATCTTAAAAATGAGTTTTTATGAATGGCTTTCTACTCTGACTGGACTCGAAGGCACTGAGGACTCTGATTCCCATAATCAGAATGACACTGCCAATCCATAGAGTGAGTTGGCAAAAGAGATAGTCAAAATATCACCACTCAGTTCTCCTAATTCTTCACTTGTATGAAGCCGGGCTCTGGGTGATAATGTTTTTGACGCCTTTACATAGATTTGTGGAAATAAGAGGTATAGAGATGTTGGTTGGTTGTTGTTAGACACACTGGCTACATTAAGGAGTGAAAGTGATGGGCTTAAGGCCTCAAATGTGATGCTTAAGTGCCGTCTGAAAGATGTAGAAGCTGCTATGAGTATCCTGAAGGAAAATTTTATTCCCTGTAGCTGTACACTTGAGATCTGTGAAAATCAAACTCAGAATCTTATTGTTAGAGTAGCAGCTTTACAACGTAAACTGAAATCTCAATGTTGCATGGTATCTGCCATTAAAGTGAGGGCATTGATTGAAAAGGAATGGGGCCCTGAAAAATTGGATGGTGATATAAGGAATGATAATGATGTCAGGGGTGAGGTTGAAACACTAGGTCATGCTGAGTCTTCTCTAGATAACCCTGTAATAGTCTGCCTTGAGGACCTAGCCACCCTACCTCAAGCCTGACTTGAGGAATTGGCTACCCAACTTCCTCCTGAAGGGATTAGCCCTAGAGTGATTAATCCTGTTTCACCAGATGAAATTGCAAATGAATGCCCTGAAGCAAATGACTTAGAAGATATTTCTAATTGTTTTCAGGACCCACGCCCACCATCCCTCATTTCTTCCAGACCTATAACTAGACAAAAATCCCCACAAGACCCTAAAAGTGAGGTACAAAGTATCACACATGAAGAGGTACGTTATACTCCGAAAAAACTGTGTGTTTTCCAATTTATATAGACAGATATCAGGGGAATATGTGTGGCAATGGATTTTAAGGGTGTGGGATAATGGTGGAAGGAATATAAGGCTGGATCAGGCTGAATTTATTGATATGGGCCCACTAAGCAAAGATTCTGCATTCAATGTTATAGCTTGAGGGGTTAGAAAAAGGTATTAACCATTTGTTTGGATGGTTGGTTGAAACATGGATCAAAAGGTGGCCGACATTACCTGAGGTTGAAATGCCAGAACTGCCCTGGTGTAATGTAGATGAGGGGATCCAGAGGCTTAAAGAGATTGGAATGTTAGAGTGAATTTATCATGCAAAGCCTGCTCTTATACCCCAGGAATGTCCAGAGGATGCACCTTTTACCAGAACAGTGAGAAATAAATTTGTGAGGCTAGCACCATCATCCCTGAATATCTCTGTAGTTGCACTTCTCTGTAGGACAGATATTACTGTAGGAACTGCTGTCACTGAGCTGGAATCCTTAAACACAATGGGGATGATGGGATCCCAAGTTGGCAGAATCCAGGTGGCAGCACTTAATCACCAAAGACAGGGTAGATGTGGCTATTATAATAAACAGCAAACTCAAAGCAAGCATCAAACTTATTATGACCTGCAGAGATTTGTGGCATTAGCTAGTAAATCATGAGGTATCTAGAAATACAATAGAAGGGCAGTCTACTAAATCCTTGTTCTAGCTGTATAAACAAAAGAGTTCTAGGTCAAGTGAACAGAAGTTTAACCTGAATTACAAAAACACAGAGTCATGGTCCCTTAATCAATTTCTAGACTTGAGACTTTTTACAGACGCAAAGCCCCTTGAATGAGGGGGAAGTCAGGTCCCTTTGGGGTAGAACCCTGTTACACTACCACAAATTTATATTGTTAATATTCCTCTAAGCCTTCCCCAAGGAGACTGACAGCCTTTTACCAGGGTAACTGTGCATTGGGGAAAAGGAAATGATCAGATATTTCAGGGATTATTAGACACTGGTTCAGAAGTGACATTAATTCCAGGGGACCAGTCAGAGTGGGGGCTTATGGAGGCCAGGTGATCGATTGAGTTTTAGCTCAGGTCCATCTCACAGTGGGTCCAGTGGGCATCCATATCCATTCTGTAGTTATTTCCTGAGTTCCAGAATGTATAAGTGGTATAGACATACTGAGCAACTGGCAGAATCCCCACATTGGCTCTCCAACTCGTGCAATGAGGGCTATTTTGGAGGAAAAGGCCAAGTGGAAGCCACTAGCACTGCCCCTACCTAGCAAAATAGTACATCAGAAGCAATACTGGATTCCTGGAGGGATTGCAGAGATTACTGCCACTCTTAAGGACTTGAAGAATGCAAGGATGGTGATTCCCACCATATCCCCATCAACTCTCCTACTTGGCCTGTGCAGAAAACAGATGGGTCTTGGAGGATGACATTGGATTATCATAAGCTCAACCAGGTGGTAATTCCAATTGCAGCTGCTGTTCCAAATGTGGCATCATTGCTTGAGCAAATCAGTACACCCTCTGATAACTGGTATGCAGGTATTGTACTGGCAAATGCTTTTTTCTCAATAGCTGTTAGTAAGGACCACCAGAAAAAGTTTGCTTTCAGCTGGCAAGGTCAACAATATACTTTCACTGTCCTACCTCAGGGGTATTCAACTCTCCAGCTCTATGTCATAATCTTGTCCACAGGGATCTTTATCATTTCTCCCTCCCACAAGACATCACACTGGTCCATTATATTGATGATATCGTGTTGATTTGGACCTAGTGAACCAGAAACAGCAACTACTCTAGACTCACTGGTAAGGCATATGTGTGTCAGAGGATGGGAGATAAATTCAACAAAAATACAGGGGCCTTCCACTTCCATGAAATTTCTAGGTGTCCAGTGTGTGAGGCATGTTGAGATATCCCTTCTAAGGTGAAGGATAAGTTGCTGCATCTGGCCTCTCCTATAACCAAAAAAGAGGCACAATGTCTAGTTGGTCTTTTTGGATTCTGGCAACAACATATTCCTCATTTGGGTGTGCTACTCTGGCCCATTTACTGAGTGACCAGTAAAGCTGCCAATTTTAAGTGGGGACCTAAACAAGAGGAGGCTCTGCAACAGGTCCAGGCTGCTGTGCAAGCTGCTCTGCCACTTGGGCCGTATGATCCTGCAGATCCAACGGTGCTGGAAGTGTCAGTGGCAAATAGAGATGCTGTCTGGAGCCTTTGGCAGGTCCCTATAGGAGAATCACAACACAGACCCTTAGGATTTTGGAGCAAAGCCTTACCATCTGCTGTAGATAACTACTCTTCTGTTGAGAAACAATTTTTGGCCTGTTATGGGTCTTAGTAAAGACTGAACACTTAACCATGGGCCACCAAGTTACTATGAGACCTGAGTTGCCTATCATGAGCTGGATGTCGTCTGACCCACCAAGCCATAAAGTTGGGCGTGCACAGCAGCACTCTATTATAAAATGGAAATGGCATATATGAGATAGGGCAGAGCAGGTCCTGAAGGCACAAGTAAGTTACATGAAGAAGTGACCCAAATGCCCATGGTCTCCACTCTTGCCACATTACCTTCTCTTTCCCAGACCAGACTATGGCCTCTTGGGGAGTTCTGTACAGTGAACTGACTGAGGAAGAGAAAACTTGGGCCTGGTTTACAGATATTTTCAGCACGATATGCAGGTACCACCCGAAAATGGACAGCTGCAGCACTACAACCCCTCTCTGGGGTGTCCTTGAAGGACAGTGGTGAGGGGAAATCCTGCCAGTGGGCAGAACTTTGAGCAGTGCACCTGGGTGTTCATTTTGCTTGGAAGGAAAACTGGCCAGAGGTGCGTTTGTATACTGACTCATGTTGCTAATGGTTTGGCTGGATGGTCAGGGATTTGGAAAGATAATAATTGGAAAATTGGTGACAAAGAGGTCTGGGGAAGAAGTATGTGGATAGACCTTTCTGAGTGGGTTAAAAACATGAAGATATTTGTGTCCCATGTGAATGCGCACCAGAGGGTGACTTCAGCAGAGGAAGGTTTTAATAATCAAGTGGATAAGATGATGTGTTCTGTGGATACCAGTCAGCCTCTTTCCCCAGCAACTCCTGTTATTGCCCAATGAGCTCATGAACAAAGTGGTCATGGTGGTAGGGATGGAGGTTATGCATGGGCTCAGCAACATGGGCTTCTACTCACCAAGGATGACTTGGCTACAGCCACTGCTAAGTGCCCAATCTACCAGCAGCAGAGACCCACACTCAGCCCCCAATATGGCACCATTTCCCGAGGTGACCAGCCAGCTGCATGGTGGCATTGGACCACTCCCTTCATGGAAAGGGCAGCAATTTGTTCTAACTGGAATAAACACATACTCTAGATGTGGGTTTATTTTCCCTGCGTGCAATGCTTCTGCCAAAACTACCATCTGTGGACTTACAGAATGCCTTATCCATCATCATGGTATTCCACATAGCATTGCTTCTGATCAAGGAACACACTTCACAGAAAATGAAGTATGAGAATGGACACATGCTCATGGATTCTCTGGTCTTACCATGTTCCCCATCATCCAGAAGCAGCTGGATTGATAGAACGGTGGAATGGCCTTTTGAAAACTCAATTACGGTGCCAACTAGGTGGCAATACCTTGAAAGGCTGAGGTAATGTTCTCCAGGAAGCTGTGCATGCTCTGAATCAGCATCCACTGTATGGTGCTGTTTCTCCCATAGCCAGCATCCATGGGTCTGGGAACAAAGGTGTGGAAATGGTAGTGGCACTACTCACTATTTCCCCTAGTGATCCACTAGGAAAATTTTTGCTTCCTGTCCCTGTGACCCTGAGTTCTACTGGTCTACAGGTTTTAGTTCCATAAGGGGGAATGCTTCCACCAGGAAAAACAACAACGATTCCATTGAACTGGAATCTAAGACTGCTACCTGGTCACTTTGGGCTACTCATGTCCCTGGATCAATAAGCTAAGAAGGGGATTGCATTATTGTCTGGGGTGATTGACCCTGACTACCAGGGGAAATAGGACTGCAACTACACAATGGAGGTAAAGAAGAGTTTTCTTGGAGTACAGGAAATTCCCTAGGGCTTCTTTTAGTACTACCATGCCCTGTAATTAAAGTCAATGGAAAACTGCAACAGCGCAATCCAGGCAGGACTAAAAATGGGTCTGAAACTTCAGGAATGAAGGTTTGGGTCACGCCACGAGGCAAAGAACCACGGCCAGCTGAAGTGCTTGCTGAGGGTAAAGGGAACATGGAATGGGTAGTGGAAGAAGGTAGTGATAAATATGAACTATGATCAAATGATCAGTTACAGAAATGAGGACTGTAATGCTGTTTTGCTCCTGTTATACCATTTAAGTTATAAGATATCAAGTTTAAGAATGAATATTACCCAAGGACTTGCACCCTGTTCTGGAGAGAGTTAATGTGTTTCCAGTTATATGCAGAACAGTTGAGTATTGTTAGGTGAAAGAAAAAAAAATGTGTTTTAATGTTTTTTATTTAGATATTAGGTATGGTTTAAGGTGATACATATAGCTGCCAAGTTGACAAGGGGTGGAGTGTCATGGTGAGGTTCATGTGTCAACTTGCCCAAGTGGTGGTACCTGTTTGTCTGGTTGGGCAAGTGCTGGCCTGTCTGTTGCAATGAGGACATTTCATCGAATTAGATCATGAGCACATCAGCTGCATCCACAGCTGATTCCATTTGTAATCAGCCAAGAGGAATGTCTTCTGCAATGAGTGATGCTCAATCTAATCCCTGGAAACCTTTTAAGGAGGATTCAGAAGAGACAGGCTCTCTTCTTGCTTTGGCTGGTTAGCCTCTCCTGTGGAGTTCGTCCAGAACTTCCATCGGAATCATGGGCTTCACAGTCTGCCCTGCAGATTTTGGACTCTTCATTCCTGTGGTTACATGAGACACTCTTATAACTTTTGTATTTGCAAGTGTTCCCTGTTGATTCTGTTTCTCTAGAGAACCCTAACTAATACAAATACTATATCTGACACAGAGGGACAAGTTTGTGACAGCCCAAACAAAACATAAAAAAATCAAAATATCACTCTGGCTAGATTGTCTTAACCAATATTGGTAATTTCTTATTCATAATACCTTTTTATTTAAAATACAATTATTTGAGCTGTTTTACAGAGGAGGAAAAACAACAACCTGTTTAATAGAAGAAAAATCTTCCATGCACAAGTTTATATTTGCATCATATTTCTATATATTTTTTCAGACAGGCTATGATAACCACAAACAGAATTTTAAGATAACGTATTTTTCTCCAATAAATGTGCTAAAACAGGAAGAATTGTGACGTGCTTCTGGCATACAGCAGACTGATGTTAGGTCATAGCAATTAAGGTGTGGCTGTGTGACAGGAAGAGTGACATATAAAGGAAAGTTTCCCTTTTAGTTGAAACCAAGTGTAGGGTCAGTAAATGACTCTGAAGGTGATTTAGACCTCACTGGCAGAAACAGTGAGATTTTTTTCTTAGTGGTGATACTTATCTATTTCTGATAGAGTCAAGTATTTCCAACCTAGAGTGGACAATTCTATTCTTTCTTTTTGCTGCTTTAGACTGAGAATGGCTTCAAAGAGTTCTTATTCAGGAGACAGAGAGGTCCATTTAAAATTTTAACTTACCCAGGAAAGACTTTAGATACTAAATCTAGAGAGCAAGAAAGAAAAAGTTGGTGAGATAGGAAAGTCACCTGTTTGAGGTAAGGCATATAAGGCTGGTGTACTTGTGCTCATAATTTAGAGCTTATTTTGTACAGAGGATGTGTTAGTTGGCTGAAATGGATTCAGACACATAAGGAGTTGTATGCTAACTTCTGGGATTGTAAAATATTTAACCATGTGTTAATTAACTCAGATCAATGGTTTAAACTAACGGCCTAGCTGTATTAACTAACCCAGATAAATAAAGGCTGAGAAGAGCCCCCAAATAGAACCTATTCAACCTCTAAGTGTACTAACCAAGTCTACCTAGTTTTAGTGATATCAAATATACTAGTTTAATAGAATTTATGCCTTTATAAATGAATGTTAATTTTAAAAGTTGACAGGAAATCTCCTCAGAGTCACAGGATATATTGGATTCTGCAGCTCAAATTAATAAAATAGTTGCTAAGATGGTCAACACAAGTATTGAAATAAATACTTAGTTACAGATAGAATATTTCTATTTAATTCTGAGATTCCCCACCTAGAAATGCTAAGACATTCAATTCTCTTTAAAATATTTCAGTACTCTTAAACCTTATGTGAGTGTTATATTTTAAATTTTTTAAATGGCAAATTTGTTTCTTAGATGTTATTTATGAACACTTTTATGAAACAATGGCATATTATCACATCAGCAAGTTATACTCATTAATAGTGTCATACTCATTAACAAAACAACACAAAATTTTACTCAGTGGCTCTCAGAACACATTTTACATTGTTTAAATATGTACAATTATTAAATGTAATATTGTTATTAAAATCTGACACAAAACAACAAATATATTTTGGTGATCATTACCTGGGGATGATATCAAGTCTTTATCTATAATGTCAGCTCCAGCAACTTGGGGGTTGCGTGGACACATTAAATGAATAGTGTGAAAGCACCTCTAGGGTCAGCAAGAAATACCAAATGATAAGATCAGATATCAAGGTTTGCCTTGGAAAAGTTGGAAAGAGAAAAATGTGGAAGCAGAAGTGTCCATGGCATTACATTTTTTTAATTTTCAGAGACACCCCCCCCCCCCCAGAGTTTCTTCAGGATTTGCTCAGAACTTAAGCCTAACATCCTGACAGATAATGCAGAAAAGGACACTGATGGAATTCCTCACAGGCTGACTTCTCTTCTGCAGACCTCCTCTTTTCTGCCGGCGCCCCTGTGTTCACCTCCCAAACAAAATAATTTTCCCTCTTGTCATTGCTCAGAATCTTACTGTAGGAGAACCCAATGTAAGCCAATATTTTTGCGTGTATTTGTAAGTATTACATGTATATAATTGTGCTTGTATGTGTGTATATGTAGTATAAGGCAACTGGAATGTAAATGAAAATGTTAATGTTGCTTCTCTGTTAGTAGGATTGTAAGTGATATTTATACTTTTCTGTGCTACCTGACATTATTTCTTGAAACAGTTTTATTGAGATATAGCCATGTACCATGCAATCCATCCAAAGTAGGCAAACAAGGGCTCACGGTATATTCACAGAGTTGTGCATGCATTACCATAATCAATATTAGAACATTTTTATCACTCCAAGAAGAAACCCCATACCCCATGTACTCCCCTATTATTCACTTAGCATTGCTCTGGTACCTTTATTACGACTGATGAAAGAATATGTTAGCTATAATCCATATAGTCCATTCCTATTAACTATAGTCCATATAACGCCCTATTATTAACACTTTGTAATAGTTATATACATATAATTCATGAAAAACGTTCTTATATTTGTTCTATTAATGTCAGTCATCACCAACAACAGGGTTCACTGTGTTATACAGTCCCATGTTTTGTCCTCTAGCTTTCCTACTAGTGAATTAAATGACCCTAAATTTCCCCTTTCATCCATAATCACAGGCAAAATTCAACATTGTTAATTACACTCACCATAATGTGCTACCAACACCTCTATTCATTTCCAAAATTTACAATCACCCTAGTTAAAAATTCTGCACAAATTAAGCATCAGCTGCCTATTCTCTACCCTCATTCTATTTCTCAGTAACCTATATTCTAGATTTTAATTCTATGAGTTTGCTTATTACAAATAGTTCATAGGAGTGAGATCATCAAATATTTGTCCTTTTTGGGGTCTGGTTTATTTCATTGAACATATTGTCTGTACATTTGATCCATGTTGTAACCTGCATCAAGACTTTGTTCCTTCTCACTGTTGAATCATATTCCATCTTATCTGTATACCACACATTGTTTACCCAGTCATTAGTTGAGAGGCGCTTAGGTTGTTCTTATCTTTTGGCAGCTGCAAATAATGCCACTGTATACTTCAGTGTGCAAGTGTCTTGGTGTGTCCCTGTTTTCAGTTCTTCTGAATATATACTTAATAAAGGGATCTCCAGATCATATGACAATTCTATACTTAGGTTCCCAAGGAACCACCAAAATATCTTCCACAGCAGCTGCAACATTTTGCATCCTCACCAGTAGTGAAAGAGTTTTCCTATTTTACAACATCCTCTCCAAACATGTAGATTTCTTTTTCTAAAAATAGTGGCCACTCTGGTAGGTGTGAAATGTATCTCATGGTGTGTTTTTGTTGTTGTTGTTTTAGGTATGTGAGGACCAGTAGAATAGCATTTATTATGAGAAGAGGAAATAGGGGTGAGCAGATAATTGCTTTTCAGACACAAAGAACTTTCACATATCAGAATTAGATTAGTTACAAAAGGACCAAAGAAGAACGCTTGGTTTGTCCAAATAAAAACCTACATCCTTTTCATAAAACAATGTTGAGTAATGTCAGGTGATAAAATATATTCAAAATGAGTGAAAACACAAATCATATCATTATGACTACATAGGTCACTTCTATTTAAGTAAAACAATCATATTTTCAGGGAGTTAATGACAAAGTACAGTGTGTCTACAGAAAGAAGAGCAGGACAGTGAAATTTCTACAAACTACCTTAGATGAAAGAGTTGAGGAATTCAGTTAGACATTTACTGGGCAAATGCAGCATAAATGAACAAGGTAGATACAGTAAACAAGTTCAAATTTTCAGAGGGCTGTCACACAA
The DNA here is from genome assembly GCF_023851605.1 of Tamandua tetradactyla. NCBI lineage: Eukaryota > Metazoa > Chordata > Mammalia > Pilosa > Myrmecophagidae > Tamandua > Tamandua tetradactyla. The sequence goes on along the minus strand of NC_135340.1, from coordinate 6,141,551 downwards.
AAAGTAAAAGATTGCTCGTTCAGTATTTCTCTAAAAATCGGAACTTGAACTGAGGGATAAACACAAGCAAACGACAGGCTGCAAAGAGAATTGTACCAAGTGGATTAGTTATCTTAAGAACTTCTCTTCCAATATCAGGCACGCCACATTTTTTTTTTTCTTCTGAAAGGAGATGCTATAACTTAACATGTCTTGTGAACATCTTAAATAAGCTGCATTTTCATTGCAAGCCCCCCACTGCCAGCAATGACTGCACTCACAGCATCAGTGAAAGTCTAAAGTTAAGCAACTACTGGTTTTGGTTTTTGTGATTTTGCATGGGCAGGCACTGGGAATCAAACCCGGGTCTCTGGCTTGGCAGGCGAGAACTCTGCCTGTTGAGCCACCATGGCCCACTTGACAAAGTAGTTTTTAAAGGAAATGATCTTTTTTTCCTCAGCTATATTTTAGTGTTCTCAGGAGGTGAGATGAAAAGAGAGCATATTCCCCAAAGAGGGTCAGTCTGAATCCCTAGGAATTGTGATATTGCTTTCTGGGGACAGTTCTCAAACTCCAAATGAATCACATAATTATGCCACTGGGATTGTGCTGGGTTGGGACAGGGGGTGGGGGTGGGGAGGGTGAGGGAGTGGAGAAGGCAGGGAAAACACAGCTGACACCCTCTGTTCTACACTAAAAAGGAGAGCTATGATTATGAGTCACTAAGAAAAATAGCCTCGTCAAATAATACTGATGGGCTCCATCCAAACTGATGAATACTACAAAACAAGCATCATTTCAACAACTATTCAGTATAATGCTTAAGGACAAAATACATGTAATGTAGTTTATAGTGTATATGTGTTTTTATCACGTACTCAAGGAGTGCCAACGTGCTTAATCCACTCAATAAATTGAAAATACAAATTTTACATTTCTCTATTTGTCGGTATACAGGATTCTGAAGGTAGATCTTGAATTCTGAATGACAGATCGATTTTCAAGAAAAGCCACATAATCAGGCTAACAGCTGTTCATTGCAGATTGGTGGGACTGGGGTAGCTTTAATAAGGGAATAAATTTGTTGAAGGAAACATCCAGGGCCCCTGCAACCTGCTCTTTGGGCATAGCCATTCTTGTGGTGGACTTACCTCACCGTCCTTGCTCTAAGATACCTCTCACAGCCTCTTCTGCAGGAAGCCCAACAAGGGCTGCATGCATGACCATCACTGACTATGAAGGTATATATATGCTTGAGAAATCAAGGGGAAGACTTGTCTCCTTATTGCATCTCTTCCTCTTCCATGACTGGCTGGACCATCTCAGACCACTGGTGGGCACTGATGGTCCTCTAATCCCAGGGAAGTCTCTTTGCCAGATTCTTTGTCCTGCTGTGACTTTCCCCCAAGTTCAGAATTGGCAGATTTTACAGCAGGTGGTACATTTTTCCAAAGACATCTTGCATTATTCATGTCATTATGGATTAGATATAGAGTTAAAAGCTGACCATACATTGCAGTGTAGCAATTCCTCTAGGAGCTTCGTGTTCCTGACTCTTGCATTGACCCAGAAACTTCTTGAAACTGAAGCACTTTCTGCCATCAGTGCCGCTGGCATCTTCCCCTCTGGTTCTGCAGCCATACATTCCAAAAGCTCAGACCCCCGACTCGGAAGCCCAGACCCCAAATTCTTATTGTGGTTTTGATTTTCATTTTCCTAACAGCTAATGATGGTGACCATGTTTTCATAGTCTTTTAACCACTGTATTCCCCTTTTGGACAACTGTCTATTCAAATTTTTGGCCCATTTTCAATTGGGTTCTTTTTTTCATTGTTGAGTTGTAGGATTTCTTTATATATTCTGGATATTAAATACTGATCAGATATCCTTTTCAAATATTTTCTCTCATTGCATAGGCTGCCTTTTCACTTTATTGACAAGATCCTTTGGAGCATGAAAATGTTCAGTTTTGAGGAGGTCCCATTTATCTTTTTTATTTTTTTAGCTGCTTGTGCATTGGGTATGAAGTCTAAGAAATCATTGCCTACCACAAGATTTTAAATCTACTTCCATACATTTTCTTCCATGAATTTTATGGTCCTGGCTTTTGTATTTAGGTCTTTGATCGAATTTGAGTTAATTTTTGTATAAGGTGTGAGTTAGGGATCCTCTTTCATTCTTTTGGAGATCGATATCCAATTCTCCCACCACCATTTTTTGAAGAGACTGCTTTGTCCCAGTTGAATGGACTTGGCAGGCTTTTCAGAAATCAATTGATAAAAAAAAGAAGAGACAGATTTAAAAAAAAACATAGAAGCTATAAAATTTTTCAAAAGGAGAAATGATAAGTGTCACCTATTATTGTTCATCAGAATTAATTGCTAGTAATAGCATATGTCACCCTTTAATAAAGAATGTCAGAGCATTTTTTAAAAAATCAGTTGATCATAGATTTGAGAGTCTATTTATGAACTCTCGATTGATTCCATTGGTCAAGTATCTATCTTTATGACAGTAGCATACTATTTTGACCACTGTGGCTTTATAATGTGATTGAAGTCAGGAAGTGTGCATCCTCCAACTTCATCCTTCATTTAAGATATTTTGGCTGTTTAGAGTCCCTTGCCTTTACAAATAAATTAGATGACTGGCTTTTCCAGTTGTGTAGAATAGACTGTTGGAATTTTGATTCAGATTGCATTGAATCTGAGAATCAATTTGGAAATAGAAACATGCTAATGATGTTTAGTCCTCCTATCCATGAAAATGGAATGTCCTTCCATTTATTTAGGTCTTCTTTGATTTCTTTTGCCAATATTTTGTAGTTTTTCTGTGCACAGGCCCTTTATATTATGGTTAAATTTGTTCCTAGATATTTGATTCTTTTAGTTGGTTTCATAAATGAAAATTTTTTCCTGATTTCCTCCTAGGTTGAACCATTACCACTGCACGAACCTCTACTGAATTTTATGTGTTGATCTTGTATCTTGCCACTTTGCTGAATTTGTTTATTAGCTTTAGTAGCTTTGTTTTAGATTTTTTGAGATTCTCCATACAGAATCATCTTATATGAAAATAGCAAAATTTTACTTCTTCCTTTCTAATTTGAGTACCTTTTATTTCTTTATCTTACCTATCTTCTCTAGCTAGAACTTATAGCACAATTTGAATAACAGTGGCAACAATGGACATCCTTGTATTTTCTAAATCATAGAGGGAAAGCTTTCAGACTCTCACCATTAATATTAGCTGTGGGATTTTCATATATTCCCTTTATCATGTTGAGGGATTTTCCTTCTATTCCTATATTTCCAAGTGATTTTCTAAGAAAGGATGCTTGATTTTGTCAAATGCTTTTTCTGTATCAGTTGAGATGACCATGTAGTTTTTCCCCTTAGTTTTGTTCCCTGTAGCTCTAAGAAGGCATTGTGGATTTAAATCACCCCTACTTCCACCTCTTTCAGAGGTGGGGTTAAAACAGAAGCTCCCAGCAACTTTTGTCCTGAGTGGGTTTGAAATGTTGCTGACCTCAAAGCTGGGACCCAGGGATCTGAATAATCAAAAACCAAAATTAGTGCTCAGCTGTGAGCTCTCCTGTTCTTTGAAGAGAGCCACTCTTCAGCAAACTGTTCCCCCAACTCCAAGAAGGCATTGGGTCTCCAAATCATCCCTGCTTCCACCCTTGTGGAGGGTGAGGCTGAAACAGAGATTGCCAGCTGCTTCTTTTCCTAGGTGGATTGAAACTAGAACTGCCCTCAGAGCTGGGACCTAACAAACCGAGTTCACTAAACAGAAACCATTATCGGTATTTGGCCATGGCCCTTCTGCCCCCTATCCCCCTTCTTGGGGAAAAGGACTTTTATTTCCAACCAGAGCCTAGATCCCAAGTCAGTCTGCTATAAGAATGGGGGATGGACGCCAACCTGCCCAGTGTGTAGAGTTCTACTCACAATTCTTCACCAGAGTTTATCAGTCTCTTCCTTCTACTCTTCTGTCTCTGGAGCCCCTGAATATTTGTTTCGGAGAGTTTCTCACTGTTTACTAGCTGCCCTGAAGGGTGAACTGAGTCCTGGAGCTCCCCAATCTACCATCTTACTTCTCACTATCCTGCATGACCGAGAACAATGTGCTATTTGTATTTTCTTTCTTTTTCTTTTTACAAATGGTGTTCTAAGAATATTCAACACAAGGAAGATTCATGGAGCATAAAGCAGTATGTTGGGCCTCCTGGAGACACTGAGTCCTAGGCTGAGGAAAGATATCTCAAGATTGGGAGTGGGAGCACATGTGTCATTGACCTTCCATCTTCCTCCAGTAGGACTGCCTGTTCTGGAACTCAGTAGGATACAGGCTAAGGCAGGCTCTCTGGGAGCCTGCAGTGAGGAACTAGAGTAGGCAAAGGGAAAGGAAATGAGGTGAAACTATCATCAAAGCAAGAGAAAACCAAGACTACTTGATTTCCTACAGAAGATCAATTTAGCACCCAGTAAGAATGATTTACTAATTTCTTTTCTTTCTAGAAGGCCTATTATATCATATTGACTGTTGTTCTTCATAATTGCTTTAAAAAATGTAAGCATTCATCCCAAACAACTAAAATATATTTAAGTGATGTAAGAATATACATATCAATGTCTTGATATTATGGCAGGGGCCCATTCATGGGTGGGGCATAGGATTACATGAAGGAATGTCAACATTGAATATGCATTATGAAAGGAACACAAACTTTAAGAAATAGAACTATAGATTATTTTGGGAACCTCCATTAATTCTCTAGACTTTGATACACAGTGATTTAATACCATATCTCAATATATAGTATATAATTAATTATGTTGCATAATTCTCTACTTATCTCTTAAAAATAGTAAGAGATTTACTATTGCTCAGAATTTGATTTTTACTCATTAAATCACATTTTCAGATGTGTCATTCATTAACATTATAAATTGGTTGTATACCTTATCAGGCATTAATGTGCTGTTCATTCCATTTAATTTTAAATTGAATAAAAATTTGGCAGAATATTTTGAATGAAAATTGCACATCATTGTAACATTTATCTTGTTCTACTCTAAAATCAAGAAAAAACATGACAGCAGAGATGAGTAGTAATCTGAACTTCCTAATGCAATAAATCCATAGAACATATATACATTAAGTCAATTTGTATATTGAACATTTTGGTAGGAAACAGTAATCTATATTTTGTTTTTTTTATTATAGAACAGAAAAAAAAGATTAACTGCTGGATAAAATTTGGTCATCTTTGTTATTGTGACACTTGCATTATCCTATTTGGTCAAGCAAAGTTGAAAATTGCATCTGAGTGACTACTAAATAATCTATACGGCAAAATAATCCGTCCAAGAAACATTAGTTATAAAAATGCTTTAACATTTTCAAATCATATTCACAAAGATTTAGTTTAAAAAATCTTTGCACCAAACATAAACTGATATTGGGCATAAACTCAATTGGAACACTTCATGTTTTTAGAAAGTGAAAATATGTAATTCATAAATAGACTTTGGAACATTATAGATTAAATAGGACTTATTATTGGGACATTATAGATTAAATAGGACTTATTATTAAGAATAAATTATTTCAATGTATTCATGGGCTTTACTTAGTGGTTTATATGTGCAATTTTAGGTGCTCCACTAATAGAACTGAAAGGCAAAAAGCTTGAAGGAAATATTAAAATATAGGCTGCAGGAAATTAAGTATAGGCTGTCTAGACCATTTTTATACAGTCAAAACTCTTTCAGTTTAATATTTGATAAAATGTTGTGGATTCCATTTTAGCAGAAATCAAAAACTCAAACTTCAAGAGCAAGGTAAAAAGTATTCTACTGAATTGGACTACTTAGTGTCAGTTATGTTAATATGTACAGAGTAAAATATTCTTAAAATAAGCAGATAAAAACCTAAGGATGAAACACAGCTTGCAAAATTATTCATCAACAAGGTCCTATTGAAATTCAGAAAAAGAAATAAAAAGAAAACAGAAAAAAGTTCACTGTTTCAGTTTGCGAAAGCTGCCAAAATGCTATATACCAGAAATGGGTTGGATTTTACCACGGGATTTATTAGTTTAAAATTTTACAGTTCTAAAGCTACATAACTGTTCCAATTAAGGCATCAACAGGGCAATACCTTCTCTAAAGAAAGAAGCAAACAAGAACCCACAGAAACTAAAAGAACCACTAAAGCCAGAACTTGAAGATACCAGCCATGTGCCTTGCTATCTGGCAAAGGAACCCCAGATGCTAGCAGTCTTTCTTTAGAGAAGGTATTGCCCTGTTGATGCCTTAATTGGAACAGTTATGTAGCTTTAGAACTGTAAAATTTTAAACTAATAAATCCCGTGGTAAAATCCAACCCATTTCTGGTATATAGCATTTTGGCAGCTTTCGCAAACTGAAACAGTGAACTTTTTTCTGTTTTCTTTTTATTTCTTTTTCTGAATTTCAATAGGACCTTGTTGATGAATAATTTTGCAAGGTCTCTGAGCTGCAAAGGTTTGAAGCTGTCATGTACCTCAGAGAAGGCCATGTTCCTTTTGTTCATTCCTGTGGGTGCAGACCTATTGTGGGTGGGATCTTTTGGTTAAGTTATTTTCATTTGGGGTGTGACCCACCCCATTCCTTTTACTGGAATCCTTTATGAGAGGAAAAAGGAGAGAAACACCCAGGGAAGTTTGGAGATAGCTTGGAGAGAAAAGCCCCAGAGAAGCAAACAAGAACCCACAGAAACTAAAAGAACCACTAAAGCCAGAACTTGAAGATGCCAGCCATGTGCCTTGCTATCTGGCAAAGGAACCCCAGATGCTAGCAGTCTTTCTTTAGAGAAGGTATTGCCCTGTTGATGCCTTAATTGGAACAGTTATGTAGTTTTAGAACTGTAAATTTGTAAACTAATAAATCCCGTGGTAAAATCCAACCCATTTCTGGTATATAGCATTTTGGCAGCTTTCGCAAACTGAAACAGTGAACTTTTTTCTGTTTTCTTTTTATTTCTTTTTCTGAATTGATGCAAATGTTCTAAGAAATGATCATGATGATGAATATACAACTATGTGATATTATGAATTACTGATTATATATGTAGAATGGAGTGATCATATGCTAAGAATGTTTGTGTTTGTATGTTGGTTTTTTTAATAAATAAAATAAATTAAAAAAACAAACACAAAAAATTTATTCTTTGCTACAAAAAGTTTATTAGCATGTAAAAGAAAATAATTTTTTCTTTCATGCATTTCAATAATATTTTAATAGTCCCCTTTTGACCATTCTTTTATACCAATACTACTCATAATTTGATGTTAAAAGATAGAGATGATGAGAAAAATTAAGTGAATGCATGTTCTAGTTTGCTAGCTGCCAGAATGCAATATATCAGAAACAGAATGGTTTTTAAAAAGGGGAATTTAATAAATTGCTAGTTTACAGCTCTAAGGCCGAGAAAATGTCCCAATTAAAACAAGTCTATAGAAATGTCCAATCTAAGGCATCCAGGAAAAGATACCTCGGTTCAAGAAGGCCAATAAAGTTCAGGGTTTCTCTTTCAAGTGGAAAGGCACATGGCAAACACAGTCAGAGTTTCTCTCTCATCTGGAAAGGCACATGGTGAACACAGTCAGGGTTCCTCTCTGATCTGGAAGACCACATGGTGAACACAGCATCATCTGCTAGCTTCTTCTCCTGGCTTCCTGTTTCATGAAGCTCCCCGGGAGGCATTTTCCTTCTTCATTTCCAAAGGTCACTGACTGGTGGTTCTCATGGCTATGTCGTTCTGCTCTCTCAGACTCTCCTTCCATTCTCCAAAATGTTGCCTATTTTATAGGACTCAAGACCCATCCAAATGGTTGGAGACATGTCATCACCTAATCCAGCTTGGCAACCACTCTTGACTAATCACATCTCCAGGGAGATGATCTAATTACAGATTCAAGCATACAGTATTAAATAGGGGTTATTTTGCCATTTTATGAAATGGGATTTTGATTAAAACATGGCTTTTCTAGGGTCCATATACCTTTCAAACCAGCACAATGCAGTATATTATTTTTAAGATGTATCCTTCAACTAATAAGCAATCCTCCAATTATTTGTATGTTCATGTTTGATTACAATGGTAAAGATAATCACCTATTTTCTTGTTAGTTTTCATTGGTGTTGTGTTTTTGTTTGTTTTGACATAGGCAGGTCCAGGAATCAAACCCGGGTCCCCGGCATGGCAGGCGAGAATTCTGCCCCTGAGCTACTGTTGCACCTCCCAGGTGCAGCGTTTGTTTTAACTGCAAACTGTCTGTTAATTATTTTAGAAAGCATTCAGCATATATTAGCTCATACACCTGTCAAAATAACCCCTTTAAATAGGTTAATTTATTGTTTACTATGTTTACAGATGAGATCATTGAAGCTTGAACCTCTCATCCAAGTTCACACAGCTTCTAAGAGGAAGATTGGTATTGAGTAGGTCTAATTTGGAACAGGACTCTAATTACTTAGTGTAACAAAGAAAGTCTCTTATTGCCTCTTTGCAATAAATCACACTGCTTGCCTTATTCTTATGTCTGTAGCCCTTTATGGGAAGCTAGCATTTTAACAATGAATTTGCTCATTTATAATATATGCTGTTTTTCTATATCCTTGGGATGTCTGTGATGCAAGAACACCATGTAAAAACGACAAATAGTTTAGTATACCAAAAATGTAAAATCTTATACTTAGGCTCTTTTCCTAAAGTTCTTAGTTGGAAAGAATATATCATTTTTAGAATAAGGATATGTTATGTAAAATTATTCAGCAGCGGCCAGTCCATCATTGTAGAGCAGTGAAAAATGCCTGTCCTGCAGACTAATTGGCATCATATGCTGACTCCATCATATATTAACCAGAACCTACGGGGAGAGTTAATTATCTGTTCTTTGCCTCTGATTCTGCATTTGTAAAATGAGCAAACCAACAACACCTTCCTCATGAGATTGTGGTGGTGTTTACTTGAGATAAGGTACATGAAATTTTTAGAACCGTGATTCATGCAAAGGGCCCAATTCATGTTATGTATTAAAATTAAAGTATGGATAGGTGATGAAATATGTAAGCTGCTCGTATCCTACCTCCACTGCTGTGGTCCCTGTTCCTGTTGATTCCTCACTTTAATTTATGTTCTCTTACTTATAAGTCTTAGTGACCATTTTGTTAATCTTATTTCACTTTTTCATTGCATTAAATATAGAAGCCTCCTTGATAAGTAAAGGAACTCAGTTCTTTGTAGCAAATTTATATTAGTTCTGTCCATCTGGTGGATGCACAAAGTATAAATTCAGTTACTTTCTAATCAATCACACCAAATATGTGAGTTTGGTGTTGCATACTCGTTGGTTAATAGCTCTAATGATGTTCTCAGTGGTAGGGTGGCTTTTTTAGCACGAGTTTCAATCTTCACTAATATTCCTGTGCAAAATTCCTTTTATCATTTTGTTATTTTCCTGATGGATTTCTATACACTGAGGTATTTGTAAAACCTATCAACTGTCAATTTTAGGATTACATTTTTGCTATAAAAGCAAAGCTTTCAAAATATTTCATTTCAAGTTTACAAATGATCATTTCATTCCCTTTTTTGAGGAATCATTTTCTGTTCATTATGAAACAACTTACAAATTTTACAATCATCCTAAATATTCTCTTCCACAAGGGTAAACAATAAGAAATGGCTCAAGCATTTTCAAGTAACTCCATCCCTCCTCTAGGTTCCATGTTCATCTATTATTCCAGTGAATTAGTAAAATATAAAATCAAATTTTGAAACTTAAAAGAAAAACCTTCATAAGTTCTAAGAATCAGATTAAGGTGATGTGTGTCTAGAAATTTCTGATTAATTTATTTCTTCTTAAAGAGTCTGCTTATAAACATTTGACTTATTTACGAATTAACATTCTAATAAATTAAGTATAGATAATAAAAGGAGAAAGTGTGAAAATGATTCAGATCTATTTTCAATGAGATATCTCTGGGTAGTTTCTAATCAAATATAATCACATAAATAAACTTTTTTAATGTCCCATTAAAATTTGGTGTTTCCAAGGAACATCTCTTTTTTTCTCTATCTAATTTTTTTCCGTCTAATTACATTGTCTAATACCTTGTTCCTGGAAGTAATATTTAATATTGAAGCGAAAAGTACAAAGTAAATATTTCTGAGACCTACTCAAAATTAGTTTCTGGAACTTGTTAAGGAGAACTAATATGATAGAGAAGCAAATAAGCCACAGGCAACAAATAAAAATAATTATATCTGTATAATGTAGAAAATAACAGAAGTATTTAGAAATAATATTTTCATTAAATGTAGACTCACCTAGCCATCTAATTTGGTCTCAATATTTTGGAGCTTAAGAGTCCTTTGAAAAGCTGATGAGAGCTATGTACTCTCTCCAGAATACTGCACACCCTGAATTCTACCCAAGTAAGAACCCAAGGTTAAGGTTGCCTGTTGGACCTATAGTTCCGTTAACTCACCAAATTACAGTAAAACTTTACCACCACTGTTCAGACAAACGGATGTTCTCAATCTGTTACTATTATAAAATGCTTTATATCTATATTCTAGCAACTAGCAACAATCTCCAATGGGTCCAATTTTTTCACCTACTTTTTCTGCCAGCACTTAAATCCTGATTCTCCCCACTTTCTTACATTTAGTCAAACAAACACCCTTCCTAGAGCCCAATCACTTATATTACTCTCCAAATGTGCTCTCTGAAAGTCCTTTCCCACATATGCCACCACTCTGAAAGTGCCTCACTTTATAGATCTATCCCAGGATCCATTTGGGACACATCTACCCCAGGTTGGGTAGTTTTGCTAGGAATAAACAAATCCTGACTAGGTAGTTGTGGTAGCTACCTTTGATTGCACTAGTGCTTTCTGAAATTACTTTATTTATTCTTGGTCAACTTCCTCTCCCATTCTTCTCCCCAGTTGTTCCAAATATATGCCTCTGTCTTTTAGCCTTTTAACCAACCCCTACTTTATCAACAACTCCTCTCTTTCAAAGAAGAGATAGGCTTCATCAATTATCTAATGGTCTAAATTTCAAATAGTCAACAGAGTGAGCTTCCTGAAAAACACAACCACTCCCATATGCTAGGAGCAGAAATTGGGGATCTTGGCCCCACAACCACATGGAACTGAATTCTTCCAACAGCTCAAATAAGCAGAAAATGATTCTTTCCTATAGATTCCAAAAAGGAACACAGCCCTCTGGACACCTTGGTTTTAGTTCAGTGAGATCCATACTGGGGCTTCTGTCATAAAGAACTGTAAAACGTTATGCATTTGTATTTATTTTAAGTTGCTAGAATTGTAGTCATTTCTTAGAGCAACTATGAAAATTTCATACATCTTCTCTGATTTGGACTATTATAATACCCTCAGAATTCATTTCAATAATGAGGATGTATTCATGTATTTTACTGTTTAAGTTCCTTCAAAACTATTCTTTTGTTGTTGTTGTTGAGCTACAGATAAAGTGAAAACTTAATTGTTATTTATGGTCCTCGACATACTAGGTTTACTCACCAACCTTGTATGCCCTACCCTGTACCAGTGTTTCTCAGATGTGATCGATTGTGACTTACTTCAGAATAGCATAAAGTTCTCTTTGAAAAAGAAGATTCTAGATCTAGAGAATCTGAATCTTGGAGCTGGAAGGAGGGTAAAATCTGTATTTTAGGTTAGCTGGGTGATTCATATGCTTAATAAAGCTTAGGCATTCTTCCTCTAACAAACTACATCCCCATCCCTAAACATGCCATGATATCCCATGTCCCTATGCCCTTGAAGAATGTTTTGAATTCCCAGGAATTTGTCCCTCCCATTTTTCTATCTGGAGATTCCTTATTTAATGTAGTCTATGAATGCTTTTATGATCTTCCAAAATAGAATTTATATCACTTATCTTTCTACATTCTGAAAACCAATTGAATATTCTTTCTTGACTCTAAGCTTCAAGAGTACAGCATCTGTGCTATGTTTATTGATATTCTGTCACCACAATTAAGTATGAATATTTGATGCTCAAATATATTTGTTGAATAAATGAGGTAAGTAGGTGTTTTCAGTATTCCTTCTTTTATTCTTTCCAATTATAAAGAACCTATAACACTGTGTTACTTTTACTGATTATAATGTACCCACCTCATTGTGTTTATGGGTCAATTTTTGACCATGAATTTCATAAAAATATTGGCTATATATTGTTCATCTTTATTTCTGGAAAAATAAGGAAATTATGCCTAATCAATAAGTGTTTGTTATTGAACAAAAGATTAGCATTAACCAAACTTACATGATAACAGATTCATAAATGGCAGATATATTAATCAGAACACAAATGTAATTAGAAATAAAAATACCAATGCTACTGAATTGCCATATCAACAGGTCATATATTTCCCCCTCACACACACACACGGGAAATGAATGTTCTGTTTGTAGATTAATTGGTAATATGCAGTTAGAGCAAAGGAGATTCTATAAACTATTGCATGGACTAGCACTCTGAAATATGTTCATCTGAAGCATCCAGATCCCCTACACAAGTACACCTACCAAAGGAAATGAAATGACATGTCCACTTGAGCCTGGATAGTGTTGGTGATTCACTCTCAAATTCTCAGGCTTTAAAATGTACTTTTTTTATCCTCTGTTCTTGTTTGCTAGCTGCTGGAATTACAATATACCAGAAACGGAATGGTTTTTAAAAAGGGGAATTTAATGAGTTGCTAATTTACAGTTCTAAGGCCGAGATAATGTCCCAATTACAACAAGCCTATAGAAATATCCAATCAAAGGTATCCAGGGAAAGATACCTTGGTTTAAGAAGGCCAATGAAGTTCAGGGTTTCTCTCGCATCTGGAGAAGGCACATGGTGAACACAGTCACGGTTTCTCTCTCATCTGGAAGGGCACATGGCGAGAAAGTTATCATCTGCTAGCTTTCTCTCCTGGCTTCCTGTTTCATGAAGCTCCCCGGGAGGCATTTTCCTTCATCTCCAAAGGCCGCTGCCTTGTGGACTCTCTGCTTCTCATGGCCATGTCGTTCTTCTCTGCTCTCTCTGAATCTCTTATTCTCCAAAATATTTCCTCTTTTATAGGACTCCAGAAACTTATCAAGACCCACCCCAATGGGTGGAGACATAGCGTCACCTAATCCAGTTTAACAACCACTCTTGATTAAATCACATCTCCAGGGAGATGATCTGATTACAGTTTCAAATGTACAGTATTGGATAGGGATTATTCTGCTTTTATGGGATGGGATTTTGCTTAAAACATGGCTTTTCTAGGGTCCATACATCCTTTCAAACCAGCACATCTCCTGTGCTGTCTTTAGTTACTTTAACGTAATTATAACTAATATAACATAGTTTCTTTAACTTAATTGTGAAGAAGCTCAGAATTCTCTGAAGCATTTCTGAAACTCCTCAAGCCCACACTAGGAAAATGTTAGGATGGTAAAATGGGTTGAATCCTCCCCCACCACCAGAAAATTAAAAAATGGTCATGTCGTAATCACTATAACTATGGATGCTTTCAGACTTCTGGACACCAAAACTATGGGAAAACATATTTCTGTTGTTTTGAGGCACAAAGTTTGTATACTTCATTATGGCAGTCACAGAAAACTAACACATATTATTGTCATCACAGATAGTGTATTCATTCATGAATTAACAATTTTTCCTACATTTTATTTTAAGTTTGGAGGGTAACCTTACCCAAATTTCTAGAGTGATCTCAAATTCTCTCCAGGTCCTAGTACAGACATTTTTGGTAGCTATAGGCTAGGAATGCCACATATAGATTCAGGACTTAGGAATTTGGACTTTATTATTTTATCCTGATTGCAGTGGATAATTATTTTTGCATTTGAAACAAATGAATAGTAGATCCAAATCAGCCCTTTAGATAGAAAGATCACTCTAGCAGTCTGGACATATTGAAGGCTCAAGCTTTGAGGCAAGAGGGTAATTTTGATAGGAGATGACAATGGTCTTAACTAAAGTGTAGATATGAAAGACTGATAATTAGTTATAGATAAATAAAAGGATGGATTCCATCTCTTGAACTGATTTTATGGGAAGTGGTCAGTAAGGGAAAGAAGTCAAATTTATTTTGCCTAGATTATTTTACTAAGTAACTTAGTAGATGTTGATATTGTTTGTCAAGAACACAAGAAAACAGCATTTTTAGAAATGGGGAAATCATGAGTTCATTTGTAAATTCGAATTTTTAATATGTATGTTATGTAGACTTTGCATCAAGTAGCTTCTCAATAAAATGTTTTGAATGGCTAAAAAAGAAATCCAAGTTGAGTTATCTAATATTAAATTGGGTTATCAGAATTACTAGGCTTCAACCACAGTGAAGTTCAATAGAAAAATTTTACTTTGTTAAGAGCCATAGATCAGAAGTTTGATGAGTTTGTCAGGGGAGTAGAGAATATGAAAGATCTTTGAGAAAATCTTATTTGTAAGGAACAAAGGAAGGGTTTGATTTGATAAGAGGCCCTGGTGGTCAATATTCTAATCTAAACCACAAGGAAGTAACACCAACTGCACAGAAAACAGATGACAATTGCTGACACTCAACTTCCTAGTGTACAGTGAGGCAGTCTGCATTGCACTTTTGACCCTTTTTAGATCACTTTCATGAAAATCTATTTCAAAGTGAATCAAAGAAGTCCTTTCATTTTCTCAGATGAACTGCTAGGATATTCCTTACTTCTTAAGAATCTCAAATGTACAAAGATACATTGGCTTATAAACATTCTTTGGGAGTTCCATTTTGTTCAATCAATAGAGCTATTCATCTACAGAAAAACTAATGATACTAACACCCATTCTTAGGAGAGGTTGTATTACTCATCTCATTTTTTTTTCTCACAATGAAATTTAGCAAATATTTTCCTTCTAATTTTAAAGGAAAGTATCTTTGCAAAACCTGAAGGATGTTTTCTGTTAAACTTCCTCTTTGCTACAATAAAATCACTTCATTGTATAGTCAAGATTCTAGATTTGTTTTAAAATCCTTTCAATCTGTTTCTGTTTTGTATATTTTTTAATGTTTTATATTGTTTATTAGAGGACCAAAAATTTGTAATTTTGACAATAGAATTTGGCTTGATTTATGTTAAAATTTTGACATAAAATATGCATGTAATATTTTAGGCTACTAGTCATCTGAGCATCTGCACTTTTTTGAAAAATGAGTATATCATTTTTCAAAATCACCCAAATTGTTACAATTTTGAGAAAGAAAGGAGAAACTACTAATAATTACACCAGGACTGCAGGCATACACCAGGATAGCTATGAACAAACTATGACATACAGTCATAGTAATTTTAGGGGAATTCTAAGATTCTAAGATTTAAGATTCTAAGATCTAAGTGGGAAGTGGAGACCTGAGTTTCCTAACCGTTTGAAGGCAAATACTAACTCCTGCCGCATGGACACTATGGCTTGGGCATACAACCCGGCACAGCCAATCAGATGCATCAGCCCAAGATGGATTTAAGAGTCTCAAAGAATACATAATCAGAACCAAAAAATGATCAATCATGGAAGAGTTAAATGGTGGTGGTTATATAAGGAAAGTGTTGATAGGCCATGTAGGTGCTCATTTAACAACAGATCTTTATAAATGTAGAACTGTTTTACTAACGTCTAAAAGATTTCTCCTATAATACTTCAGAATTTCCAAAAGCATGTATAATAAATGGACTAAGAGAAAAAAAAACACCAAATAAATGTCATCACATTTTCACTTTAATTGAAAATGCTATTTTGATTAATTTAATTATGAAATGTTTGCCTTTTAAAAATATCTTTTTCTATGCTCTTCTAATTTGATCAATACCTCAGAAACAACTTTCTTTATAATCTTTTAAAATGTACTTGTGAAAATACTGCCATTTTGCTAGTATTCAAGCTAAATCATTTGCACTTTAATTTCTTATTACTAAATCCATCTCATAAACTCATGCATCAATCCTTAAAAGAGAAATTAGCATAGAAAGCTAATGAATTCTCTTAGTGATACTTTTTACTTTAGGATTATACACAGTGGAGTGTTATCCTTGACTCACACTGCTTTCTTAAATTAGGATTTTTTTTTTTTTTAAAGCAAAGCTATGCTTGTCACCCCAGGTAAATCACAGAGAAAAGTTTTCCTTATCTGATCACAGTGGGTTACTTATTCTGAGAGCTTTTAAGAAACCATTTCCTCGATTTCCTTTAAGACACTAGACTTCATAGGTCTAAAATCATAAATATTCAGCTCCTTTGTATGACACAAGAAGGGTAATAGGGTAAAGAGAATGGAAAAGCACCACAGTGTTAAAATAAATATTAGCCGGTAATTCCCTCATTTGCAAATACTCTCTAAAAAAGTTTTCAAAAAAGATGAGAGTATATTTTGCCTAAAATCGTTTCACTGATTTATAGTAAATTTTGAGTCCATTTATATGAAAATTAACGTCATAGTGTAATACAGATTGAACTTGGAACATGTTTCTTTCATGGCTCCACGTTGTGAAATTTAACCCCAAAGGCTCAAAAATGAGCCTTTCATGAGATCTGTCATCCTTGTACTTTTTCTCAATCTTCTGGAATTCAACTTCGGGCTTTGGCAACTTTCTAACAACTCCTGGTAACATAAATTAATAACATATTCTGCTACTTTCACAAGAAAGCTTAACCACCTATTAGCAAGAAACCTGTAAACTTATTGAACAACAACTGCAAAAGCAATTGCACTCATGAAAGAGATTGTTTCTTAACGGTCTGGCTACCCTCCTAGAATAACAGGTAATTCATTTATTCCTTCCTTTAGATTTATTCTCTTCCTTTATCTCTTCAAACCAGCAAGATGATCAGTATGTATGGATTTTTCCCTACAGCAGAAACAAAACAAAACATAAAATTACATCTTCCTGTTTCATTTGTTCTAAAGGATGGCTTCCCATTCGTAGCAACCACTTCTTTCTGGTTACCCACCCAATAAGCACATCTCCCTCCTCCTCCCCCTTCTTCCACACTGGCATCACATTGATTTTGGGTGTTGTTCTGCCATGCAATTAGGGTCTCAGATAACCCTAGAAAATGAATGAACCCAGACCTGGGGTGAATAATGAATGGACTGAGCCCAACATAAAGGCCTTATTAAGGTGGCCATTGACTGGTTTATGTTCAGACACACATAAGATGGGATGGAAATCCTCCTGGATTACTTCCTAGAAAGGTTTTTCCTCACTAGATAAAAAGGACAGATGATAGAAAATGCCAAGTGCTTCATTGGATGATGTTACATCTCAGGTGATAGCTGGAATTTGGGGATTCATCCTGCATCAGTTAGTGAGCCATCATTGACATGCTGTGTATGGCAGGACAGAAAGATGGAATGTGCTAGAATTCCTCACCCTTCAATGAATTTTCTCCTTAACTTCACATTATTTGAAAAAACAAACACCTATTTTTTTATCTACTTGTTCTTGCATCTTCTGCTACTTCAACTAAAAAAGCCTAGTTGACCTATCTAGTTTTCTTGAACAGGTAGTTTTGAAAATGCAATCATATATTTGTCTACTTAAGGAAACTTCAATGTGTCGGAAAGAAAAGAAACAAAATATATTCAACTGTTAAGGACGTTACTGCATGAAATACAATCATCTGGTATGTAAAACAAATTCTGTGATTCCTCATATTCTCATATTAGGAAGAAATATGTTTGCATTCAGTTTTATTTAAAAACTCAACAGTAAAAAATATTTGTCTCATTTAACAAAGTGTTCACCTTTTCAAGGAAGTATTGGCCACATTATCAGCCGCTTTCCTTGAAAAATGTTTCTTTTTCTTTCATGTAGTAGTTTCCTTATTATTACTTTTTTAGGCTACAGTTATTGACCATGCACAGATCTTCTGAGTTTCCATTTTCTGTTTATCTGCAACCTGAATAATCAATTTACTTTTTTTATTTTAAAGAAAATTTCTTCCCCAGACAAGGATGTTATTTTAGAACACTTCTGAACAGTGGTAGAATTGCCTTCTATCTAGACAGGCATTCTTGCTACACATTTCAAATTTCATAAGCAAATGTCAGTGTTATATCATCTCAACTGTTTGGTAATTCACTTTGTCATAAAGAAGAGGTACATTTCCTTTGTCAGGGTGATCGCCTCAAATCCGCGGCAACTTTGCACTTCATGCACTTTCATTGATCAGATTGCTTTCCCCATCTCTCCTTACCTAATTAAATCCTACTCATTTTTCACATCTTAGTATAAACCATTGTTCCTCAATAAAGCCTATAACCCACTTGTCTGGTCAGAGTTCTTTGTTATACATCCCCATAACACAGAGTCCCTTGCCTTCAGAACCATATCAGTGTGATATTAGACATTCATTATAACGATTAATTAACTTCTGTTTTCCTGTTTAACATATAAGGCTCATAAGGGACCCTGTTTGTGTTTGAGCACTTTGGTATCACCAGGGTCTAGCAAATACCTGGAACATGGTAGGACTCCAGTAATTATATGTTGAATATATAGATAAATATTGAACTGTGTTGTTTGGAACATTGTTTGTATTTCTTGTGTTAACTGCATTTTTGAAATCCACATTGAATACATTTTGGAATAAGATGGAATAGAAATAAAGAAAGAAGGAAATAGAAGAAGGAAGGAAGGAAGGGAGGGAGGGAGGGAAGGAGAGAGGAGAAAGAGGAAAGAGAGGAGGAGGAAGGAAAGGAGGGAGATAATGAAAAAGAGCAAACTTCCAAGTTCATAATGACTCAGTTACCATTTCAAAATGATAAAAAGGTTGCATAAGCATGTTGTGTTCTCACACTTTGAATGCTTTTTCATTTTTGCTTTTCACACCTACATGTAGCTATGTATTCTAGAGTTAATTACACATGTTTGATATTTCAAAAGGTGTCAAAATTTGCCCTTAGAAAGAGTTTTTGAGAATTTTCAAGATGTAGGTATGGGAGTTTTGGTTGCTGATGCTTGCTAAGATTCATGTATATAATTCTGTACCTTTAGAAAGAGTGCAATTGTGATCATTGCTGTGATTTCAGATATTCTTACTGAATGTGAATGTCATACATCAAATTAGGAAGCTGTAAAGAGTTAGGTACTTGACTAAGTATCAAAGAAGGGAATGGTAAGATATTCATTAAACAAGTTTAATATAAAAATGAATCACATTAAAACTATGTTTGTGTGACCTAACCAACCACATGATGCTCTTGGGTTACAAAGTATTTGCATGAATTCTTATACCTAGCTTGACCACCTTCTTTTTCTCAAGAAGAACATGCCCGGTATTTGTTTGAGACCAAGGTCAGGTAAGTTTGAACCTTCCTTTGCTACCCCAGAGTTAGATGATGCATACTCTGTACTCTACAGAGTAGATTCATAATTCTATTAAATTATTTCCATTTTACTCTAAGTGAACTTCAGTATATTTATACGATTATTGCTGCTGCTTTGATTCATAAAATATTAGTCAATCATTTCATTTTCCTGTTTAATACTCTTCAATGTCTTCTCACTACATGATCAAATCAGGATGATTCCCTTACCTGGGCCATCCAATACCTGTATTATGTTGTTGTTTCCTATCCTTTCTGCCAAACTAAAATCACTTATCACTTTGGGTATGGCTTTTTTTTTTTTTTTAATTTCTGTTCCCCTAAGTACCAGACTCACTTCTTCCTCAAGGCCCTGCTGTTTCCTCAAGCAGGCTCCTCTCCCTGGAGTGCTCCTTCCAGCCTCTGTACAGCATTTGGCCCTCCTCATGCCTGAGGTACTTGGTCACAGTCATACCCGCAGACCCAGCTACCCTGACTAGTCTGCCAGTGTCCTCAGCTCCCAGGTGTCCAGTAATCAGAAATCTGTTCATTACTTTCATAAGACTTAAAGTAGTCTGGAATTATCTGTTTACTAAGATTTTATTTGTTATTTTTCTATCTTCCTGCATTAGAATAAAATTTCCATAAGGGTAAGAATCACATCTGCCTGGCTCTCCATTCTCCTTCAGTCCACCCCACGTGGTGGCTGAAAATATGTCCACACATTTTTTTTGACACTCCTTTCAAAAGGTGAAACATAGTTCCTTCACTTTTGAGTGGGGCTGGATTCAATAATCTGCTTCTAAGAAATATGACAACAAAAACATGGAGCGGATGACGTGTAACACTTAGTTTTCCTGTGTGCCCCTCGGGGGAATTTGGCTGCCATGTTGTGAGATGGGCCAGTAGTGAGGACCTGAGACCTCTTGCCAAAGCCATGCATGTAAGGCAGCTTGGAAATGACCACTCCAGCCCCTGTGAATCCCTATCAGCAGCCACACAAGAGTCTCAGCCAGAACCACCCACCTAAGCCACTCCCAGTTCCTGTCCCACAGAAACTGAAGGATAATAATCGCTGGTTGTTTTAAGGCACTAAGGTTTTGGTTAATAATTTGCAATGGATAACCAAACACTATATTAGCTAAAATATTTTTGTAGCATGAAAACGCTTATTAATATACTTATTGAATAAATGAATTGATTTTCAAATATTAACAAAGTAGAAGATTGAATCAGGAAGAAGAGTGCTGCAGATAATTCCTGTTTCCAACTTTGTCTAGGCTCATGTATTTGCTTAGCAGTTATTTTGCTATAATTCATCTGCCTCCATTTCTGACTTTTTT
Source organism: Tamandua tetradactyla (assembly GCF_023851605.1). Classification (NCBI taxonomy): domain Eukaryota; kingdom Metazoa; phylum Chordata; class Mammalia; order Pilosa; family Myrmecophagidae; genus Tamandua; species Tamandua tetradactyla. Next base: position 6,120,785 of record NC_135340.1, on the reverse strand, counting down.
ATTTTAGGCAATGAATGTGTCTCCTAAAGAACTGTGAAAAACACAACATCATGTAGGAGACTTCAGAATTACTCTCTTTTTTATTTAAAATGAATGGTTAGTGAATTCATTATACTTGCTTTTGGAAAAGATCTGCCTTTCTTCATGTTGTTTGCATCTATTTAGATAACTCCCTTCTTTCCTTCTTTCTCTAGGGTCTAATACTCTCCCTTTGTTCATTTGTTCATGCCTTTAACACCTGTAGAATGAGTTTCCACCTTAAAGCCGGTTGTTTAGGTAATAGGAACAACTACCACAGTTGGGGGTAAACAAGTAAACAGTGACTTAATGTATTAAGTCTGTAATAAATCTATTGAATAAGTGCTATGAGAAATGATTCATGGAAGTAAGCTTATGAGTATTAGGAGGAAAATGTCAAGTAGGTTAGCCAGAGAAAAGCACATTGTGAATAAAGGTCTAGAGGCCAGGAACTAACTGGACACATTCAGAGGATCTGCAAATTGTAATTACAAGGTGAAATTTCTTCAGTCTAGAATGCTCTGGGCTCTTTCCACCTCACAAATTCCTTCACATCTATCATATCAAACATCATCTCCTAAATAAAGTCATCCATGATTCCTCAAGAGAGAATTGGTTTGTTTTTAGAGTTCTGGTGCACATCATTGTTTGTTGTTCACTTTATTCTCTTGTAACCTATTTGCTAACATATACACACACACACACACACATACATACAGGTTCTTGTGGGCTGGAGGATTTCATTCCCGTTAGCATAATGCTTAATCCAACTTCTGACAAAGAGCAGTAAATGAATAATTTTTTTTGAATGAATGACTATTCAGAGAGAAGGAGGGAATTGAGTAAATATTAACAATATTTGTAAGAATGTTTCTGTAAAATATATACCTAAAATAAAAAGTAAGTGTCATGAGGATTTCATGTATTTGGATAATTCTTTCCAAAGCCTAATTTGCACACGAAAAAAGTTGTTAAATCAGAATTTTTTAAATGGACATGAACTTGAAGATTGAATTGCGTTGGCACTTGTTTTAGTTTGCTAAAGCTGCTGGAATGCAATGCACTAAGAATGGACTGGCTTTTATGAAGGTGATTTATTTAGTCACAAATTTACAGTTCTTTAGAGGAAAGGCAGCAAGCTTTCATCTGGGTTCCTCTGTCATTTGGGAAGCAAGATGGTGACATCTGTGAACCTTCTCGCCCATCTTCTGGGTTCAAACAGCTTTCCCTGGGGCATTTCCTCTCTGCCTCTTCAAATGTCTGAGTCGATATTGGCTCTGAACTCTGATTTGAGCTGTGCTGAGCTGCTTCTCTTTCTTCTGGCTTCTCCTTTTATGCCTCCGGCAGATTAAATTAGACGTCACTCACAACAGAAGGCACTCCTCATAACCAACTGCAACTGGAATCAGCCACGGATAAGATGCCTGTGCTGATGATTTAAGTCCGCTGCAACAGTATAACTGAACACCATCACCTGGCCAAGTGGACATGTGAACCTATCACAACACTGATCTATATAAAGAAAAATAGATGATATGACCCTTATCAGTGCCAGAGCAGTTGGCATGAAGGATTTTGGAAATAAAATTTACCGACTTTAAATATACATACATGCCAGTTGAAATTCCAATTTCCACTCCTGAAAACAAAAAAGAAAATGATAAAATGGATTGTTGATGCTTGAAACTAAATTCCTTTTGGCCCTTGCTTTAATTGTCATCATGTTATTCAAGAATTTCAGGAATATGTTTTGTTCTTCCAACATGACAATGGGTGCTTTTAAATGAAGTGTTATTAATTTAACCAATTAGTTAATGGTTATTTTTTTATGCCAAAAGTTAATATTTTGGGAATTCATCATAGGTTCTCCTATTTGATAATTGTCAATTATGGAGGATTACTAGATAATATGAAGTTATAATGTTTTAATAGAATCCCCTGTACTTTTACATCAATTCCCATCCCTTAGCAATTCATTCTGGGAGAGAAATAAGCAAGAACATGTAGCTGCTTACTGAACAATGCATGACCAAAGTTGGGAGAGGAAACTTTCAGGTCATAGAAAACATCTTCCTGTATGTGACACAAATTGTGTAAGTGAACAAGAAAGGAAACATAATCCACTTGGTTGCTTATTTCTAGCTTGAACATTTTATACTAATCTTAGGCAGAAGATATAAATTTGGAATATTCCAGCCATACACAATCATACCAATGAATAGGTACATTTTAGTACATTATGGAATACTTTTAATACTCAAAATAAAATCACTGAAATTTGGTTAATCATACAAAAAACTAAACCCTTAAAATTTGTTGTATATAATTCCTGGGAAGATAATGGAGTAGGGAATTCCAGACCTCAGTCCTCCCAACAAAACAAAGTTTAAAGCGATGAGAACTGTCTGAAACAACTCTTCTGAAACTGTGAGTTCAGAAGAACAGTGCCGGGCGAGCCACGGTGGCTCAGCAGGCAGGAATGCTTGCCTGCTATGCCAGAGGACCCAAGTTCGATCCCCGGTTCCTGCCCATGTAAAAACAAAAAAACAAAACAAAAAAAAAAAAAGAAGAACAGTGCTGGGCCTCTAGGGAAGAGCAGGAGGAAAGAGGCTGAGAAGTTTCCCTCCCGGCCAGGTGGCTACCTGTGCCCATCCCCCACCCTCACTGCAGGCTTCTGTGGGGTCCACACCCGGACCCTGGCTATCTGGCTAGCACCAGAAAGGGACATAAAAATCCTCTTCACCAAGGGTTGATCACGGCTTTTGACTAGCAAATTTGGATCACTGGGGTCCCAGGTCTGAGGGCAGCCACCCAGACAGGGGCCCTAGTGAGGAGACTTAATGATGCTGCCCTTCCTCAAGCATGTGGACAGCAGTTAGCTGAAGGGTTGCATTTGCTGGGCAAGCCAGGAAAGCTCAGCTTTGGGGAGCTCTTGGCACACTTATTGATCACCTCAGCAGTGCATTAGGAGGCAGATCTGTGCCCCCCCCCTTCATAGGTTCCTCAAAAGGAGATTTTGACTAGGAAAATAAAAATTTTGATTAGGAAAGACTGATTCGTGAAGGTCCTTCTTGGCATGCCCCTCCTCCCAGAATTTGTCCCCCAGGCAAAGGCAACTTGAGACAATGAAAGAAGTATAATAAATGATAAGGACATTCGGTCTAAGGCAAAGGTCTGTTGGCCTCAAACACCCAGGAGATGGGGGTCAGGGTCCTGAGAAACAGACAGGATAACCAAACTCCTGTAAACAGGGAAACTCAAAAATGACTGGAAAAAAAAAAAAAAGAAAAAAACCCAGGAACACAGGGAAAACCCTGCACACTTAATTTGCTTTTAGCAGACTTTCCTGACAGGAAAGCTGAAACTCAATAAAACATCTATCTTATTGCCAGATATCACAAAATTAAAAAAAAAAAAAAAACCCAGACATTACAGGGAATAAATTCAATCCCAGATGAAGCAATTTAAAAAAGTAAAATGTACAGTATGCAAGAAAAGAGTACATGACAAACAAGGAAATGGAAATGATGGCCCATCTAAAAGGAGAGACGAAAAATTCCGAAAACACCAATAAAGAAGGCAAGAATGTAGACATACCAAGAAAAGCCCTTAATAAATGATTTTAAAAATCCTCAAGGAGATGAAAGAAAATGCAGAGAAATAACTAAAGGAGATCAGGAAAATAATGAATAAGCAAAATGAGAATTTTATCAAAGAGACAGAAATTTTAAAAAGGAACCAAACAGAATTACTGGAATGATTTTTCATTTCAGTTATTGTGACCTTTATAACTGAAATGAAAAATTCCTAGGAGAGTTTGAAGAATAGATTGGAACTGGCAGAAGAATCAGTGAACAGGCAGACAAGATTCTTGAAATTAGGCTGAGAAACAAAGAAAAAAGAATTACTAAAAATGAAAACAGCTTAAGACACCTCTGACACCACCAAACACACCGAGATATATATTATGGGAGTTGAAGGAGAAAGACAGAAAGGTTCAGAAAGAATGTTCAAAGAACTAATGACAGAGAACTTCCCAAACTTAGCAAAAGACATGACTGTGTTCAATTAAGAAGTTCATAGAAGACCAGGCGTGGCAAACATGAAGAAAGATCATCATATGCTGTTTACACTGTTGAATGCAAAGGACAAGGAAGAAGTTCTGAAAACTGTAAGAAAAGCAACGTTATGCACAAGGGAGTCCCAATTAGAATGAGTGCCAATTTCTCATCAGAAACCGTGGAGGCAATCAGTAAATGGGCTGAAAAACTTAAAGTGCAGAAAGAAAACAACTGACAGTGGAGAATTTTATATCCAGTGAAACCTATTTTCAAAAATGAGGGAGAAATTAAGATGCTTGCAGATAAACCAAAGCTAAGGCAGTTCATCAACACTAGATGTGTTCTACAGGCAATGCTAAAGGGGGCTGCTCAGACTGAAAAGAAACGTCTCTAGATTGTGCCTCAAAATTACATAAAGCAATGCAGACTTGTAAAGGTAACCATTTGGGTATTTATAAATGCCAGTTTTATTGCAATGTATTGTTTGGTATGTCACTCCATTTCTTACTTTCTATAGGAGCTAAAATGCAAATGTATAAAGCAATGATAAATCTATTGTTTTATATACAATATACAAAGATATGTGGTAACAAATACAAAAAAATTAAAACAAGGTGGAAGAGAGAGGAATATAGGAAAACTAAATGGACATGCTATTGAAGTTAAGTTGGTATCATGGTTGTTATACATTTAGGATGTTATGTTTTTAACCCTATGATAACCACAAGGAAGACAGATACAAAACATATACAGATAGAAATGAGAAGGCAGTCAATATGGTATAAAACAAAAAAGCAAATACATATACATGTAGTCTTTAATGGAAGTGAGAGTTAAAAAAGCTTTAAGATTTACAAAGATGAAATAGTAAAATGGCATAAAAAATCTGATACTGTCAGTAGTGAATTTATTTGTAAATGCATTAAACTCTCCAGTCTAAGAGCAGAAATGGGCAGAATAGGTCAAAATCATGTCCCAACCGTATATTTTATGGAAGAGACTCATCTTAAATTCAAAGATACAACTGGGTTAAAAATGAAAGGCTGGGAAAAAAATGTACCATGCAAGTAGTAACCAAAAAAGAATTGGAGTAGCTATACTAAAATCAGATGAAAACGACTTTAAGACAAAACCTTACAAGGGACAAAGATAATCATTATATACTGACAAAGGTGACAATTCAACAAGAAAATATAACCATTATAAATGTATACACATCTAAAAGCAAAGCCCCAAAATATATGAATCAAATACTGACAGATGTGAGTGGAGAAGTTGATGGTTCTATATTAATTGTAGGAGACTTAATGCACCTTATTCAATAATGGAAAAGACATTTAGTCAGAAGATCAATAAGGAAATATAAGATTTGAATGATACACTAAATTAAGTAGAACTAACAGACATAAATAGAACTCTTCATCCCTCAGTAATAGAATGTGCATTCTTCTCAAGTGCACATGGTTAAACCATATGTTAGATCATAAACAAGTCTCGATAAATTTGGAAAACATTGAAATTAAACAATGTATATATGCCAATTTGAAACTATTGTGTACCCCAGAAAAGCCATGTTTCAATCCTGATCTAATCTTGTGGGGCCAGGCCTATTGTCAGGGTAGGAAACTTTGATTGGATTGTTTCCATGGAGATATGACAACTGGGTGTGACCTTTTGGTTAGATTACTTCAATGGAGATGTGGCATCCCAATTGTGGGTGTGGACTTTTGATTAGATGGAGATGTGACTCCACCCATTCAAGATGGGTCTTGATCAGTTTATTAGAGTTCTTTAAAAAGGGAAATATTTGGAGCAATCTCAGATGTAGACACTTGGAGAACAGTTGCTTCAGAGCTCACAGAGACACAGAAGTTTGAAGATGCTTGGGATGTCAGCAGAGAGAGCAGATGCATGGACACAGGCAGAGCCCAGCAAATGTCAGTCGCCATGCACCTTCCAATGAGATGCTAAGCAAGCCAGAACCCAGAGTTTTATTCTGGAGCTGCTAAGTGAAGGCCCACTGATACTTAGAGAGAAAACCACTAGCATCAGAAGATGGAAGTAATGGAACCAGGACCAAGGACCAGCAGATTCTAGTCACATGCTTTCCCATTTGACAGACATTGGCCTTTCTTGAGTCAAGGTATCTTTTCCTGGATGCCTTAGTCTGGACATTTTTCTGGACTTAAAACTGTAAACTTGTAACATAATAAATCCCTTTTATAAAGGCTGTTCCATTTCTGATACATTGCATTCCAATAGTATTAGTAAACCAAAACAGTATATTCTTTGTCCATACCAGAATACAGCTAAGAATCAATAACAGAGGAAGAAATGGAAAATCCACAAATATGTGGAAATTAACATACTCTTCAAAAACCAGTGAATTAGAGCAAAAATTGGAAGTGAAATTAGGAAATATCATGAAGTAAATGAAAATAAAAATGCAGCACACTAAAACTTACGAGATGCAATGGAGGCAGTGCTAAGGAAGAAAGGTATACCTCTCAATGCTTACATTATAAAGCAAGGACTTCAAATCAGACACCCAACCCCAAATGGAAGAACAGGGATAGGAAAAGCAAACTAAACCCAAGCAAGCAGAAAAGGTAGATAACAAAGATTAGAGATAAATGAAATAGAAAACAAAAAAAACAAAACAGAGATCCAACAAAACCAAAAGTTCATTCTTTGAAAAGATCAATAAAATTGACAGGGCAGGCCATGCTGGCTCAGCAGGCAGGAATGCTTGCCTGCGATGCCAGAGGACCCGGGTTCAATTCCCAGTGCCCGCCCATGTTAAAAAATAAATAAATAAATAAAATTGACAAACTTTTAGCTATAATGACAAAGAACAAAATGAAAACCAGAATGAAAAGGGGACATTAATAATGATCCCACAGAAATATAAGAGGTTATTATAAACAACTGTACTTCAATAAATTAGTAATATAGAATAACATAGATGAATTGGACAAATTGTTAGAAATACTCAAACTATCTACATTGAAACATGAAGAAACAGAAGTGCTCAAAGAAACCACATCTCCATCTAATGAAAAGGCCCCACTCACAATTGGAATGTCACATCTCCGTGGAAGTAACTTAAACAAAAGTTCACACCCACAACTGGGTGTGTCGTATATCCATGGAAACAATCCAATCAAAGTTTCCCACCCTAATGATAGGCCTGACCCCACCAGATTGGATCAGGATTAGAACATGACTTTTCTCGGGTACATATAGTTTCAGATTGGCACATATACATTGCTTGATTTCAATGTTTTTCAAATTTATTTAGACCTATTTGTGATCTAACATATGGAGATATGACATATGGTTACATGTGCACTTGAGAAGAATGTATATTCTGTTTGTTTACTTATTCAACAAACACTATTCAAACACTATAAGGAAATCTTTGAACTTAGCATCAAAGACAAACAAACCATTGTTTAAATGGGCAAAAGACTGCAATATACACCTCCAAAGAAGATATAAAATGATCAGAAAGCACGTGAAAAGATGCTCAACATTACCAGCCATCAGAGTTTTGTAAATCGAAACTACCAGATACTATTTCACACCCATTAGAACAGCTTCTATCAGTAAAGCTGAAAGCAGCAAGTCTTGGATAGAATGCAGAGAAATAGGAATGCTTATGCATGCTGGTGGTGATGTAAGATGGTGCAGCCACTGTAGAAGACAGTTTGGAAGTTCTACAGACAGTTAAGTATACACTATCATCCAACTATCCCACTATTTGGTGTATATTCAGAAGAATTGAAAATAGGGACTCGTACGAATATCTGCACACAGATATTCATAGGAGCATTTTTCACAATTGTCAAAAGATGGGGGCAATGCAAATGTCCATCAACCAATGAATGGATAAATACAACATAATTTATACATACAATGGAATATTATTCAGCTGTAGAAAAGAGTGAAGTCCTGATCCATGCAACAACAAGGATGAACCTTGAAGACATCGTGCTGAGTGAAATAAGCCAGATACAAAAGGAAAAATATTGTGTGATTTCACTGATTTGAAAAATTAAAATAAGCAAACTGTTAAGAGTCAGAATTTAGAATATTGGTTTAATATGGAGCAAGGTGGGAATAGGGAATGTGAAGTTGAGGCTTAAAATGTACAGCATTCCTACTTGGAATGATAGAAATATTCCAGTAAGGGATGAAGGTGATGGCAGCACAACATTATGGATGTAATTAATTATCAGTGCTGAGATATATATTTGAATGTGATTAAAAGGTGAAATGATAATTACATGTATGGTCACACAGAACAAAAATTTTAAATAAAACCCCAGGGACTACAGTAGACAAACACTGAGCCCTAAATTATTCTTTAAATTAGTACAATAATAAAACAGTGCTTTCATCAGTTATAACAAATGTTTCACAGCAATGCAAGACATTAATAATAGGCTGGTATATGGGAATCCTGTTTTTTATTCATGATCATTCTGTAAACCCACAACATCTCTAATAAAGCTAAAAAGCGATTCCTTGGTGGACATTCCATAAGATTTATCATTATATCTGTCTTATTTTTATTTCACTTTCTCTATAAAATTTTTTCATGATATAATTTTTATCTCAAATGCAAAGATTTGCATCTCAACTTTTAACTGCTAATTATTTTTTACTGTGTCAATTTACTTCCCTAACTAAGGGCAACTTCCACATTATAACACAGTTATAGAAAATTTACATTAAAGGGATCTGAGGAAAAATTATTGGGAATTGTTTTATCTTTTTCCCTGTTACCTCAGCATTAGAGAGCCCATTTAACAAAATTTCCCATCATGTGAATTTTTGAAAATAATTTTCTTTTTTGGAAATGTAAGCAGATTCATGTGCATCAGAGAAAAATATGTAATGAAAGAAAAGTATGTTTCAAAAAAATTCAACAAGATGAAAGCATGATTTTTAATATGAAAGTTTATATTGTTTTCTATACAATAATAAAAAATCCTCAAACTTCAAATCGAAAATGGTAAATACATAAAAAAATTAAAATACTTAGACCGTAAAAATTCATTTTAGACAAAGTCAGAGTTTTTAAACTATAAAATGAGAGTAAGAATTGTTCTAAATTACTCAGCAAACATAACTTTCAATTGAAAATACTCCTAAGGGAAGACGAGAGAGTAGATTTTGTATGTGAATATAAAGGTCTGAATTAAAATTGCATCTTTCCCATAGGAACTTTAATGATGCAAATTATTTTCTTGTTCATTTTATAATGACCAGTGTAATTTCTTCCTTATACTAAATGTTTTAATAACACAGAAATCTATCATTGGCCTGATGGTGTTAGAATTTTTGCTTTTCAATTATTGAAGAATTTCCTTCATAAGATGTATTAATATAATGATAAAATATGAGACAATGCATATTATGCTGAAGTTATAAAAATCAATGTTAGAAATTTCATAGCAAAACCCCCAAACACAAAGTATTTTCCTTTTTTTTATATAGATATTTTAGCCAAGTTAAGATGATGTCATCTGTGTACAGGAGGAGAATTTAAGTTTTCTAGCTTTTGACCTTTACAGAGGTTTTGATAATTTCTTACCTATTTGGAAAATAAGTAATTTACAAAATACCATCTATACATAGTTATCATGGTAATGGTTTATTTTGAACGAGTTTACTGTTCAGTGTTTTTGTAGAAAATAATTTAATCATGATTTTCAATATGCTATTTAAAATATGATGTCTAGTTATCCCCCTTTTTTCTGAAATTATAACAAGAAAAAATTAGTGCATGGTAAATATGAAAGATTTACCTTAAATATAAGAAAGGTAATTATTCAGGAAGTATTATCAAAGTTAAGAATAGATTATCAAATGTTAAGAAAAATATTTGTATAGAAGAAATTTAATTTTAATAATTATTATAGAAATATTTATTTAACTCCAAATACCAATTACACATTGACAATAAACAAAGGTCAAAACAGATAACATCAGTGACTAACCATAAGAACAAAAATAATACAATACATGTTTTTTCTATCATATGTTTCATCTGAGATTTATTATTGCCCTATGGGATTAAAAGAAAAAGAAAATAGTGTTTAATTTGCATTCAAGGTGAAGATTTAGCATACTGTGAAGGAGATCCTGTAAAACTCTGTAAATAAGCAAAAGGTTTTTTGAGTTTCTTTTGTCTTTCCTTTTTCTATTATTATTATTATTACAATCCTAAATATGATCAAATAGCAATTAGAAATAGTTCCAAGCCTGAAAAATATCTACTAAATTTTCTCTTTTTCTCTTGATATACCTGAAAATATACCTTTGCATATCTCCTTCAGTGGTCTATGGTTTTTAGTATATTTAAGTACAGTAGAAAAAGTATTAACAGTTTTAACAGAGAGTCTTTTTCAGTTTATTAAACCTGATAATAATCAGCGTTCTTGTTTAGCATATTAGATCAAAACTGTGTTTTTGTGATGTCTTCCTTACTAGACACCACTGCCTCAAATGCAAACTCCCCTAAAACAGAAAATGTTTTATGTATTATTGTATCTCCAAAATCTGTTTTAGTAGATTGTAAATAGCTCATTTAAATTAAACTGAGGTGAAGAAACCAGCAATTAACCATTTTCTGGTAGTAGCTATTTCAAAATTCCAGTGAAGATATGTTTAGCCAACTCAGCCCCATTTCAGTGAGAGCAAATAGTACATTGTCTAATCTCCTTCTAGTTCAGACTTAGAAAAGCCTCTTAAATGTCTGAGTAAATATCAGTGATGTATTTTCAAACACACAGTATTGACTGAGTGAATAGGCTGCTGTACTGTAGCTGGCTATACTCAATTCAAAAGCCCTTATTCAAACCTGTCATCAAGCTTACATTTCACTTGCACATCAGACTGTCACTTAGCTGTGAAAGGGGCACCAGACTATTTCTACTGATGTGTAATGGTGGACCACCATTCGAAAATAAATGATTGAAAAAAGTGGAAACTGTTTCAATATTCATTTTGGGGGGACAGGTAGTTTTCTCAGGTAAAGAGAGCTTTGCATGCCACCTGTGGTAGGTTGAATTGTGTACCCAAGAAAAACAGTCTTAATTGTCATACGTTCTTGTAGGCGTGAACTCTTTGTAGATAGGACCTTTTGAAGATGGCATTTTAGTTAAAATGTGTCCAACTGAAACAGGATGGGTCTTAATCTGGATTACTGGAGACCTTTATAAACAGAAGAAATTTAGTAATAGTAAGAGAAAGCCACATGGGGAGCACAAGCTGGAAGTCAAGGGCACCTGGAAAAGAAAGGAGAGGACACTGCCATGTGCATTGTCATGTGACAGGAGAGCACGGGACCGGGACGTAAGTGTTATAGCCTCTGAAATCATGAGTCAATAAATTTCTATTGTTAAGCCAATCTAGTGTGTGGTATTTGTCTCAACAGTCAGAAAACTAAGACACTATCCTTGTGGGGAGATGCACAAACAGCCAAACAACAGTAGGTGCTGTCACTTCAGTTATTAGGTCCTTTAAAGATGGTTTGACTTCAGGTGTGCACTCTCTGAGACTAGAAGGCATTTACTCTTCTCTAGCCTGTGAATGACAGCAGAGATGTTCAATTCTTATACTCAGCTGCATCAACATGAAAACACATGTTCTTTTTCAAATAGTTTTTAAACTGTTTTTTATTGCCCTTGAGAAGAGTTAGCTGTAGGGGATAAGCACTTTAATATTTATTCATGATACTCAGAGCAAATAATCTTTCATAATTCCCTCCCTCTTACAGCCCCATATTTATAATAGCTAGCAATGCTGATCAGCTTTCCAAAGAAGCATAAGGAATAGCTGATTACTATGACACACCCCAACACTCCACTGTCCCTCAAGCTCATATTTATCATATCAATTTTATGAATTAATTTTCTTCATTCTCCCTAAAGCTCAGTTTTATCATATCAATTTTATGAATTAATTTTTTTCATTCTACAAATATTTATTGTATTGATTTCTTGCTCTGTTCCAAGTGCTGAAACATCAAAAATAAACAGAACACAATCCAATGTATTGTTACAAAAAAATTAAAGAAGATAAATAAGTATTGAAATGTGTTAAGAGTTCAGAAACATATATGTGCAGAAGGCAGAAAGGAACTCATGCCTTTTGGATTAATGGGAGCTTGGAAAATCTTCATAAAGAAAGAAAAAGGCAAGAACTGAATTTTGAGCAATTAATATGACTTAGGCAGTAGATATGGTAGACTTTATACAAGTAATTTGGGACAAGTAGTTTGGAATACACCAAGCTGGAAAATCACAGCTGAGCAGATGAACTAATAATTTAATGTATGCCCTGCTTGGGAGTTTGGATTAACCTGTTGTAATAGCATTTAAACAAGGCATTACGAGTTTTAAACAAGAAAATGGTCTGATCAGATTTGCATTGTTTGAAAGTTACACATTCTCAGATGGATCAGAGATGGACTAAAAAAGGAGGGGCTGCGGGAAATTGGATTCTGAGAAATTGGATAACAGAGAAGAGATGTTAATAGTCTACAAAGCACTGGTCGAAGCTGAAGACATGGCTCCATTATGAAGAGCTGGACTTAATGCTAAATTCCGATTTTATGTTATACTTTATGGATCTTCATGCTATTCCCCGGTTTTCACCTGGACTTGCCTATGCTTTGCTCACTCTGTTCTCTTATCCTGAACCATCCTTTCCTCTCATGTCCATTGATCCAAATTATCTTCATTACTGAAGGTCTCCAGCAAAACTCAGCTCCTCCAAGAAGCCTTCCTGAACTCCACAAATGAAACCATCTTTCCTTTATCTTGCATATGAATTTATTAGTTTATACATTTTTCTGTTTCAAAAATGATCTTTCAGGAGTTTAACAAATAAAAGATATGAGGTATGTACCCTTTAGAAAGGTAGATGAAATATATGGAATTAAAGGAAGGCGCAAATTGCTTCTGCCAGATAACTCTCAGGGTCTCTATAGAGACTGCAAAGAGAAAGAAAGGGACCAGGAAGAGGGTAAAGTCACAGGGAAAGTAAAATGTAATCTAAGTCTTAAGTCTTAGGTAGGATTTGAGTATCCGGCATTGGAGAAAGGTAATTTCTGGTGGCAAAGAAAGCATAAACAAGGATGTGCGTGTGAATTTGTGTTCACAAAAATGCAGCAACTGAGTAACACTCATACATGAATATGAAGCAAATGCCTAAATGTCATTTGTAAATAGTTACAGACATGGGACTGCTTTTATAAAATATAGTTCATTCTTAAAAAACTCTTCTTAATAATTCCAGAAATGCTAACATAAAGGAATTAATCCTTTCAAAATAGTTGTAGAAATCTTACACTTTATTGCAGATAGTAGGATTTATGTGGAGAGCTAATTTTTACTCATTCACCTTGACAGTAAGTAGAAAGTCGCATTAAATACTTGACTTAAACATGTATAGCCACCCACAGTACTTCTTTGCAACAATGGAAAATCCATATAAAATTTAGGGATATTAATCAACTGAAATGATTTTAAAGTATCCAAAACTTAGAAGTCAATCTTTTTGTAAGTGACAGAAGAATTCTATGTAGTTTTTACTAAGAGAAATTTTTCACTGTTGACTATTTCTCTCGAATGAAGTTAATGTTAATATTCACTTTCTTAGCAGACTTGAATTTGTGATTATGCCACATGAATCCCACTCCCAGTCTAGAAACAAGCAATACCCTATCTTCACCACTGCAAAGGCTTTTTGTAAGTCTGAATGTTTTATTCACAGGAACCTATTTTTAAATAACTGCTTGCCTTGGAGACAATTTACATAATAAAGGTGACTGGAGTTCAGGAGCCTCAGGTGTGTTTGGGTGGGGCCTTGGGGTCAGGAGCCTCAGGTGTGTTTGGGTGGGGCCTTGAGATCAGGGGCTTCAGGTGTGTTTGGATGAGGCTTTGCGATCAGGAGCCTCAGGTGTTTGTGTTTGGATGGGGTTTGGTGGAGTCAGGGCAGACACTGACTGGGACACTCATCTCTGTTCGTAGGGTAACAATCAGGTACAGTACTTCTCAAATAATGCAAAGTCAGTGTCCTTGCTTCTTTTCAAGCCATCGTGCATTTCAATTTAAAATATTTTAAGCAAGGATTTAGTTCATAAGCAAAGCAAAAATAAAGTAATAACAATTTTATAGAAACTTCCACATCCTGTATAATTCTATGATTGCAAAGTTATTATTTAATTAAATATTTGTTTGCTAAATCTCTGATAATCTTAAGTAAACTCTAAACTTCTTTGTGAGAATGTTCATAAATTTTCACTTGGTTTCTGTGAAAGTGGTTTAACCTAGTGAACACATTGACTTCTGCAGCCATGCAAAAATCTATCTTCAACTTTAAATTTATAAAGTTAATGATGCAATTTTTATATAAATGTCAAATGATACACTAGTAGTCCTGTTGTCTTTGCATTTATGCTACTTGGAACTATGAAAACTACCTGGAAATCCAATTCATAGATAATTTAAACTTATTATTACTTTAAACATAAAATACAATAAAAGTATTTATTACTGACCTTGAGACTAAATTGTTCATTGAAATGTCTTCATTAGAAGTTATGACTGTTGTTTGAAATTTTCCCAAATCTAAGTAAAGCACTGTACTACTGGGTTTCTTTGATTGAAGCTTTTGAATAGATTCTTCCAGCAATTTTGCTGCCATCAACGTGATCTTCCCTGAGATGCCTCATGCTTCCCTTGATGATTTTTTGCCTTGTATAACTGCTGAAACATTTAGAGGGACTTGTAGTCCATGTCCCTGAATTGGGCGAAGCTATCTCCTGGGACTCTGATGTCATCTTCATCTCTTGTGTAACTAAATCCATTCAGGCATTCATTATTTCTTCTCATTTATTCACATGGTATTTATTTAGTTCCTGTTCTGTGTACAGATTGCTCCTTTCATTGAAGGGTTATGGAAAGAAACAAAAAGTTAAGGAACTGCAGCCTCCATCTTTAAAGACGATGTGTTAGAGAAGATCAAGCTTAGAAACAAATATTTGTGTTGCAAAATATACCATGGCATTCACCATACATGTAGCAATGGGCTGGGATTTGGGAAGAAAGAGAGGTTATTTCTAGCTGGATAATAGTGTATTAGAGCTTCACAGGGAAGATAGCATTTGAGCTGGGTTCTCTTCAAATAGTAAAGAGCCCGTTTCAAAACCTAAGGCATCAAAAAAACAAAGCAAAACAAAAAAATAGAAAAGGAAAAAAGAAACCTACGGCCTCAGTGTTTCAGATGCAAAAGGAGGCGAGCTAGAAGAGACTCATCCCAAGAAGCCATACGAAGCATTACAAAAATTAAACTTTTCCATTTACCATACATTTCCTTATTTGCTTACTAAAGAGATTTCATGATTTGTTGCATCACAGTATGTGCTTTTAAAACGTTAAGCCACTTCACGTAGTACAAAGATGATCTTAAAGTAAGATGACAGTACATAAATGCTTAAAGTGAAAAAAGTTGAGCCATCTATTTTTGAAATGTTACGATTATCTCAACCTGCAATAATGGGATACTCACATGGAAAGATAATGAAATGTGACCCCATCATACAGTATAAAAAAAAAAAAGTGGTGCTTCTGATTTGACCAATAGGCTAAAATTTGCTGAGCCCTGACCCAAAATATTAGAATTTAATTTCTATTTCTTAATTACCATATAATTTCATTACTATTGCTTTAAAACATTTGATGAGCACATCGTATGTTTATCGATGTGTGCTCACATCGTATGTGATGAGCACAGGGAGCAGCGAACTTTTTTGCTAAAGAGCCAGGGAGAAAATATTTCCGCTTTGCATGTCATATGGTCTTTCTCACAACTCAACCCTACATGTAATGCCATGTAATGCAAAAGTAGCCATGAGGATATGTGAAGAAAAGAGCCTGGTTGTGCTCCAATAAAACTCTATTTACAAAAACAGGTGTGTGCGGGGTGCAAGTGTAGTTCAGTGGTAGAATTTTCACCTGCCAGGCAGGAGACCTGGGTTCAATTCTCAGTCCGGATACTTCCCGAAAAGTAAACAAGCAAAGTAAACAAACCAAAACAAATAAACAATTCAACAAAAGGTGCTGCAATAATGGGATACTCACATGGAAAGATAATGAAATGTGACCCCATCATACAGTATAAAAAAAAAAAGTGGTGCGTCTGATTTGACCAATAGGCTAAAATTTGCTGAGCCCTGACCCAAAATATTAGAATTTAATTTCTATTTCTTAATTACCATATAATTTCATTACTATTGCTTTAAAACATTTGATGGTTTCTATGCCTATAAAATACTATCTTTAATTTATTGATAGGAAGAGATATCTTGTGGAAATAATGCTTTTTTCACTGTATTTCTGAGGAGAATATCCAGAAAATTTGTTTTATTTATCATAATTTATACTTTAACAATTAAAAATCATTTAATGCTTTATAATAACATACAAAAAGCTAAATTTTATAAGTAAGGAATTAGAAGATGTATTAAAAACTAAACAAGAGGGTGGGCCATGGTGTCTCAGCAGGCAGAGATCTCACCTGCCAGGCCAGAGGCCCGGGTTCAATTCCCAGTACCTGCCCATGCAAAAACAAAAACAAAACAAAACGAGAGAGGTAGTTATAGAGAGCGCTTTTAATAAGTGAATCCATACATATATTTTCTAAATGGACATACGATTGTTAAGTGAAATTTCTGGGCTTCGATCTCTGTCACATATATGTTTCTTATTATTGACTGGTTATGGGTAACATTTTCTGATTTTTGAAGAGCATTAAAGTTTGTTTTGCAGGTAGTTATTTGTAGAACAGTTTGTTTGGTGGGTCCAAATAGCCTTTACTTACAGGCTAACTTACCCCTCCTACTAAGGCATGCATTTCTCATGACTTCCCTGGTTGTCCCAAATATTCAACAGATCTATCTATTCCAAATGGCTTCTGTGAACTCAGAGAATTGTTCAACTTACAGCTCACTGGCAATTGTTCTTTGCCTGACCTTATGGAATTTCCTCCTACTTATGTAGATACTAGTATTTAGCCAAAGACCCCAGAAGGACCTTATATATATTTCTGAAAGTCTTTCTCTACATATTTCCCTTGCCCCTGGTACTCTGCCTTGCAAATTTCAGCCTCCTCAGTCTCCTCAAACTCAGATCTTTTTCTTTTCACTTCAACAGCACGTTCAGGTTCTGCTTAGATTCTCTCTTTCTCCATCACAATAAAAACATTGCATCTAGTTAGAATGTTGGGTGTTTGTAGGACTCATCTTGTGTTTTTCCCTCCTCTCATGGATCATAGTTGTGCTTTGACTGTTCTCCAAAATCTGAAAATTATTTTATGCTTTTCACTTTTATATAGTATATTGACTTGTTGAAAGGCATGGTTTCTATCCTGACATAGGCAAATATTAATGGTCATTGACATTGGCCATTATTTGGCCAAAATTAACCAACCCACTAGGTGTTTCTTAAAGAAGCTCCTTTATCAAATTAACACAGATCATTTTTATTTCTTTTTCTATTGTCTTTTTATTTCTTTTTCTGAATTAATGCAAATGTTCTAAGAAATGATGAATATGCAACTAAGTGATGATATTGTGAATTACTGATTATGTATGTTGCTTTATTTTATTTTTTAATTAATAAATAAATTTAAAAATTAACACAGATCAAATCAACAGCACAGAAGTGGATGTTTTTCCACTTCTTCACTATTGTTGGTTGGCATTCATTCATTTAATAGAATAAAACTAATAAATTATTTTAGAGTGAAATTCAATTTAAGAATATGATACCTTTGCTCTGCTTGATTACTGTTTAGAATTTAGAATTAAATTTTATCTCTTATGGCTTGCTTACTCTGATAATGACTATTTTGCTTCAACCAATTTTGAAAAACTTATTAAATTGAGAGTCATATGGTCACAACTTATGACTGGTCCCATCTTGTTGGACTTCAAATAGCTTAAGCAGCAAAGAAATGCATCTTACACACTCTAGTAGCAGAGAAATCTAGTTGTTCACCAAACAGGTTTCCATTTTCTTTTGGGCACACAGTTAAGTCACACTGTCCAGCTTGCTTTGTAGGCAGGTGTCACAAGATGACCTTTGGCCATTGGAATGTGGAAGTAGGTGATGTATGTCATTCCAGGTTTCACCCATGATTATGTCCTTCTTGGTGCCCCTCCCCCACCCCACCCCATAGTCTTACTGACTATAGAGAATTTCAAAAATATAGAGAGAAGCTGTTCCACAATATCAAAGGAATAAGGATTCATGAATAACTGAGTGGAGCACTGCTCCCATCTCCTTCCACTGACAGGACTATATGTAAGCAAGGTATATGCCTCTGTTGTGTTAAGTTACTGAAATTTTTAGGTTTTCTTTTACAGTACAAAACATTCAGTTTGCAGACTTAGCTTATTGACCCTATATCTCTCTCAGAAAAGCATTTGAAATAGTCAAGATATGATGTGTGTGTGTGCCTTTTAGTTTCTATTTTTCACAATTTATTTTATGAAAGGCATGATCTTAGGGAAAAAATATTGCTTAGTTTTCAGAGATTGAAGGTATTAGAAAGAGTGCTACTCCAGATGACCTCCAATTAGCCTATTAAATTGAAAGAGAAGGATTCGGGGCAAGAAAGTAAAGCACTTGGGCTGCTTCCATATGTTGGCAATTGTGAATAATACTATTATGATCACTGGCTTGCAAATGTCTGTTCAAGTCCCAGCTTTCAATTATTTGGGGTATACACCTAGCAGTGGGATTGCTGGGTCACATATTAAGTCTATTTTTAACTTTCTGAAGTACTGGCTTACTCATTATTTGGATATGATCACCCTGTGATCCTATGTATAGGTGCAGTCTTTAATGAAGACTGCATAATGACGAAGTTTTGGATTATACAGATAACTTGTTCATGTTCCCTTGATGCTTAACACATAATCAAAGTTTGAAACTAATTGCTAAATTAAATCATTACCACAAATACAAATATGCATTTATAATCACTGACAAATTTTTGCCTTTCACTGTTAATAGTTTAAATACTCAGCAATTGATTCCATGTGTTACTATAATATCTTGCATGAATATTGTCTCAAAGCCTAAGAAACTGGTTAAATATCATATATGTGCCAGGTTGAAACTATTATGCACCCTAGAGAAGCCATGTCCTTTAATCCTCATTAAATATTGCTGGGCGGAATTTCTGATTGTTTTCATGGAGATGTGACCTAACAAATTGTGGGTGGTAATTTTTGATTAGATGGCTTCCATGGAGATGTGTCTCCACCCATTCAAGGTGGAGTTGCTTACTAGAGTCCTTTAAGAGGGAACCATTTTGGAAAAAGCTTTAGAGCAACCCTTGCCAACAGAGCGCACACAGCCAGAGACCATTGGAGATGAAAGAGGAAAATACCCCCAGGGAAGCCACTGAAGAAGCTGGAAAGAAAGCTATCAGATGTTGCCATGTGCCTTTCCAGCTGAGAGAGGAATCCTGAGCACTATTACCCTTCTTGAACTAATGTATCTTTTCCTGGGTCCCTTAATTTGGACATTTTCACAGCCTTAGAACTGTGAACTTGCAACTTAATAAATTCCCTTTTTGGAAAGCTATTCATTTATGATATATCACATTGCAGCAACTTGCAAATTAAAACAATATGACAAAATTGCTAACTATAAATTTAAAAATAAAATCTTGATCAATATGCCATTATAATGCAAGTGTATATATGAGCAAGTTAGAAGAATTGCATAGACTTTTGGCCCCATAACAGACCGGTAGTGAATGAAGTTTCTGCTTGCTTTTCCTCTCCTTATGGAAGGGTGTTAGATTTCATATCCTTGTATATAAATGACAAATGGTACATTGAATGAAGCACTCAGACTACAAATGAGAAATTATTACTCCAGAATTAACTTAGTGATCTTAGAGAAAATCATACCTTGCTTTTTGTGTATAAATGCAGAGAAATTAATTAGTAAAAATTACAATAATCTGTTAGTGTAGCTATTCTTCTAAATTTATTATTTTTCATCTTTCTGTTTATTTTTTGTTTATCCAAATTAAGGGATCCAGGGACAGACACCTTGGTTCAAGAAGGCTGATGATGTTTGGGGTTTTTCTCTCAGCTGGAAAGACACACGACGATATCTGCTAGCTTTCTCTCCAGGAATCTTCAATGGCTTCCCTGGGGTTCTGTCCATTCTGGTGGCTCTGTCAGTTCTGGTGGCTCTAAAGTTCTCTCCAAAATGGTTCCATCTTAAAGGGCTCCAGTAAGCAACCAACCTTGAAGGGTCACATCTCCATGGAAACAATCAAAAGATTCCATCCAGCAATACTGAATGAGGATTAAAGGACATGACTTTTCTGGGGTACATAATAGCTTCAAGCCAGCATTCCACCCTTTGGGCCCCAAAAATACATGTTCTTTCCAAATGCAAAATATATTATTTCCATAAGAATATCAGAAAGCCTTAAACCATTTCAGTAACAATACAAATACAATTCAAAGTCAGAAACAGTACAAAATCTCAACAATCTAAGGCATAATTCTCCTCTGGCTCTAGACCTGTAAAACTCAGAGCAAGTTATCTGGTGCCAATTTGCAAAGGAGGGACGGTCATATGATACATATTCCCATTTCCATAGGGAGAAATTGGAAGGAACACAGGGGTCAATGGACCCATACAGTTTTGAAACCTGCAGGGCAAACTCCATTGGATTTCAAAGCCAGAGAGTCATTTATTCTCAGGGCTTCAGAAAGTGGCAGTTCCACACTTTTCAAGGTCCAATGCAGCAGTTCACCTCTCTTCAAATGCAAACTTGAGGGACACTGGGGAGAACCACTTTTTTTTTTTTTAGGCTCCACACTCTCAAAGCATCAAGGCCACAACCAGGCTCTCTGCCATCTCCATGGCACACGCTCAACCCCTCCAGAACAACGTGGTGGCAGCCAGGCTTTCCCCAATCTCCAAGGGTGTGTTCCACCCTCTCCAAGGCCTAGGGCACAACTCTTCCTGAGGTGGAAAGCCCACCCTCTGCCTTTGGAGCAAACTCACCATCTCTAAGTACTTAGGTGGATCTACTCTCCTGGTCCGTGTTTTAGTGACTTCAGACCTTAGCTTTCAAGGTTGTGCCTCTGAAGTTATTTTTCCTCCAATGTGTCTCTCTTCTGCCCCTCTTAATTCAGACTGACAGTAATTCTGTTTATACATACCCCACAACACTTTTGTTGGTTTTCTATGTAACAGGCAGGATCATAACCATCAGATGATAGGACTTTCCACATATCTTTCCTGGATAACTTCATGTGCTATTCTGGCTTTATCTGAAATGGTTGACTGGTTAAATCCTCACATGGGGCACTATTCTCTGGGGTCTCCCTCTTGGGAGCCCAGAATTTTCCAGACCATGAATTTCTCATTTCTTTATACCCAAGAGTTCAGTTTTCAGCTTATATCTTCTCTGTCACATTTCACTATAAGCTGCAAGGAGAAACCAGACAGCACTCTCCACATTTAACCTTGGAAATCTCTTCATCTAAATATCCATGCTCGTGGCTTTTAAAATCATTTTGCCATATTATCTGCCATTTTAAGACAAAGACCACCTTCCTTCCAGTCTGCGACAACATATCCTTCATTTCTGTCTAAGGTCTTGTCGTAGGTATCTTTAGAGTCCACATTTCCACCAATAATCTCTTCAAAGCATTCTAGGTCTTCTCTGTCAAGTTCCTCACAATTCTTACAAAATCTTCCCCTCATCCATTTAAAAAGCCATTCCAACATGCTTGGTATTTGCAAATAACAGCAGCACCCCACCTCTCTGGTCCCAAGACCTGTTTTAGTTTGTGAGCTTCCAGAATGTGATATACCAGAAACAGTGTCCTTTAAAAATGGGAATTTATTAAGTTGCAAGTTTACAGTTTTAAGGTCATGAAAATGTCCAAATTAAGACAAGCCTACAAAAACATCCAAACTAAAGCATCCAGGGAAAGATACCTTGGTTCAAGAAGGCTAATAATGTTTGGAGTTTCTCTCTCAGCTGGAAAGGCACATGGCAATGTCTACTAGCTTTCTCTCTAGAAATCTCCAACAGCTTCCCTGGGGTTCTATCCACTCTGGTGGCTCTAAAGCTTTTTCTAAAATGGTTCCTTCTTAAAGGGTTCCAGTAAGCAACCCTACCTAGAATGGGTGGAGACACATATCCATGGAAATAATCAAAAATTTTCCACCCAGCAATATTGAATGAGGATTAAGGGACATGGCTATTCTGAAGTATATAATAGCTTCAAACTAACACAAACTCCAAGTTATTTGTGTATAATTTTGCTTATGTAATATTAAACTGGAAAGAAATATTTAAAAATTAAGATTACTTAAGTATCTTCTTCGCTCCATCCCCATCCCCCATTTCCCACCTCCCTCTTTTTCTAGGGGACTGTTTATTGGAAATCATTTCATTTTGTCATAAGAAATAATTGTTTCTTTTATTTTCTTTAGCGTTAGCAAGAATATTATTTAAGGTTAACAGGAATGATGTTGGTTGGATTTGGCAAGCAGTGGCAATTAGCAATATCTAGCCGAAACTTGCATAAGAGTAGCCTCCAGAATAGCCCTTCGACTCTATTTGAGCTCTCTTAGCCACTGACACCTTATCTTTTAAATTTCTTTTTCCCATTTTGGTCAGAAAAGCATTGTTTATCCCAAGGTACCAGGGCCAGACTCATCCCTGGGAGTCGTGTCCCACACTGCCCAGGAGACTTTCGCCCCTGGATGTGATATCCCATGTAGTGGGGAGGATAATGATGTTATTTGCAGAATTTGACTTTGAGCAAGAGAGGTCATATCTGAGCAGCAACGGAGGTTTCCTGGAAGTTACTCTTAGGCATAATTATAGGTAGGCTTAGCTTCTCCACTACAGAAATACATTTCATAAGAGCAAGCCTCAAGATCAAGGGGTTGGCCTATTAGCTTGGGAGTCTCTGATGTTTAAGAGAGTATCAAGAGGTTCCTGGGTGGAAAAGTTTAACAGTTCCATATTTTTTTCTCCACTCCCTCAAGGAACTTTGCCAATACTTTCTAATTCTCGTCCCAACGTATTCTGGGATGTCTTCATATATTATATTAAACTACATAGGATTACAAGCCCTCGTTCCCATTCCAGGCTCCATGTGTTTGATTTGTTTAAATGAGCTCTCCAAGCTGGCTGAGTTAGATCGTATGCTATAGGAAACTTAGGTTTTGGACAAATTCAACCTTTTCCCTTTGATCTCATACAGTAGGTGAAGCTCTAAAATACAGACAGTATTGTCTTTTGCCCTATATTCTGATTTACCTTAGTCCCAACAGGATTGGCTTCATGATCTCTAATTGAAGTCTGATCTCTCATTCAATCTCTTTAACAGTTGTTAGATGCAGCAGTGTGGACTTGCAGAGCTGCAGAACTCCTACACCGAATGGTAAGTGTTACATAGCTACCCAGATTTCCAGGGAAATTCCAGGTTATGCACATATAGCACAGTATCTCAGAATCTGGAAATAACACAACTCCAGACAAAAATGTGACTGTTATAAGAATTTACCAATATAGACTCTAATTTAATGTAATTATTTTTACATGAAACTTTGGGAAGTATTAGTTTCCATTTTGTGGCAATTTTATTTCAATTAGCAGGTCAGAATAGTGAACCCAAAATTCATATTTCTTATGACAAAATGAAATTGCTTCCAGTAAATAACCATCTACAAAAAGAGGGAGCTGATGGATGGGAGATAGGGGATGGACCTAAAGGAATATTTAAGTAACCTTTGGTATTTTTAAATTTTTATTTCAAGTTAAATATTACATAAGCAAAATCATACACACAAATAACGTGTATAATATAGCCCATCCTAACTAACGAGTATTTTATAATCCATGAAAGGAATACCTGTACACTAAAGCTATTCTTTTTTAACCTATTCAACCTGAGAGACTTAAAATCAATTATTTATAATTCCATTCTGTATTCTTGTCTGTTGCTGTTGTTACAAATCACCACAGCCTTAGTGGCTTTATCCAACACAGATTTTTTATTCTACCGCTCTGATAGTCAGAAGTCCAATAAATCAGCTGTGTTTCTTCTGGAAGCTTTAGAGATTAATCTATTTCCCTATCTTTTGCAACTTCCAAAAGTTGCCCACATTCTTGGCCAGTGGCCCTAAATCACTCTGCCCACAGGTGGCCTTCTCTCTTATAAGGACGTCAGTGGTTGCATTCAGCCCGCCTAGATAGTTCAGGGTAATCTCGTCATCATGGAGGTTACCTTAATTGTATCTGTAAACTCCTTTCTACAAAGTAAGATAATGGGGAACAGGATTGTGTGCAGCTTTGTGGTGGGTGGGAAATAATGATTAGGCTTACAGCACATCTGCTAGTTTTGACTGAGCATCAATTTGTAAAATATACTAATGTTTTAAGTAATACAAAGTTGTAAAGGATCTGAAAATTATATTAAGAAGCTTAGAAAATTGATGATATTAAGTATTACTACTATAAGTATGAGTAGGACAAGAAAAATGTTATGGGAGTTTAGAGCCATGACTTTGCACTTGTCAACTCACAACCAGAATATTTACACCTGAGTTCGAAGAGTCACAGTAAGGTGTAAGGAGGAGCATATTCAGACCAAATGAAATAGAATTGTCATAGAAATGGGAGAAAATGAAATGAGACAAAAATGAAACTGGGAATATTTATTTCAGAAAAGGAGCTGTGACAACTGTCTTCAAACATTTGAGGAAATGTCATTTAAAAGTAGAAGTAAACATATTCTGTCATTCTTCAAAGACGACCCAAACCAATACATGTCACATTGTGGCCCAAAATAAGAAATAGCTTTCTGAAGATCAAAACCACCCAGAAGATGTACTTTTTCAAGAGGAAGAAATCATTTTGAAATTGAACAAGACAGCTATTTGTGGGGCTTAAAACGCCAGATGCATGTTTGAACTAGATGAGCCTGAGTCTTATTTTCTAAGATTACCAGTGTCATGTTTCTGGGAAATCTTCGAGGATGTTGCAATTGGGATTTGTATGGAAATATACGTAGGATTTAGGCATCTTTAAATCAAGAGAGGAGAATGAAAAGCATGGGCAAAAACAGAGTCAGGAGAATGTGTTTACTTTATAAATTCTGATGCTGGACTCTCAGACTATTCTGAGATCTTGAGATGAAGGCAGTGCGTATGGAAGGTTCAGACAGTTGTGAGAACATTTGAAGAACTACTGGACTAAGTTTGCTAAGTGCCTATTGTTTATTCTCCTGAGAGATCAAGAAATTGCCTAGAAAAGGAATAAAAATACAGATGCTTTCAGGTAACTAAAACAATTTAAAAAATAGCTATGAATTATTCCCTCAACTCCCTCTCCTAAATTTGTTTCAGAATAATGTAAAGGATTCTAGTGTTGCTACAGAGAGGGGACTTGCAGAAATTTCCTTTCACATAACTTTATAATTTTGTATGATGGACACCAATTGATGGACCACTTTTGTTCTTTCAATACTTCTTTACTCATCTGCCTGCAAGGAAGAAGAATGAATTCTATCGGTAAGTTGGATGAGGAGTTGAGCAAAGGAAGGAAGCCTAGCCTTTTCCTTTATCCCCTTCTTTTTGTCATCTAGCTCCCTCTCACGTCAGCCATCCAGCTCTCTTCCCTACATCAAACATTTTATAAAGACAAGTCCCCTTGGAAGGCAGACGATGGTCTACTGTCCCTGCCAGTGTCAGGCTGATTAATTCTTCCTAATCCTGGGCTTCTTGTTTTCATATTACTAAGCCAATCTCTTTAATATCAGCTTTATCAGTAATAAATGCATTTTGAGCTCCATTCTGCCTTACTATTTCATCTTCTCAATTGCTTCAGAATTGGAAAACAGAAAAGAGGAACTACTTTTAAGACCCCTCATAAAACCTGTAGTGATGAAGTCAGAAAAAATATTGATTTGTGACTGTTAGTTTAATGTTTTGGCCAATTCGTAAGGTATCCATAACTTTGTTCAGGTTATCCTTCCTGTTTCTGTTGATACCTGAAAAGAAAAGGATACTACTGGATACTACTACTGTATCTCAGTGGTATTTTGTAACTATTGATATTTTATGGTATTTTAAAAGACCATATGTATATATACAGACTATTTTTATCACTTGTTTACCCAGTAAATAATCCAAACATCCTCTATTATATAAATAAATAACAATGCAAATAAACAAACCATAGTTATGCTCAACAAACTGAATGGATCTCAAAAACATTAAGAAAGGGTGGGCCACGATAGCTCAGCAGGCAGAGTGCTCGCCTGCCATGCCAGAGGACCCGGGTTCGATTCCGGGTGCCTGTCCATGTAAAAAAAAAAAAAACTTTAAGAAAAAGAAGCGACATCAAGAGTAAACACAGTATGTTTCCGTTCACAAAAAGTAGGAGAAATTAAACCATATCTTCTAAGAATATACACATAGGCAATAAAACTATAAAGAAAAGCAAAAAAAATCCACAGAATTCAGAATACCAATTAATTCCAGGCTATTGTAACTACCGAGGGGCCCATGCCAGATACCCAGGATTCTGGCACATTCTATATATTGAACTAGGAGGTAGTTACATGGAAGTTTACCTCCTTTTGACATTCTCACCTCATAATCCAGACCCACTTTTGTTTGTTTTCTCCTTTCTCTTATATTTTTTTTCGTTTTTTTTTTTTGTTTTTTTTTTGCATAAGCAGGCACCAGGAACCGATCCCGGGTCCCCAGCATGGCAGGCGAGAACTTGCCTGCTGAGCCACCATGGCCTGCCCGACCTTAAATTTTATCCTCCCTAAATTCTACCAGCCTGTTATTCACCTGTACCTATTAGAAATTAGAAGTCTCTCCTTTCCTCATATGTAGAAGGTTAAAAAAATTCAATCTTTTGATATCCACAATCTCTTCCCTTTTTACCAGTAAACCCTATTTCTTCATTTGGGTAATAAAGTATTAAAGAGTGGGAATGTTAAATATCTTTGTGCTTTTATTCTTACATTTTCTTCCCACCTTTCCCTTTCTTTCTTCCTTTCTTTTCTTTTTTTGGTTGTTTGTTTTCTTTTTACCATCCTATGTGTTTTTATTTCAACTCTGGTTCATTTATACCAGGAATTTACTTCCAGAGTCCAGTTATACCATTTGAAACTGAATATGCATTTTTTTTTTGTATGCTGTATGGAAGGGCCACATTTCATTATTTTTCCATGTGAGTATCCAGTTATTGCAGCACCATTTGTTGACATAAGATGTCATGTCCTCTGAGAAAAAGTTCCTGATCTCTCAGTACTCTCACTGCAGTTGGTGTTGTCATAACACCATGGACAATTCTGACCTTTATCTGAGCCTCATCTGCTCCTGAAAAGCATAAATGATCAAGAAATGCTGCCACCATTTCTATTCTGGGAAACGGCTACCTGCAGAGGGCTACCTTTCTCTGGTATATTTCCAGAGAAGACCTACCTCCACTTTTATCCATAATTTCTTTGTTGACTTGCCTCTAGACAACCCCGGCCACTTCCTTTTCCTTAAAGTGTTCCTCATCAATGAACACTTTCCCTGTTACAATAGACTGAATAAATATTATTTCCTTATTTGTCTAATATATTTTGTCTTTCATAGTAAAGCAGTTTTAATACATAAAAACTATCATGTGACTGAACTGTAATTTCCTGTTTCATGATTATTAGCCCCACTAGACAACTCTGTGAAAACAGAGAGCCATTTTCTCTCTCTCTATTCCCTCGAGGACCTAGTATACTATACATCATCATCTTTCCTAATTCTAGCCGGTAGGCTATGAACTTTACCTTTATTAACTCATTACATTTTCAAAGTGACAATCTGATGCAGAAGCCGACATAATTTCCATTCCACAGATGGTAAAAATGAGGCATAATGGAAACTGAATAATTTCCACAAGGTCATGGAGACAGTAAATGAAGAACATGGCTTTGACTCCGAGCTAATAGCTGTTTCTGAGCTCTTAACCACTCACTGATATGGTCATACATAAATTGTTATTGGTTTTAAAAATAAATGCAATGATTCTAGGGAGGTGGTGGCAGTAGTTACAATACAGATTTTTCATCTTCCCAAATTCTCACCAAACTAAAACCAAAACACTTAAAACAAAAATGGCAACTGGACCCGCCTTCCATGTGGGAGACCCGGGTTCGATTCCTGGACCATGCACCCAAAAAAAAAAAAAAAAAAAAGGCAACTGGAAAGCAAAGCTAAAAGCCCAGTAAGTACATCTTCAATAAAATCAACCACATGGGAGAAGCAAATATTTAATGATGAGCAATTATAATTTTATCATCCCCTGTTTTTTTTGAGAATCAGAATTCTTGGGGTGGAATAAAGAAGGTACAAATATAATAAAGAAGAAGTTATGTAAAAACCCTATAGTCCAGAATTTGAATGAGAAATACTAGCATGAACTCACAGAATACATATGTATAGATAGACATAGAAAAGTTTGTGTAGATGTATGTCTGCACATATGTACATTATATATATTTTTTACATATATGTTTAGATATTTTTACACAAACTTAAAAGTTTAGAAATTAGACTATCCAGTATTTCAATTACCTAGATTGTGTTCTTGAAGTACATTTTCCATTAAAAGAAACCAGTGATTCTTGGAACAATGGCTAATATCTAGTCTGGAACAGGAATTGTATATTAGGAGGTAGGAATTATAAAAGATTTCACAAATCAGATTGCAATTAAGTTATTGAAAACAACTAAGGTGATGATAATAGGATTCAAGAGCCAACTTGAAGAGGCTCCTACAGGTCAAAGATGGTATAATTTGCTATTCCACCAGTATGCATCGCAGTGCATTGAAACCAATCAATATATTTATATTCTTTAGTTGACAATAATGTTTTAAGAAAATGTCACCTTCTAACTTGGACTGGTAACTGATCTACTATCTTGAAAACTGAATAAATAAAAGAGAATTATTTTTCTATCATTCTTATAAAGCATTCTGTCTAATAAATGAAAGCAATATGTTAGGATTAGAATATCTCAGTTTCACAACCCCCAATCAATGAATGAGTCTATACTTTAGTAGGTCACTAAAGCTGCTAATATTATTAAAATGGAAAAATCAGTCATTATGTGCCCAGTGAGGGAAGAAAGTAACAATGCTTAACCCTCTCTTGCCAAAGGGATTGAATGTGAGTCTGATGAAGCCTCTGGATACAGCTGCCAATTTATATAGAAGTTTAGGAGGACCACATAGAACTCCATCGCGGGTATGCAATTAGCAAAGCCCAGGTTTTGAGAAACTATACAAGTTACATTTCCTATGTTCCTCAACTGAAAGGCTGTAAGGAAAAGAAAACAAAACAATGAGGGCTATTGTCCCTCATAGAAAGATTGAAAGGACATATCAAGTTTAAAAATGGGAGCAAGGTTAAATTATAATGTCTAGAAATGCACAATTTGCTGATATAAATGTGTAGAAGGAATGACTATGAAAGTATAATAGATGTTCCAGAGAAAAGGAAGGGGCTGTGATCTGGATGGGGCACTTTTTAAGGGCTTCTGATGTAACTAGCAAATTCTATTTTTTGTTCTCAGTGGTGATTAAAAGGATGTTTATCTTATGCTCAGTCACAAAGCTATGTTCTTGTTAAATGTTTTGCCATTTTTGTGCTTTGTTTTAAAGTACAGTTTTAAAAAGCATTTTTTTGAAAGAACTTCAATGACCAAAGCTGCAACAATCTGAGCATCTAAGTAAATAATAACAGTGATGAGTTATAATCACCCAAATAAAATAGCTCTCTATGGACCTATGCTGACATAAATAAAATGACTGGATAAATAAATGAATGGGGGGGAAGGAATACATCATGATATAGAGTCCCAGATAAGATAGATTTTATTCCTACAGAAGATGGGAGTTTAATTCCCGTCTGCTTGACTTTAGACTAGACTTGTGACTCGCTTCTAACCAGGAGTTAGGGAAAGGGAATTAATTACAGTGGAGAGAGAGGGGAGAAACCTGGCAGATAGTACCTTAACCAGGTGATCAAGGCTGACGTCTCCAGTAATTAGTTGTGTTTATATCATTTGCACTAATATAAACGTGGACCGCCATGCATCTCATTCACTCTCGACATATGCTTTGAGAAAGACTTTTCATCTTTTGTGATATTGTTCCCAAATGTCCATAATTTCAGTCTGATCATAAAAAACATATTAGACACACTTGAAGTGAAGAATATTGTACAAAATACTATTCAAATGTCTCAAGTTCATGAAAGGCAAGGAAAGAATGAGAAATCATCACAGAATAGAATTGTCTTCAAGGACATAATGACTAATTTCAATGTGGGAACCTGGATTGGATCCTGGAAAAAAAAAAATGGGACAGTGAAAAATTAGTGACGTCTAAAGAAAAACTGTATTTTATTCCAATAGCATTGCAACCACATTTACTTCTTTGTTTTGATAATTGAACCAAGGCTACGTAAGATATTGTTATCAGTGATGCTGGTTGAGGGTGACACTCAGTGCTATCATGTGAATTGTTTCATAAATCTAAAATATTTCAAAATGAAAATAAAATAAGAAAATGTGATATACTGAAAAAGGAACAAAAAGAGCTTTTGATTCAAAATAAGGATTTATTTGTTTTTTTACTTCTCCTGCCCTGATACATATTCATTCATTCATTCACTCCGTGAATTTTTTTTCCCATGAATATTTTTAAACATTTAATATGAACATGTCAAACAATTTTTTAATTCTCCCTTTTTCATTCCTAACATGAAATTATTTGTTAAATCTTTTCAATTTCCCTTTTTGTTGCTCCTCACTTCCACTGCTTCTTAATGCTGCTGATGCCCACCTCAGCTCAGAAACCTGTAACTATACATATAAATCCCCTCCATAAGGCCCTTACCTCTTTACTCCTGTTGGCAATGCCCACCCTCCCCAGGCCGATTGTATCAGGTCTCAACGTTGTGTTTAGAAAAAAGTTTTGATCAAAATCAAGCCACTAGTCTACCCACATTCACACACATAAACATACACACAATTTTCTTGTGTGTACTCTGTATTGCATGGGTCACATTTCATTCTTTTTCCATGTGAGTATTCCCTTATTGCCGTACCATTTGCTGAATTTTTGTTTGCTTGTTTGAGAAGTGCATGGGCCAGAAATCAAACCCGAGTCTCCCACGTGGCAGGCAAGAATTCTGCACACACACTATATTTTTCTTATAGTTTTGTTTTCGTTTGGCACAGGCAGGCACCAGGAACTGAACCTGGGTCTCCGGCATGGCAGGTGAGAATTCTGCCACTGAGCCACCATCATGTGGCGCTGTACACACTATTTTTAACACATAGCTTCTAGGTTAAAGTTTTGAGTTCCTCACTGAGGCACTAAAGACTATAGAACCCGGATCTGAAATACTTTTTAGTCTTGTACATAGTTATTTAGACGTTATCCATAGGACAATCCATTTATACTGTTCCCAGCAAACGACTTATGTTTCCCAGTAAGATCAGTTTTCCAGCCTGGAATTTGTCTCTTTCTCATATTTTTCTTTTGATACTCTTTTCAACTTTTAAGATCCTCAAAAGTTTCTCCCCCAAGAATTTTTCCAAGTAAAACTAATTTCTAAAATCCCATATAATTTATGGCCTGAACTACTTCTTTTGTAATTATTCTTGAATTTTACCTACTTGTTATTTTTGTTTTAGAATTGATCTCTTGAAGAAAAACTATATATTGGAAAATCATGGGTTTTGGTGCCAGAGAGTTAAAATTTTGGTTTGTTATTTTTAAAAAGGTAATTAAATGATCTGATCCTCATTTACAGAATAAAAATAACTTTGCCTATTACATGGGGTCTTTTTGAAAATGAAATCTGTTAACATCAATAAAACATCTAGTAGTCCCTGATGCACAGAAGGTAAATAGCCATTTTCCTATGGCTTCTATGGCACAAAAAACATTAACTGGTTTATATTCTCTTTTTTTTTTTGCATGGGCAGGCACCAGGAATTGAACCTGGGTCTCTGGCACAGCAGGCAAGAACTCTGCCTGCTCAGCTACCATGCCCCATGCTATATTCTTTTGAAATGTATGGTAAAGTATTTTGAGAAGGTCATTGTGTTAGTTAGATTCAGTTGTCAACTTGGCCAGGTGAGCATACCTAGTTTTGTTGCTGCGGACATAAGCCAATGGTACCTGAACCTCTTCTGTTGCTAATTACATCTGCAGTCAGCTAGGAGGTGTGTCTGCTGCAATGAGTGACGTTTGACTTAATTGGCTGGTGCTTAAATGAGAGAACGCAATGTAGCACAGCCTAAGCAGCTCAGCATTCCTCATCACAGCACTAGCAGTTCAGCCCAGGCCTTTGGAGATGCAGAAAGAAGTCACCCCGGGGAAAGTTGTTGGAACCCAGGGGCCTGGAGAGAAGACCAGCAGAGACCATCCTGTGCCTTCCATGTAAGAAAGAACCTCAGTGGAAAGTTAGATGCCTTTCCTCTGAAGAACTAACAAAATAAATCCCCTTTTATTAAAAACCAATCCGTCTCTGGTGTGTTGCATTCCAGCAGCTAGCAAACTAGAACAGTCATAATCTTGCCTAAAGGAGATACATAGAATTTTGAACTTAAAATTTAAAAATTGAGAATTCTCCTCCAAGGAAATCATCTAATATTTTAAGAACATAAATTATATACTATTTATGGTTACAGACAGCATCACCATGCCACTTTTCCATTTCTATCCCTTAAATCATATTACCTCCTAATTGATGATTCTGCTCTCCTGATTTAGCACACTCATCTATTTTATGACTTATTCTCCTATGGAGATGTAGCAAGAAAAAATTCCAACGCAAAATAGATTCAGAAGAATAATTTAGAACAATGTTTCATGGCATATGTTACATAAATTTTTAATATTTTAAGGTTTGCTTTTTTAACAATAATTTTTCTGTTTATGACATCATTGCATGCTCACTATAGAAAAAAATATATAAATATAAAGAAGAAATGCTACAGTAAGATTTTACTTAATAAGAGCCAGAATATTCTCCAGTAACTTTTCATTTCAGTGAGAACCACCTCTTACATCAATCTTTTATATGTGCACATAAATGCATATTTATTTGATTAAATTCTTTTGAAATATGGAATCCTAATGCACGCACTGTTTTGTAAACTTCATACTATCTTTCCATGGTGGGGTGGCTTGAAGCTGGGTGTACCCAGTGAAACATGTCCTTGAATTTAATCCAGTCCTTTGAGTGTGAACCCATTGTCAATGGGAGCTGATGAGGTTGCTTTAGTTAAGGTAATTAGGTTAATCCTTAATTACCGGAGTACTTTATAAACTGAGTGAAATTCAGGCAGAAAGAGAAAGGTAGCAGCAGAAGCTACAACCAACGGAAGAGAAGGGAGAGACCCACAGACCCTGCCACATGGCTTGTCTTTGGGAAGAAAGAATCACGTTGATGAGTACTTGATGTGGATTTTCTTTTAGCCTCAAAACCACAAGCTAATAAATTCTCATTGTTCAAGTCGATCCATTTCATGGTATTTGCTTGAGCAGCCCAGAAAATTAAAGCACATGGTATTAACTCTTTATATATAGTATT
The DNA here is from genome assembly GCF_023851605.1 of Tamandua tetradactyla. Taxonomy (NCBI): domain Eukaryota; kingdom Metazoa; phylum Chordata; class Mammalia; order Pilosa; family Myrmecophagidae; genus Tamandua; species Tamandua tetradactyla. The sequence continues at coordinate 6,086,951 of NC_135340.1, read as the reverse complement.
CTTTGGTGACAGCATACTAGTTCAGTATACAAATAAATCGCATTTTATAATATAGTTAACTAACTCCTTCTGCTTGGATAAATAAGATATCTCTTTTGTTTAATTACTAATAACTCAGCAATGAATATTCTTTTATCAAATATTTTTGTCTCTGCATGACTTGTTTAAAAGAATAAAATTTCAAACAAAGAGACCAATTGGCCTTTCTGGTCATTTTAAGTCCTTCAAAATGCATGAACCTATTACCCCAAAAACAATGCTAATTTTAAGTCATCCCAATTGATAATGAGTGCATTTGTTCCCTGTAATACAACTACACTTGGGATTCTCTCTCATGTTTGGCAATCAAGTTATATAGAATTTAATTTGATATAAAGTATGAGGTCATTTTCTCATATAATTTTTTTCTAAAATGTTTATTTGTCCGTATACCATTTATTAGATCATCCACTCTTTCCAAAGTTATTTAAAATGATGATTTATCTTGCATATGAGTTTGAGTAAAATTTGCTCATATATATGATTCTGCACTTTATTTCATTGGCCTGTATCAAATTCGATACCATTTTCTGTAATATACTTCCTCTAATGTGCTCTCATAGACACTGTGCTAATCCTACCATGGATCCATCCTTAATCTGTTGTAATTTCATATTTTTCTACCAATATATCCACCTTAGACTTTGAGCTCCATGGAGGCAAGAGCTGTGTTTAGAGCATGCCTTCTGCTTGTTCCCGAAGCAGACTTGTAACAGAAAATATGTTCACAAAAAGTTAGTAAGTATAATGAAAAAACTGAGTAAGTTTTCCTTTAAAAATTTGTATTAGGTATTTTGTTTATTTTCCCCTCCAATTTCAGAATTGTTTTGTTAGCAGTCCTCCCAAAATCACTGTGAAATTTTGACTTGAATAATATTAAAAATATGGATTAATTTGAGAAGAATTTATAACTTTCAATGTTGATTCCTTCCATTCTAGAACATAGAATGCATATTTATTTGAAACTTCTTCTATGCATCTCGCTAAAATTTAGTATTTTTCTCCATCTACCTCCTCCATGCTTCTTCTGTAGTGTAATACTTGGCATTTATTACTTTATAAAGGAAATAGCTTTCTATTGAATTTCCCAACTCGTTATTTCTGGTATGCATAATTCTTACCAATATTAATGGTTTTGCACTTTATGTTCATAGTGTTTCCAGGGGCAGAATATTATCTTAAGTACATTTTTATATTCATAGCACCTTTTCTGATAATGAGTATCTTGATTTGTTTCTATTGCCTTATTGTGTGGGCTAGTGTGGTGATTGGGAGCCATGCATCACAGATAAGACAAGTTCTTAGACTCGGACCATTCTTGTGCTTTTGAACTCTCATAAATGGGTCCTTCTAATGAGGTAAGTTCAGTAAGGGTGTAGCCTGGCTGGGTCAGGATGGGTCTTAGGAGTATTACTGAAGACCTTTTAGGGAAGGTCACAAAGAAAGAGAAGGCCAGAAGGAGTAGCTAGAAGCTGAAAATCAGCAGACTCTGGGAGAGACGAGAGAAGCCCGGAGAGGGTGCCGTCTGCTTTGCCATGTAACAGAGGACCCTGGATCGTGGGCAGGCAGCCCTAGAGCACCACAGGCTTCAGGGAGAACCACTGCTTTGCCGGTGCCTTGATTTGTGGACTTCTCCTAGACTCAAAACCATGAGCCGAGAAATTCCCACTGTTTAGGCCAACCCATCGCGTGGCATTTGCTTGAACAATGAGGAAGCAAAAACACAGCTAGAACAATATTTTTAGAACAATATTAAATTGAGGAGTGGGCATTATTTCTGTTGACATGATATTTATAGAATTAACTTCAAGATTTCACCATGAAGTTTAAAGCTGTTTTTTTTTTTTTAAGATAACTGTTTTATTATGCTAAAAAACTGTATTGCATTCCTAGTTTACTGAATTTTCTCCAAGTACTGATCATGGGAGCTAATTTCCTGCCTATTAAGTATAAACCTTGACGTCGTCCTTTCCATGGGAATGTCTGTCGTTCCAGAGTAGAGGAAAGACAAAGAGGAATGGTAGTGAAAAGTCATTGTTGACAGCCATTTGGTCAAGAGAAGCAACTGATTCCCGACGGCGTTTTGATGCTCTGGTCTGCAAAAACATCCAGCCTGGATTCTACTTTCTTTTATTAGATCATCTCAGCTTCAGCCGCATCCAAGCCTCTGCGAATTTGAAATGACTTTCTATGTGTCATCCCTAATATCATGGGTGATGTATGAGAATTCATCCAAAATAATATTTTTAATGCATTACCAAATTAAAAGTTATGAAGAAAAGATGGGTATTAGGAAGGGCGCTATAGTACAGAAAAATATTTGAATTGGAGAGCAATTAAAAACTTAATACAAGTCTGAATTACGTAATGCCCCTTTCAGGGATCCTTTGTTTTATTACTTTATTCAGTGTGGAAGAAATAATTTGGAATAAATATGAGTAGTCAAAAGCAATAGGGGAAGAAAGAAAATTGATAAAGGAAAGCAGAGTAATAAAAGAACAAGTGAGACAAATTTTAATTATTTCATGTTTTGCTCATAGCAGACATTCACTAAAATTTATAATATCAAAGCAGCTTGATTAATACAGATTCTGTTCATTCCCAGAATTTATGAGACATACAGCAACAGTACCTAGAAAAGTATCTATTTAACAGATAACATTTCTAGTACTCCTGTTACTGTTACAATTAATGCTACTTTTAGTTCTGCTGCTGCTGCTGCTGCCACTATCACTACTACTATATAGTACTGGCAGGAATATTATTATTATTACTACTATCAGCTGTAGTAAAGCCTATTATTAAAATTGAAGAAACTCTGCATTTGATAGAGAACCCCATCACTCAGAAAATATGTGAATTTCAATTTTTTTTTAATCTATAATGTGAGGACTCTTTGTTTTTACTTCATGGCAGTATTAAAATGCTAAATTTAAAATACACGTAGGCTAGTAATATCTCCTGGGAAGTGTACTAAGTCTTATTCAACTGTTTATCTCATAGCATTTAATACAACACTTAAAATATAGCAGACGTCCAATGTATATTTCCTGAAAGAATTACTAAAATGTTGTCTAAGACAGATACAAAAAGACGATTATTATATTATCACCTTGATATGAAATAATTAGAATAACCATATTCACAGAGGCCAAAACTAGAGTATAGTTTACCACGGGCCAGGATGGAGAAAGGAAATAAGAAGTTAATGTTTAATGTATACAAAGTTTCTGTTTGGGCTGATGGAAATGTTTTTATAATGGATTGTGGTGATGGTAGCATAATATTATAAATGTAATTGGTACCACAGAATTATATATTTAAATATGGTTAAAAGGGGGGAAATTTAGGTTGCATATATTTACTAGAATAAAATTTTTAAAAAAGCATAGGATTGTACAATATGAACAGTGAACTGTAACATAAACTATGGATTTCAGTTAGTAGAATAATTACAACAGTATTGTTTCATCAAGTGTAGCAAAGTTTGACCATGCTAATGCTAAGTAATAATCATAGGGAAAACTGTGTGATGGGGGTAGTGGAGACTATTATCTCCATGATTTTTCTCTGAACATCTGATTTCTCTAATAAAAAGTAAATTTAAAAAATTTAAGTATTTGACAACATCTGAAACCCATTTATGCCAAAAATTCTTAGCAAATTAGGAATAGAGAAAAAAATTCCTCAACTTGATAAAGAACATCTACAGAAAAACCTACTTACTGGTGAGAAGCTGAAAGTTTCCCAAGATGGGAACAAGACAAGGATGTCACCACTCGCCACTCATTCAACATCATTCTAGAAATCACAGCTAATGCATAAGACAAATAAAAGAAATAAAATCAAACAGATCTAGAAGATAGAAATAAAACTGCCTTTGTTCCTGGGTAACATGATTTTCTAGGTATACAATCCCAAAGAATTAGAAAATAGGAATAAAGAAAAGCTTCTGGGATTTATAGCTGATTAGATAAGATTGTAGAATACAAGGTTAAATTACAAACATTAATTTATTTCCTATGTACCAACAATGAATAATTGGAATTTGTAATTAAAAACACACTATTTACATTAGCACCAAACAAAATAAAATAAATCTGACAATATGTACAGATGCTATATGAGGTAAACTACAAAATTCTGATGAAAGAAATTAAAGAAGATAGAAATAAATGGAGAAATTTCATTTACATGGAAAGGCAGACTCAATATTGTTAAGATGATGGTTCTTCCCCAGTTGACCTATATACTCCATGCAATCCCAAACAAAATCCCAGCAAGTTATTTTGTGATATTGACAAACTATATCTAAAGTTTATATGGTAAGGCAGACAATCTTGAAAAACAATGAAGTCAGAAGATTCACACTCTTTGACATTAAGACTTGCCATAAAGGTATGATAACCATGATGATGTGGTATTGGCAAAGGAATGGATAAACTGATCAATGGAGCAGAAATAAGAGCCCAGAAATGACCCATGGAAATGTGGTCAACTGATGTTTGACAAAGAAGCAAAGGCATTTCAACGGAGAAAGGATAATCTTTTCAACAAATGGTTTTCAAACAATTGGATGTCTGAATAAAAGAAAATCTAGACACATTCCTTATGCTATTTGCAAAAATTAACCCCTAATAGATCTTAGACCTAAATTTAAAATGCAAAATTAGAAAACATCTAGAAGATAACATAGGCTAAAATCTAGGTGGCTTTGGGTTTATTGATGAGTTTTTAGATGTAACACCACAAACATGATCTGTAAAAGAAACAAAAATCTGAAGTTGAACTTTATCAAAATTAAAATCGTCTGCTCTACAAAAGGCACTATGACAAGAATTAAGAGAGGAGTCACAGACCAGAAAAAATATTTGCAAGCACCTATCTGATAGAAGACTTGTGTCCAAAATATATAAAGAACCAAAAAACCTTCAATAACAAGAAAACAAACATCTAATTTAAAAATGGGCAAAATGTCTAAACAAAACAAATACCTCACCAAAGAAGAAATACAGAAGAAAAGATGTTCAAAATCATGTTAATAGAGAATTAAAAATTAAAACTACAATGAGACACTACTATACATATTAGAATGGCTAAAATTTAAAAACAAAACAAAACCCCTGGCAATATCACATGTTAGCAAGGCTGTGAAAAAATAGGAACACTGCTGGTAGAAATGCCAACCAGTACGACCACTATGAAAGCAGTTTCTTACATTGATAAGCATAGTCTTAACATAAATCCAGCAATTGTATTCCTAGGTATTTAACCAAGTGAGTTAAAAATTCATATCCTATGAGAAGACCTACACACAAACATTTCTAGTAGCTTTGTTCATAATTGTCAAAAATAGGAAGCCACCACAATGTCCTCCAGCAGGTGAATAAACAAATTCTGGCAGATGCATAAAATGGAATATTATTTAGCATTAAAATAAATGAGCTGGCATGGATGAATCTTAAATATATAAGAAAAATATGTGAAGGAACATCAAATGCATATTTTTAAGTGAAATAAGCCATTCTGAAAAGGGTACATGTGTATGATTCAAGATTCAAACTGCATGACACTTTGAAAAAGGCAAAATTTAGAGACAGTAAAAGACCAGTGATTGCCAGGTTCAGGGAAGGGAACGGAGGAATGAATAGCTGAAGCATAGGGAATATTTAGGATGGTGAAATTACTCTATATGAAATAGTAATGGTGTCTACATGACATTATGCATTTGTCACAGGTCACAGAGTTAAAACACAAAAAAAAACCTTTAATGTAAACTATAGACTATAGTTAATGATGATGGAACTCTATATACCATTTGCTTGATTATTCTGTAAACCTAAACTTGTGCTATAAAAATAATGTCTACTAATTAAACATACACACAATTCTAATCATATCATTCTTCTGCTGAAAAGACTGCAATCATTCCTCCACGCTCTCAGGGCAAAGATGAAGATCCCTCATATGCCTACAAGGTCCTGAAAAACTTGCCCTCTGGAATGACTTTTAAAAAGAGGAATTCAGTAAGTCACAAGTTTACAGTTCTAAGGCCAATTAAAGAAAGTCTACAGAAATGTCCAACTTAAGGCATCCAGGGAAAGATACCTTGGTTCAAGAAGGCTGATGATGCTCAGGGTTTCTCTCTTGTCTGGAGGGGCAAACAGCAAAGTCTGCTAGCTTTCTCTTCTGGCTTCTCATTCCATGAAACTCCCCTGGCAGTGTTTTCCTTCTTCACACCGGAAGGTCTCTGGCTGGTGCACCCTGTCGTTCTCTCGCCATTCTGTCATGGTCCTGCTGCTCTCTTCCTCACTCTGAAACTCTCTCCAAAATACTCCTTCTTTTATAGGAGTCCAGTAAACTAATCCAGACCCATGTAGAATGGGTGGAGACACAGCTCCATTTAATCAAGCTTAATACCCACAATTGATCGAGTCACTTCTCCATGGAGATAACCTAAATCAAGTTTCCAACCTATATACTGAATAGGGATTAGAAAAAACGCTTGCTTCCACAAAAGTGATCAGGATTAAAACACAGCTTTTCTAGGGTACATAAATCCTTTCAAACTAACACACACCCTAACATCTTCTACAACCACACCCTCTTGCACTCTCCACCCCCTTCTTTCTCAAATCTGCATTTACATTTCCCACTGTCTGAAAGGTCCTCCACTATTGCCATCTCTCTTCCAATATTTTCCATTTAACTGCTGCATACTCTTCAGCTCTCAGTTCAATCATAGCTTCTTCAGTGAAGGCATCTGTTCCAGTTTGAAAGGACATAGGTACCCTAGAAAAGCCATGTTTTAATCCTAATCCCATGTGTAAAGACAGCCATTTCTTCTAATTCCTATTCACTACTGTCTGTTTGAAACTATCTCCCTGGAGATGTGACTCAATCAAGAGTGGCTGTTAAACTGGATTAGGGGAGACATGTCTCCACGCATTCAGGTGAGTCTTTGTTAGTTTACTGAAATCCTATAAAAAAGGGAACATTTTGGAGAATGAGGGAAATTCAGAGAGAGCAGAGAATGCTGCAGCACCATGAAGCAGAGAGTCCACCAGCCAGTGACCTTTGGAGATGAAGAAGGAAAATACCTCCCAGGGAGCTTCATGAAACAGGAAGCCAGGAGAGGAAACTAGCAGATGATGCCGTGTTCACCATGTGCCTTTCCAACTGAGAGAGAAACCCTGACTGTGTTCACCAATGTATCGTTCACTGGATGCCTTTGATTGTACATTTCTATAGACTTGTTTTAATTGGGACATTTTCTTGGCCTTAGAACTATAAACTAGCAACTTATTAAACTTCCCTTTTAAAAAGCTGTTCTGTTTCTGGTCTATTGCGTTCCAACAGCTAGCAGCATCTTTGACCTCAGTAAGTCAAAACTCCCTTCCAAATACACCATTGGAACATGTACCTTCATTTCAAGGAACTGTTCATGGTTATTGTCTTTCCCTCTAGATTGTTATTTCATGAGGAAAGTCATAGTATATAATACAATTCGCTCCTTTATCCCCAATCCTTAGCACAATTTCTAATACTCAATGAACTCTCAACACATATTTGTTGAATCAATCAACCAATTAATTAATGGTACATAGAACTTAGCACCTAAGAATACTCCAAAGATGAGGCAAATGTTAGCTATTCAATGATTAATTCAAAATTGCAGAGTCATCTCAGAAACCTGTAGTAACTGGAATAGGCCTCTTATTTTACTTAAACCAAAAAGTTTAAACCAGAAATTCACTCTATGTGGCCCTGCAATGATTTTTGTTTGTCCTGTTAAGCATTTTAAAAATTGAGAATTTTTCCATGAAGTGTCCAGATTATTATTTATTTAGAAAAACTGGAAGATCTGACAACATTTGATTTATATTCTCACATGTCACTATGTGGTTTTGCTTAGTAGTTTCCAAGTTTTATTAGAATTGTGTCTTTAATCTGCCACAGTACCTACTAGTCCCTATTGTCCCACACCCATTTATTTCAACAGTCATATTCTAAAGCTGTTTTGGTTATGAACCTTGATCAAAGTCTTTATAAAAGTAAATTATTTACTCAGACTTTTTGAGCCATGGAGGATGCTGATAGTTATTTGGAAATGATTTTGCCTGAGGTGAATAACATCAATCTTTTGTACAAGAGAATATCCAGAATATAATGACTTTTAAATTTGCATTTTGAATTCCAGTCTTGTTCCCCAATAAATGGGCAGTGAAAATAATCTGTGATATTACTGATGAATGGCTCTGCTCAAAGCCAATAGAAAAATTTTTCTTTCAATTCTATAGAATTTTCCAGGCAAAAACCATTTATTTCCCTGTATATCTTTCTCTTACTGAAAGGAAGACAGTGTGTCTAATTTTTATATGCTATGATGCTTGCACAGTGCCTTGCACAGAATAAATATTCATAACTGTTTGTTACAAATATACATTTATATATATTTATATATATAAAAGGAATGACTATCGGTGGTTTGCAATAGCAAAAAATATTTGGGGGTTAGAATGTCAGCTTCAATTATTTTCACAAGCATTTTTCAACATAGTTGCTAGTTTCTCATCATTACCAGCAAACAAAGTGACTTTACAAATGATTGAAAAAAATTTGATTGTGCAGATATGATTTTGCTGAAAAACAAACTTTTCCAGTTCTAGAACAGTAACTTTTCATTGTGAAAGCTCCATGAAGGGAAAACCATAATCCTAGAAATTGCTTTTAAGAGACTTGTATAGGAACCTGATATTTGGGATTAATTGGGCAATTAAGTGCTTTCAAATATGTTAACTTTAAATATCTTGAAAAGCCAATTGCATCCAAAATAAAACTATCAACTCTAGCCATATAGAACTGGATAACTTTATTGAAGGATTAAAAGTTGATTTGAGCAAGCGCTTAAGAGAAACAAGAGAGGTACATTTGAAAAGAGGTCCCAGAAACTAACATTTCAGCTTTATCTTTAACTTTCCTACTTACAAAATGTTTGTCATATAAATATCTGTGGCTTTTTAAGTTCTTTATTTTATTATAATTACGTTAAGTGGATGAAAGCAAATTGAGTGGAGAAGAGACGACTATGAAAGTGTTATTGCTCACTTTGACAAAGATTAATTATTGCACATTTATTCAATTATGCTAAGGTTCTCTTCCAGGCATCCCTAACCAGGGCTGCGCAATAGAATTACCCTGATAGACTGTAAAAACCTAGATGTCTGGTTGCCATCCCTAGAGATTTTGATTTGTTTCATCTCAGTGCAGCCTGGTATGGAGGGTTCATGTTTCTAAACATCCCAATTTATTTTAATGTGAGCCACAGTTGAAAATCATGTTCTAACACATGATTCTTAAAGTTCCGTTAATACCCTTGTACTTATTTTTTCTTACTCAGAGGTGAAAATAAAGGAATGATTTTTTTTTTTGCTTTGTAGTTTATGGAATAAATTAGTTTATAATGTTATAGGAAGATGATCCTGATAAATACTGTTTGAAAATTGGATGTTAGCAATGTCTGGTTTTATTTTTATTTTGTTGACTATTCCAATTATCTCAAACCCATTGAGAAATAAGCAGAGAGGGAGGGAGGGAGAAAGAGAGAGAGAGATCTTCTCATTTGCCATTTCAAAATACCCATGGTTATATATTTTAAATATATCCATAGCTTTTGCTTCATTTATTATTTGAAGTTACGATGTAGTTTTTTTCCCCCACTCAAAGCACCGACATCTACAGAAAGCAACTCTTTCTTGCTCTAAGGATTTTATTGTTGAACTTTCAACAACCTATGTCACAATTGCAACTATGTCTTACTTCAGATATGCTTTTTACAAGCTTCCACTGAATTGAAAAAGCATTTTAAGCAATGCGAGGCTCTTATTTATTAAGGAACAGGAGTCCCTGAATGATTATAGAGACTGAAAACAACAAGGACATTTCATCCCAACATCTGCTGCCTCTCATGATGGAACTCTTTACCATGGCCAACCTGCAGATTTAAAAAAGAAATTAACACAGTTTGAGTTATTCCACTAAGGCAAGGTGACAGGGCCCTATTTTAATTTTTTATCTCACTTTGACCAGACAGAATGGAACCTGACAATGTTATTTAAGCTGCAGTGAAGTCTAGTTCTAAAGCAGTGATTGTTCAAGTGTGATCTCCAACCCAAAATAGTGGAATCACCAAGGAACTCATTAGAAGTCCAAAATCTTAGGCCCCACCTATTGAATCAGAATTGCTGGGAGTGTGGCCAAGCAATCTATGTTTTAACAAGGCCCCCAGATGATTCTGAGGTAAGCTAAAATTTTATAACACCCACATTTCTAGAGGGAAGAAGATCCCTTGGTGCCTAGAATAAGCTAAGTTCAGCCTATGTCAGAGTAATGGAAATGACTTGTATGAATAGAATTTTGTGTCCTTGATGGTTTCAGGGATTGTTGAGGCCTAAGAAGAAACATTTACTCAATGTAAGAGAAAATGAGCCAATAAGACAGTGATTAAAGGGTGAAGCTGCAGGCTGCTGCAGTCAGAGGGAATGCTTAATTGTGTTGCACAGCAGGTAACACGGGATTCATGTTTCTGTGCCATCAGGGGATTCTTCCCATTTGGGGCCCAATGTGGAATTTAATCTTCCTGACAAGAGGAATTGAGTTATAATCTCAACCTTCTGTTGCAGCTCCATCAAAACCCCCAGGAGACTGGCCAAGGGCGCAGACATGTCTCAGAGAGAGAGAACAGAATAGCCCAGTGAAGGCACAATAGACAATGCTTCCAGAAATGTCATCCAGAGAAGCCATTTGTGAGTACCCAGGAGGAAAAGGATTCCTGCAAGAGTTTTATGAAACCAAGAACAGAGATAACTCTAGCTTGAGAGATGTAGTCAATAAAGGTCTTACATATATACCCATTCTCCTCTAAAGTCTTCTGTAGTGGCTCTTTGGTGTTACAGAAAAATCTCAGTCTGGAATTTGTATATGACAAAAAGTATTGAATATTTCCTGCGTAGGGTGGCATGAGGTAATATAAGATGATCGATCAAGTCTGTCCACCAAAAGATAGAAACAGATTCTTCCCACCTCTGACTACACTGTTTTCAACAATTTCCAGTTTATTAGGAAAGTCTTCTATACATACTACCTATTTAATTTTCTTCTTAGTAATTTCTTTTGTACCTGTAAATCTTCCATTCTTTGAACTGGATTTTATAGCTAAAGACGTCACAAAGAACCCCGTAAAAAAATAGAATCAAGTTATTATCTTTAATAGCAAAAATGTTTGAAAACCATGACTTTCAAATGCAAAAATCTAAGTAATTTGAAAGTAGGAGTTGTATAATTACACACACACATATAATTTGAAACCTAAATATTTGAAAATCAAAATTCAACGTGATAAAAAAAATCAGACAACAAAATATATAGTATAAGCCACAGAAGTAAAAAATAGAAGAAGAAAGACCATTTACAGATTGTTGAATAAAAATACTCAGTCACTGTTAAGAGAAATTAGGAGCTCAGTGAACATCAGGTGACATGGCCAGTATTTAGATGCTGATGTTTATCCCAGAAGAGGACCATGGACACATCTGTGACTGAACCTCAAGATCACAAAAGTTGTGTGAAATAATAAGCACCCGTGATACATTTGGGACACAGGTACAGAGCAGAAAGGACTGGCTTCTTAAAGTGTGTTGTGAAGATTACAAGATTATCATCAAGTCCCACATCCATGAAGTAGAGTAGGGATGGCTAATGGGGGTACTTGGATGGATGCTCCTGTATAGGCTCACAAAATCACTTACATCCCATATTTGTCAAGGGAAAAGTAACAATGCTCCCTGTGAATAGTTGAATGAGGGCAGCTGAGAGGGTTGGCATATTTGGAAGAACCTTAATGTTCAGAAGGAAAAGACCTGATTAAACCTGTCCACTTGATGCCATCGCAACACTTCTCAAGAGATGCATTGGGTCCAGGAGTCCAGACCCTGAAACTGAATAGAGTGCTCTACACATCTGTAGAGCTAGTAGAAGGCAAAAGAAATGAAGGAGATCAAGGAAATCATATGTGGATAGAATGCTGAATGTGATAGTCCATGGGATAAAATCTAGGTTGAGTGAAATAAGTGTGAAAGCTAGAGTATTAGATAAAATGGCCTATAAAAATCGGAAATTGGGATCAGAGAGTGAAATGCTTGCAATTGAAATGATGAAGGGACTGTGGTTGTTGGTAAGTTTTTGGTAATGCAAAGTATAGGATTTTGCCATGGGAGTGAGTGTCAGAGACTGGAAGGAGGACAAGAGGATTGCAAAAGACAATGTCTCGGAGCTGAGAGGTAGACTATTAGAAAATTATTGATGTTGAAATTTTCAGTAATTGTATCAGTTGCAGTGTAAATCCAGGTGTGAAAATCTTCAAGAAATTAAAGGGTAGGGGCTGGTGGCAGTAGATTGCCACAATAAGGAGGACTGAGTGATTTAGCCTGATGTTAGAAGAATCAAAGCTGTGGGGTAATGCATCAGGGAAGGAAGGAGGGAGACTTATCTAGAAGTGCAATGATTCCTGGCCATGTTGTAGCACAACAGGAGGCAGGAAAAGACAAGGCTTTTGAGGGAATCAGAGGAAGCAGCGCCCCTCAGGGCTTTCCAATGGAGGAAGATGTTGAAAGAGTCCAGAGAATATGATTGGTACATAGAAGCTTAAGGGATAATGCATGAAATCAGGGGACAGGATTGAAGGAATTTACATATTGGTGAAGGGTATTTGAATGCAGGACATGTAAACTGGAAGTCGAGAAAATCTTCTTGTGACTAATATAAAGAAGTATATGGGCATGAAGGAGTTAGTACTGGGAGATTTGAGAGAAATTATAGTAGAGAAATGGCAAGTGTTGTGGATGAGGGAAGTGGGCTTCATAGAGTCTGTTGGTGTTAAGGATGGAAGGCCTGGGTCCCGGCATAACTCACAGTGCATCATCATCATGCTTGACCCAGTCTGTGGCAGACTGAATTCACATTAAATTATTCTCTTTGTAGTAGCAGCCTTTGTTCTACCTCATTCATCACATAATTAATATTTTATGCCGTGGGACTCTAAGTTAAAGGTTTGTAGAAAATTTTGCAGAGATAGATTGAAAATAAGAGTTAAAAGAGCAAAAGAACATTAAATAAGAGAAGCCATGATCATATATCTAGTCAATAGCAGTGAAAGATCTGGCATTTTAATTCTTGCCCTATTTAGGATCCAGTTTTTGAAGTTGGCTTCACATTGACATTCCATCAGCAGCATATGAGAGCTTCATTTGCTCAGTGCTACTGCCAGGGATGGTATGATAAGACTTTACATACAAAGTTATCTAAAAGTGTGCAGTGTACTCATGACAGTTTTAACTTGCATTTCTATAGTAACTTAAGATGTCAAGAACTTTTTCATGTGCATATTTTTTATCTGCATAACTTCTTTGGTGAGATGTCTGTTCAAATAATTTGCCCATTTCTTAATTGGGTTGTTTGCTTTATTTTATTGAACTTGAGAGCTCTTTATATTTTGTATACAAGTCCATTATCAGATTTATGATGCACAAAGATTTTCTCCAAGACTGTGGTTTGTCTTTTTATTCCTCAATAATGAAAATCAGAAAGTCTTAATTTTGATGATGTCCAATTATTTGAATATTACTTTCATGGATCATGCTTTTGATCCATGCAACTCAGAAATATATTTGTTCAATCCAAAGCCACAAAGACCTTCTCTAAGTTTTCTCCTATAAATATTATAGTTTTAGGTTTTGAAATTAGGTTTGTGATCTATTTTAAATTAATTTTGGTCTATGGGAAAAATCCTGGACCAAAACTCATTAGTTTTGCATATGGATATCCAATTCTTCAGGTATCATTTGTAGGAAAGAATATTTTTCTCCACTGAATTAGCTTTGTACCTTAGGCAAAAGTCAGTTGGCAATTATGATAAGTTGAATTATCTATGCTCAGAAGAAAACATGTTCATAATGCCAATCTATTCCTATGCATGTGAATGGGAATAGGACTCCCTGAATAGCACTTTTTTAGATTGTTAAGGTGTGACCCAACTGAATGAAGTTGACCCTTAATCATATTAATGGATGTTTTATGGAGAGAAAGACACGTGGAGAAGAAGCTGGAAGTCAACAGGACCTGGAAGAGAAAGGAGAAGACATCACAATGTGATGGAAAAGCCAAGGAACCCTAAGATTGCTGGTCAGCCAGAAGGCTACTGATCCCAGGAAGATCAAGCCTTCTGATATTTGAAACTAAGTTAATAAATTCCTGTTCTTAACCCAACTCATATATGTGTTGGCCTATTTCTGGACTCTGCTGTTTCACTGACAGTTTGTCTATCTTCCCACAAACATCATAATTACTTGATTACTGTAACTTTAATAATGTGTTCAAATCAGGTAGTGTAAGACTTCCAGCTTTGCTCCGTTTTTTAAAGTTGTTTTGACTCCCCTAGGTTATTTTCATTTCAAAATACTTTTTAGAAATAATTGTTAGTTTATACCAGACAAAAGCATGCAAGGATTATAAAAGGAAGCACATTCAACTTTTAGATCAATTTGGTGATAATTAACATAATATGAATATTGAGTCTTTGGATTCATTAAAATGAATCCATTTATTTATATTATTATGTAGTATCTTAGCAAGCAAAGTTTTGTGATTATAAATCTTATACACATTTGCCAGATTTATTCCTGAGTATTTTAAACAGTTTTATGCTAGTGTAAATTATATTGCTTATCTCATTTCAATTTTCGATTGTTCATTGCTAGTAAACAAATGTTTTCATTTCTTTTTTGGCCTTCTAGTCAACCAAGATAGTAACTTAAGGTGTTGCAGGATGTAGTTCCCCCAAAGAATTTTTTAATAAAGAGAAAACCTGGCAGTGTCATATTCCTTAAAAATCCAGAAAAAAAAGTTAAAAAGTGGCCACAAGATTTTGAAAGAGCAAAATCAAGAAAAAAACAGCTTGAAAAACCATAGGTGAAGCTAATGGTGCCCTTACCAGTGGCTGCCACGTCCCCCTGGTTGGTGCTGAGGTAGCTGCTCCCCCATGCAGTGCCTGGGTGTGCTCCAGAGGGAGGAGACTAACCCCTACGTGCATACAGGGGTGACTGTCTATTAGATGGAAGCCTGAGAGGCTGAAAAAGAAAATGTGTCTCCCCTTTGCCCTACAAGAATTTATTCTGAAGGGAGATAAGCTGTCTACGGACAGTTAAAGCACTGTAAGAAATAATTAAGTCCAAGTGGCCGGGGGGAACGGAATATCTGCATTACGTCACATGATACAGCACCCAGGAGGTAGTGAAAATCTTATTCTAAAGGGAATAAAGACAGTATTCAAATTCTTGTAAATTGGGAATTCCTAAGGCCATGAGCAAGTACAGGCCCAGGACAAGAAGGAGGCAATATGCACAATGAGATAAGAGAGAGAGGACCCTACATTTCATTGCTGTTGACAGTTTAAAAAGGTTCAGGTTTCATGAAAAAACAGTTTTTCAGCTCCTCATAAAGCTAAGTATAGAAATACCATATGATCTGTCAATCCCACTACTAGTTATGTACCCTAAATCAGGGACTTGAACAGGTATTTTTATACTGATCTACATAGTAGCACTACACAGAATCGTCAAAAGATAGAAGCTGCCCAAGTGTCCCTCAACCTATGAATGATTAAATAAAGTGTAAATATATATATATATATGAAATGGAATATTATTCAGCTGTAAAAAGAAATGAAGTCCTAATATGTGTAACAACATGGAAGAATCTTGAAGACATCACATTGAGTGAAATAAGCCAGACAAAAAAGGAGATATATTGCATGAGCTTGCTGATTTGAAATGATTAAAATCAGCAAACTCATAGAATCAGAATTTAGAATATAGGTTACCAGGGAATGGGGTCTGTTCTAGTTTGCTAGCTGCTGGAATGCAACACACCAGAGATGGATTGGCTTTTAATAACAGGGGATTTATTTCATTAGTTCTTCAGAGGAAAGGCTGCTAACTTTCATCTGAGGTTCTTTCTTACTTGGGAAGGCACAGGGTGATCTCTGCTGGCCTTCTCTCCAGGCCTCTGGGTTCCAACAACTTTCCCTGGGGTGTTTTCTTTCTGCATCTCCAAAGGCCTGGACTGAGCTGCAAGTGCTGAGATGAGGTATGCTGAGCTGCTTGGGCTATGCAACTTTGAGTCTCTCATTTAAGCACCAACCAATTAAATCGAACATCACTCATTGCAGCAGGCACACCTCTTAGCTAACTGCAGATGTAATGAGAAACAGATGAGGTTCACATACCATTGGCTCATGTCCACAGCGACAGAACTGGGCACCTTCACTGGCCAACTTGACAACTGAATTGAACTACCACAGGTGGGAATAGGGAATTGGAAGTTAGGACTTAAAAGATACAGGTTTCCCATTTGGAATGATGAAAATGTTTTAGTAATGGATGGTGTAAAGGGAGCACAGCATTGTGAGTATAATTAACAGCACTGAAATATATATCTCAATGTGATTAAACAGGGAAGTGTTAGACTATATATATGTAACAAGAATTCTTTAAAAAGAATAAACTTTTTAAAAATGCATAGAACAAATTGCACAGATAGTGAACCCTAAGATAAACCATGGACTATGGTTAATAGTCTAATTATGTAAATGCACTATCATCAATTGTAAGAAATGTTCCACAGCAATGCAAAGTGTTAATAATAGAGTGGTATATGGGAATCCTGTGTTTTATGCATGATTGTTCTGTAATCTAAGTCCACAGTCTTTCAAATAAGGAAAAAAAATGATCTTCCATATTTTCAAGGAGTGAAGGTGACTACAGAGAAAGGATTAAAGGATAAAGAAAAACGATGAATAATATGAGAATCTCAAAAAAAAGATATTTCAAAAAGGAAACAAATAAAAATACTGGATCAGTAGTAGAATGCTCACCTTCTATGTGAGAGACTTAGGTTTGCTTCCAAGACCATGCACCACCCCCCGCAAAAAAAAAAAAATACTGGAGTTGGAGGCCATAATAAATAAATGAAAAATTTCCTGGAGGGTTTTCTACTACAGATTGGAACTGGCAGACAGAATCGGTGAACTCAAAGAAAAGAAAATTTAAGTGTTTTAGGCTGAGGAGCAGAAAGAAGAAAGAAGAAAAAATAAATGAACAAAACATAAGAAATCTATGGGAAACCATCAAATTTATTAATATAAGCATTATGGGAGTCTCAGTAGAGAAGGAACAGAGAAAGGGGCGGTAGGCATATTCAAAGAAATAATGACAGAAAATGCCTAAATTTAATAAAAGGCATGACTATGCACATTAAAGTAGTCCAATAAAACTAAAATAGGATAAACTGAAAGAGACCACCCTCAGACATGTAGTAGTCAAACTGTCAAATGTCAAGGAAAGCTGAAAGTCTAAAGCAATGTGTTAGGTTCAATGGAGCCCCATTTATTATTAAGTGCTGATTTCTCATCAGAAACCACAGTGGAACTAAATACTTAAGGTGTCAAAAGAAAACAACAGTCAGTCAAAATTTATATATTGGTAAGGCTCTCTTTAAAACCTGAGGGGTAAAAAAAAAAAAAAAAAAAAAAAAAAAAGACCTGAGGAAAAGATTAAGATATTCCCCTAGAATCAACAGCTGAGGGAGTTTGGTATTACTAGAACTTCTCTACCAATAAATCTAAAGTGATTGCTTCAGATGAAAAGGACAGGACAATGGATTGTAGAACCAATGTTCATAGTCATATTAGTCACAATTGCTGAAAGATAGAAGCAAACAAAGTGCCCATCATTAATAAATGATGGATTAATAAAATGTGATAAATTAATACACAATAGTATGTTATTCGTCTATAGAAAGGAATGAAGTTCTGATACATACGTCAATATGGATGACCTTGAAGCTCGTGTTTGAGTGAGACAAGCCAGACACAAAGGGACAAATACTGTAAGATCTCCTTCATATGAAATAATTAGAATAAGCAAATTCATGTAGTCAGAAATTGAAACATATGTTAGCATTGCCTGCTATGGGGTTAGCAAATGGGACATTAATACTTAATTTCTACAGAGTTTCTGTTTGGGGTGATGGAAATTTTTTGTAGTAGGTAGTTATTATTTCTTGTATTTTCCTATAAGCCTGTAACTTCTCTAATTAAAAATAAATGTGGGGCAGTGCGACGGTGGAACAGCAGGCAGAATTCTCACCTGCCATTCTGGAGACCCGGGTTTGATTCCCGGTGACTGCCCATGCAAAAAAAAAAAAAAAAATATATATATATATATATATATATGTATATATATGTGTGTGTGTGTGTGTGTGTGTGTGTGTAAAGCATTAATATTACGTGTGTCTGAGAGTCAGGAGACTCAGAGCAGTTTAGCTGCGTGGTTTTGGTTTAGGGTCTCTTGCAAGTTTGCTCTCAAAGTGTTAACCATGACTGCCATCCTCTCAAGGTTGGTCTGGAACTGAAGGTTGGTCCAAAATTAGTTGGTTCTTTGTTTCCGGACCGTTGGAATGAAGGTCTCAGTTCATTTTCATGTTGGCTTTCCCATAGAACAGCTCACAATCAGTGCTCTCCTGGCTTTCAGGGTTCACAAGGACATCAGTTAGTCTTCTGAGCTCTGCCTCTGGAGAAGCACACAGTTTAAGATGGCAGATCTAAGATTGAAACCCAGTGGGCTGCACCATGACTATGGAGGTTGAGTCCAGTGACCAGACTGTCTATGACATCTTCTGATCATTTTCAAGTCTTTTTTCTTTCTGCAATCTGTTTTGAATAGTTTTTATTTAGTATCTTCAAAGTTTGCTAATCTTTTTTTGTTCAGCAATATCTAATATGCTATGAATCCAATCAATGTATTTTCATGTCAAATATTATAGGTTTGAGTCTCTAGAAGTTTACTCTTTAGAAGTCTTTTTTCATATTTTCATTTATCTACTGCTTTCCAATAGTTTATTAAGTATATGGAATACAATTATAACAAGCATTTTACTGCCCTTGTCTACTAATTCTGTCATTTGTGTCATTATTGGGTCAATGTCAATTATTTTTTCTCACTATGGATGATATTTTACTACTTCGTGTATTCACAGTTGTTTTTATTGCCAGACATTGTGGATTTTATCCTGGGTATTGCTGAAGCAGACATTTACTTTAGAACATTTAACAAAGGTAATGGTAAGATTGTCGCACAGTTAAGTGGTGGGACCTGAATTTGAAATTCCAGAGTCCATACTTGTGTTCTATAATATTTCTTGCAATATATGCTTTTCTTTGGTTTATCTACTTGGGTTTTGGACATGGATATTTTCATTAACCTCAATTACTTGACCATTCCTTCTTGCCTACGATAAACTTAGTGCCATAAAATGATACCTCTCTCAGATCCTTAAACTTTGACATTTTATTTATTTGAAATAATCTCAGGGCCTAAACCCTTCACTTGTCCAGATCCTTGATAATGTATATGCTTTCCTGGATCAGGCACAACTTCCTAGTGCCCTAAAAATAAAGTGCTATGACGTCAAAGGGGCAAATTTTTGCCATTAACATATACTCAGTATTGATAATATTTCCTTCTATACTGGAAGCATGATTGAAGCATGGAACAGTAAAAATAAATTTATGAGTAAGCGAAAAATCATAGGTCAATGGCATTTTAGCATCAGGAGCATTTTAATACAGCTTATTTGAAATATTACATATTTAACTCTCTTTTGGAGAAATAAAAACAGATGAAAAATCCACCAAGGAATCAGGTGTGTATAAATTGTGGGACAGAGAGCAATCAAAAACATTATTCTCAAGGTGTGGCTACCCCCACCAACATCAGCCACATAGCGTATTCAGGAAATTTTTCTTAGAAATGCAAAATTTCAATACCCACCCCTGACCTACTGAATCATAAATTGCATTTTAAAAAACGTCTCTAGTTAACTCCAATGCCCATTGATCTATAAGAAGCACTGCTCTACAGTGTGCCAGAGAACTTCCAGAACTTCATCCTTACTGACTTTACATTACAGATCAGTTTGGGTTTCAAATGGCCAATCTCTCAGGTTATTAATGCCCCGCCAAGACACTCAAGTCAACATGTGAGAATCCAAATCCCTGACGAGTGTACCTAATTCAATGACTTCAGCCTGAATGACACCATATTTATTCCCCTTGTTTTCATGTCCTTATAATCCACTGCCACTCATGTTTCCAGATTTCTTCTTCCCAGGGCAGATAGGGAAGACTTTGTAACTCTTTTAGAATTTGAGCACTTTTACCCTAAAGTAGGTTTTGAACTTCACCATCCCACCTTTGTTGAGGTCTCATGTAATCAGAAGGCCTCATCCTTTTCCTACTAGCTCCTTTACCTCAGCTTAAGGTCATGGCAGGGTTGAGCACTGAATTAGTGCTGCAAATCTGCAACTGCAGTCATGAGGTGGGTGTGGTCTTCAGTCATATATGCCCATGGCATCAGGAGATGAGGAACTTCTTATCCACATGCCATAAAATATTTTACATCCTGTGTCATGGACTACCACAGATAATTCAAGAAATAATGATCCCACTGTGTGAGGTAGTTCATGAACGCTTCATCGGTCCTCAATGGAAGTTATCTATATGCTTCTCAAAAAGTTCCCAGAATCTCCTTCTGAGAGTGCAGTCGCTCTTGTTTCCCATCCCTGCGTCACTCAGGATGCTGGCAGAAATCCTGTGGACTTGGTGCCATATTAATAAATACCATAAACTCCCTCCAGTCTTTTACTGTGTCAGCCACTTGCTAGACCCAAGGGGAAGCCAGAGTGTAGGACAGCTGGTTGGTGCAGTATACATAGGTCAACTGCTGGGACACAATGCAGAACGGAGGATGAATTTAGAGGAGAAAGTGGAAGCTATGCAGCACACTAAACACTTAGTTCTAAATGTAAGATTTGACTTTTAATTTTCTTCCATGAGAAGACATAACAATATATTGAATATATGAATTTTAATACAGATGCTGATATCAGCTTTTCTTTTTTTATAGCTGTACCGAAAAGAGTTAACATAGTAGTCCAAAGATTGCTACCCTTAGAAAGGCCTGCTCCCAAAATCTGGACAGAATTCCTGGACTCATAGACCCAGGAGAACTTCCCCGGGGGACATTTCACGTGTTATCATAAATGGTTGCTGGAGGAATAAAGCTCATCCTGGGCAATTCCACTGGAAAGGACTCTCACAAGCTTTCCCTGGGTTCCTCTGGTCTTCACCATTTGAATTCAATTTTGAAAACAAAAGTATACATCCAGTTAAAGAGCTTGAGTTAATGGACTCATAAATTAGACCATGTCAATAGTGTGTTAATCAAACACCATGTGGGGTGTATGGGTGGTTCAGCGGTTAGAATGCTCGCCTTCCACGCAGGAGACCCGGGTTCTATTCCCAGACCATGCACTCTCCCTCCCCACCTCAAAAACAAGCAAACATGGTAAGTTTAGAATTAGCCATTTTCAACTTTGCTGGTTCGTATCCTTTCACTCGAATAAATCATAGCCAGCAGACAATACGCCGAGTCCTGGGAGTCCTAGTGAACCATAAAAACCGGGGGCGGTATCGGGGCCAGCACTACATATATGCGTACGAGAAAATCATAGACAGAAACAACGCATTCATTCCTGTGTTCATTAAAACATTTTTTAATGCCTTCTGTAAAATAGGCAGTCTGGGCATTTGAAAAATGCCATTAAAAGTTAAGCAAAATAATAATAATAATAATAATTAAGTTAAGCAAGTTTCAGGGGGTATGAGGGTAGTTCAGTGGTAGAATTCTCGCCTGCCATGCCGGAGACCCGAGTTCAATTCCCAGCCCATGCACTTCCCCAACAAACCAACAACCAAGCAAATAAATAAACGAAACCAACAAAAATTCCACAAATGGTGCTGCAATCACAAGATGCTCACATGGACAAAGAATGAAATGTGGCCCCCGGCACACAGCATACAAAAAATAAATAAATAAATAAATAAGGAAAGCAATTTCAAAGCCCATAGCCTAGGTATGTTAGTGGAATTAGAACTCATCTTTAAGTAGAATACAACTTTCTGGTTTTATTCCACTATTATTCTGTATCTCTCTCCCAAACAATCAAATGACCTAAAACAGAAAATTACAATTTCTGAATAAGATATCAATGTCTTTCAATAGTAT
Organism: Tamandua tetradactyla; assembly: GCF_023851605.1. NCBI lineage: Eukaryota > Metazoa > Chordata > Mammalia > Pilosa > Myrmecophagidae > Tamandua > Tamandua tetradactyla. Next base: position 6,064,674 of record NC_135340.1, on the reverse strand, counting down.
TATTTCTCAGGAAAATATTAAGCGTGAGATCAAAGCATGGCATTTATATTGACTTTATATTGAAATTAAGTACTGAAACAAATAGTGGGAAAAAATGCACATCTTTTAGTATCAAAGTCATAATGCTAATTTTTATGAGCTAATTCTAAACTTACCATGTTTGCTTGTTTTTGAGGTGGGGAGGGAGAGTGCATGGTCTGGGAATAGAACCCGGGTCTCCTGCGTGGAAGGCGAGCATTCTAACCGCTGAACCACCCATACACCCCACATGGTGTTTGATTAACATACTACTGACATGGCCTAATTTATGAGTCCATTAACTCAAGCTCTTTAACTGGATGTATACTTTTGTTTTCAAAATTGAATTCAAATAACTTTCTTTCTTCTTCGCGAAGCAGGGCCAGTCATCCTGCTTAACTTTTTCTCTCTCCAAACTTATGTAAAAAATCTTGTAAATAATGAACAACATTAAATATTGGTTTTAGAATACGAGGTGTATGTTTTGTGTTGCTCTCCAGCAACGTATCCCAATTTTTTTAATCAACAGTTTCTAGCATGTTTTAAGAGTCCATTACTAAGAGTTTTCTACCTTGTAACAACAATATCGTCAATAAAGTTCTTTTGAAAAGTAAGAGATCAAAAATACGAAAATGAACGAAATTAATTGTGATCTCTAAAATGTGTCAAAATTATTTTCAACTATATTTAACAGCTAAATAGCTTTCTTCATGGCATTGAGACAAATGTTTAGATACATAAATAAAGACATATATTTAACAGTGATAACATTTTGAGATGGTCATATTTTTTTAACTGACCCGGAATATCAGATATGTATTGCATTAAACAGATTAATTGTTGACCTTCAAAATATGTGGTCTTTATGAAAGACTAAAGTTCATGTAATCATAGTAAAATGCAGTGAATAATGGTCATTTTCTCTATAAATAGAGGCTTGAGAGACAGAAAAAGAAAATTAGTTTGGAAAAAAATTCTTTACATCACAAAAATTCAATGATGGAGCTTAAATGGTAGAAAGGTTTGTTTTCCATCAACAAAATTACAGTAAGAGTCTTTCATCTTTTGTCTCTTTTATCTTTAAAATAATAATACATTTTTGGAAAACAAGAACAATATTTGTGGAACAAATTACTTTTTCACTGTGGCATAAAGATGTGATGTTTTAAAATGAAAACATGATGGGTAAAAAGATGAGATGTTAAGGTCATAGCAGTTCATTCATATATAGTGCCCTTTTTGTCAATGATATCTTGTCTCCTCCAATTTCATTTAAAGCAAAATGGTAGAAACTTGTTTTTTTTAGCCACAACAGAGATAAAAAAGACAGCGTACCCCATCCTGGAACGGCTGGCTGGCTGAGAGAAGCAGCTCGGGTGAGATCGCCGAGGCGCGCGGGCCTTACCGGGCGGGGTGGCAAGCGGCCGGAGTTACTCCCTTCCCCCTTCCCGGGCCGGCTGGAGATTGGAGAGGTGGTCCCCTGAAACCAAGGCGACTGGCGCCCACACCACGCGCAGCCCCCGGACCAACTGAGAGAATTGGATCGGAAACCCCCAGGCCGCGGAGAACGGTGACCCCGTGACTCCCGGGGAACGTGCACTCTCTCGGGCGGGCCGCTGCCGCTGGCGCCCTCCCGCCACGCTTGTTGCCCAGGGCCGACTAGGAAATTCGGACGGGCTCTTTCCCTGGCTGCGGCGACCAGCAACCCTCCCTGCGTTCAGACACCCTCCCTGCGTTCGGACCCCGGGCTGGCTCAAGCCGCTTCGGCTAGCGAACCCCCAGGACGGCGAGAGTTTTCCAAAGTTTAAGGTCCCACAGCACCTTTTACTGGTGGGACCCGCAGACAAACGTGTGCCACGAGCGCCACCTACTGGGCAGGATAAGAAAAACAGAACCCAGAGATTTCACAGAAAAATATTACAACCTTGCTGGGTCCAACACCAAGAGAAATCTGAATAAATGCCCAGACGCCAGCAGCAGAAGATAACTGTCCACGCTCAAAAGATTGAGAATATGGCTCAGTCAAAGGAACAAACCAATAGCTCAAATGAGACACAAGAGCTGAGACAACTAATGCTGAATATACGAACAGAAATGGAAAACCTCTTCAAAAATGAAATCGATAAATTGAGGGAGGACATGAAGAGGACATGGGCTGAACATAAAGAAGAAATAGAAAAACTGAAAAAACAAATCGCAGAACTTATGGAAGTGAAGGATAAAGTAGCAAACATAGAAAAAATAATGGATAGCTACAATGATAGATTTAAAGAGACAGAAGATAGAATTAGTGATTTGGAGGATGGAACATCTGAATTCCAAAAAGAAACAGAAACTATAGGGAAAAGAATGGAAAAATTTGAACAGGGTATCAGGGAACTCAAGGACAATATGAACCGCACAAATATACGTGTTGTGGGTGTCCCAGAAGGAGAAGAGAAGGGAAAAGGAGGAGAAAAACTAATGGAAGAAATTATCACTGAAAATTTCCCAACTCTTATGAAAGACCTAAAATTACAGATCCAAGAAGTGCAGCGCACCCCAAAGAGATTAGACCCAAATAGGCGTTCTCCAAGACACTTACTAGTTAGAATGTCAGAGGTCAAAGAGAAAGAGAAGATCTTGAAAGCAGCAAGAGAAAAACAATCCATTACATACAAGGGAAACCCAATAAGACTTTGTGTAGATTCTCAGCAGAAACCATGGAAGCTAGAAGACAGTGGGATGATATATTTAAAATACTAAAAGAGAAAAACTGCCAACCAAGACTCCTATATCCAGCAAAATTATCCTTCAAAAATGAGGGAGAAATTAAAACATTCTCAGACAAAAAGTCACTGAAAGAATTTGTGACCAAGAGACCAGCTCTGCAAGAAATACTAAAGGGAGCACTAGAGTCAGATACAAAAAGACAGAAGAGAGAGATATGGAAAAGAGTGTAGAAAGAAGGAAAATCAGATATGATGTATATAATACAAAAGGCAAAATGTTAGAGGAAAATATTATCCAAACAGTAATAACACTGAATGTCAATGGACTGAATTCCCCAATCAAAAGACATAGATTGGCAGAATGGATTAAAAAACAGGATCCTTCTATATGCTGTCTACAGGAAACACATCTTAGACCCAAAGATAAACATAGGTTGAAAGTGAAAGGTTGGGAAAAGATTTTCATGCAAATAACAACCAGAAAAGAGCAGGAGGCTATACTAATATCCAACAAATTAGACTTCAAATGTAAAACAGTTAAAAGAGACAAAGAAGGACACTATATACTAATAAAAGGAACAATTAAACAAGAAGACATAACAATCATAAATATTTACGCACCGAATCAGAATGCCCCAAAATACGTGAGGAATATACTGCAAACACTGAAAAGGGAAATAGACTCATATACCATAATAGTTGGAGACTTCAACTCACCACTCTCATCAAGGGACAGAACATCTAGACAGAGGATCAACAAAGAAATAGAGAATCTGAATATTACTATAAATGAACTAGACTTAATAGACATTTATAGGACATTACATCCCACAACAGCAGGATACACCTTTTTCTCAAGTGCTCATGGATCATTCTCAAAGATAGACCATATGCTGGGTCACAAAGCAAGTCTTAACAAATTTAAAAAGATTGAAATCTTACACAACACTTTCTCGGACCATAAAGGAATGATGTTGGAAATCAATAATAGGCAGAGTGCCAGAAAATTCACAAATACGTGGAGGCTCAACAACACACTCCTAAACAACGACTGGGTCAAAGAAGAAATTGCAAGAGAAATTAGTAAATACCTCGAGGCGAATGAAAATGAAAACACAACATATCAAAACTTATGGGACGCAGCAAAGGCAGTGCTAAGAGGGAAATTTATTGCTCTAAATGCCTATATCAGAAAAGAAGAAAAGGCAAAAATTCAGGAATTAACTATCCATTTGGAAGAACTGGAGAAAGAACAGCAAGCTAACCCCAAAGCAAGCAAAAGGAAAGAAATAACAAAGATTAGAGCAGAAATAAATGAAATTGAAAACATGAAAACAATAGAGAAAATCAATAAGACCAGAAGTTGGTTCTATGAGAAAATCAATAAGATTGATGGGCCCTTAGCAAGATTGACAAAAAGAAGAAGAGAGAGGATGCAAATAAATAAGATCAGAAATGGAAGAGGAGACATAACTACTGACCTCACAGAAATAAAGGAGGTAATAACAGGATACTATGAACAACTTTACGCTAATAAATACAACAATTTAGAGGAAATGGACGGGTTCCTGGAAAGACATGAACAACCAACTTTGACTCAAGAAGACATAGATGACCTCAACAAACCAATCACAAGTAAAGAAATTGAATCAGTCATTCAAAAGCTCCCTAAAAAGAAAAGTCCAGGACCAGACGGCTTCACATGTGAATTCTATCAAACATTCCAGAAAGAATTATTACCTACTCTCCTCAAACTCTTCAACATAATCGAAGTGGAGGGAAAACTACCTAATTCATTCTATGAAGCCAACATCACCCTCATACCAAAACCAGGCAAAGATATTACAAAAAAAGAAAACTACAGACCAATCTCTCTAATGAATACAGATGCAAAAATCCTCAATAAAATTCTAGCAAATCGTATCCAACAACACATTAAAAGAATTATACATCATGACCAAGTAGGATTCATCCCAGGTATGCAAGGATGGTTCAACATAAGAAAATCAATTAATGTAATACACCATATCAACAAATCAAAGCAGAAAAATCACATGATCATCTCAATTGATGCAGAGAAGGCATTCGACAAGATTCAACATCCTTTCCTGTTGAAAACACTTCAAAAGATAGGAATACAAGGGAACTTCCTTAAAATGATAGAGGGAATATATGAAAAACCCACAGCTAATATCATCCTCAATGGGGAAAAATTGAAAACTTTCCCCCTAAGATCAGGAACAAGACAAGGATGTCCACTATCACCACTATTATTCAACATTGTGTTGGAGGTTCTAGCCAGAGCAATTAGACAAGAAAAAGAAATACAAGGCATCAAAATTGGAAAGGAAGAAGTAAAACTATCACTGTTTGCAGACGATATGATACTATACGTCGAAAACCGGAAAAATCCACAACAAAACTACTAGAGCTAATAAATGAGTACAGCAAAGTAGCAGGTTACAAGATCAACATTCAAAAATCTGTAGCATTTCTATACACTAGTAATGAACAAGCTGAGGGGGAAATCAAGAAACAAATCCCATTTACAATTGCAACTAAAAGAATAAAATACCTAGGAATAAATTTAACTAAAGAGACAAAAAACCTATATAAAGAAAACTACAAAAAACTGCTAAAAGAAATCACAGAAGACCTAAATAGATGGAAGGGCATACCGTGTTCATGGATTGGAAGACTAAATATAGTTAAGATGTCAATCCTACCTAAATTGATTTACAGATTCAATGCAATACCAATCAAAATCCCAACAACTTATTTTTCAGAAATAGAAAAACCAATAAGCAAATTTATCTGGAAGGGCAGGGTGCCCCGAATTGCTAAAAACATCTTGAGGAAAAAAAATGAAGCTGGAGGTCTCGCGCTGCCTGACTTTAAGGCATATTATGAAGCCACAGTGGTCAAAACAGCATGGTATTGGCATAAAGATAGATATATCGACCAATGGAATCGAATAGAGTGCTCAGATATAGACCCTATCATCTATGGACATTTGATCTTTGATAAGGCAGTCAAGCCAACTCACCTGGGACAGAGCAGTCTCTTCAATAAATGGTGCCTAGAGAACTGGATATCCATATGCAAAAGAATGAAAGAAGACCCATCTCTCACCCCTATACAAAAGTTAACTCAAAATGGATCAAAGATCTAAACATTAGGTCTAAGACCATAAAACAGTTAGAGGAAAATGTTGGGAGATATCTTATGGATCTTACAACTGGAGGCGGTTTTATGGACCTTAAACCTAAAGCAAGAGCACTGAAGAAGGAAATAAATAAATGGGAACTCCTCAAAATTAAACACTTTTGTGCATCAAAGAACTTCATCAAGAAAGTAGAAAGACAGCCTTCACAATGGGAGACAATATTTGGAAATGATATATCAGATAAAGGTCTAGTATCCAGAATTTATAAAGAGATTGTTCATCTCAACAACAAAAAGACAGCCAACCCAATTACAAAATGGGAAAAAGACTTGAACAGACACCTCTCAGAAGAGGAAATACGGATGGCCAAGAGGCACATGAAGAGATGCTCAATGTCCCTGGCCATTAGAGAAATGCAAATCAAAACCACAATGAGATATCATCTCACACCCACCAGAATGGCCATTATCAACAAAACAGAAAATGACAAGTGCTGGAGAGGATGCGGAGAACGAGGCACACTTATCCACTGTTGGTGGGAATGTCAAAGGGTGCAACCACTGTGGAAGGCAGTTTGGCGGTTCCTCAAAAAGCTGAATATAGAATTGCCATACGACCCAGCAATACCATTGCTAGGTATCTACTCAAGGGACTTAAGGGCAAAGACACAAACGGACATTTGCACACCAATGTTTATAGCAGCATTATTTACAATTGCAAAGAGATGGAAACAGCCAAAATCTCCATCAACAGAAAGTGGCTAAACAAACTGTGGTATATACATACGATGGAATATTATGCAGCTTTAAGACAAGATAAACTTATGAACCATGTAATAACATGGATGGACCTAGAGAATATTATGCTGAGTGAATCCAGCCAAAAACTAAAGGACAAATACTGTATGGTCCCACTGATGTGAACGGACATTTGAGAATAAACTTGAAATATGTCATTGGTAACAGAGTTCAGCAGGAGTTAGAAACAGGGTAAGACAATGGGTAATTGAAGCTGAAGGGATACAGACTGTGCAACAGGACTAGATACAAAAACTCAAAAATGGACAGCACAATAATACCTAATTGTAAAGTAATCATGTTAAAACACTGAATGAAGCTGCATCTGAGCTATAGGTTTTTGTTTTGTTTCGTTTTGTTTTGTTTTGATTTTACTATTATTACTTTTATTTTTTTCTCTATATTAACATTCTATATCTTTTTCGGTTATGTTGCTAGTTCTTCTAAACCAATGCAAATGTACTAAGAAATGATGATCATGCATCTATGTGATGATGTTAAGAATTAATGATTGCATGTGTAGAATGGTATGATCTCTAAATGTTGGGTTAATTTCTTTTTTTCCGTTAATTAAAAAAAAAAAAAAAAAATATAATGGATAATTGGAGATGAAGGGATACAGACTGTAAAAATGTATTCCATTTACTTAACACTGGGAAGAAAATATCTCATGCAAAAAGTGTGAAGCATTCATTCAGAAGAAATAAAAAAGATATTTTACTTGTTGTATGGGAACTGCTATCCAATAGATCAGCTCTAGATGTGACCACAGGCGTTTCCTAGCTGGAAGCTTTTGGTTAGTTGCAACTTAGAACTTACACAAAACAGCTCCTCTCTCTAAAATCTCAGCAGTGATCCCACTTTATTTTCAGGGTAGTTTCTATAAGGACCGTGTATCTAGCATGTACAGCAACACATATATTAACAAATTATTTAAAGAAAAATTGGTCTTTATATCTAAGGGGGGAGTCATGATGCTACACTGTAGCTGTTTTACTAGTAAGAACATCACAACTTAGTTTGATGATTTGGTTCATGTATGAAAATATCAAATCAAAATACTAGTAGTATTGACTTTAACCATTGGAAGAGGTCTACTAATAAAAATTCTTTATGCTTTTAACTTAAGGGACACATTTTGAAACCAGCATAAACATATTCATGACCAATCAAGTACAAAACTAACTATCATGGCGCAAGAGCAGTTATCTTGTTGGTCGGTGCATGAAAAGTGAAATGTCTGTAATTAAGCAATGTCAGGAATTTTTTTCATAGACGACCTTATTTTTCAATGACTCATTTTACTCTTATGATGGATGCAGCCAAATTTTATATTTATTACACCTTTTTCTTGGATTCTTTATTTTTTAATATAGAATTCAATGAATCACTTGCATACGTGGAAAGAAAATGAATACTGTAAATATACTCATTTTTTCCCACAGACATTTAACAGAGAAATGATTCAGTTGTTCAATAAATTTATTAGTGAAGAAATATATCCAATGTTACTTAGTCTAAATATATGTTTAGTCATTTTACCCCATAATTTTAAATTAGATTGCAACCCTATATTTAACAGTGTAAACTTTTTTTTTCTTTGTGGAGCAGAATTTTAAATTATATTATGTCAGGTGATTCTGTACCTTTTGAATTGGGGTCAAAAAATACCAGGTGGAAAATTTCCTTCTATAACTTAAAACTGTAAATACTAACACCTAAAGAAGTAGACCCACAATTCACAGCAATTCCGCATTTTAAGAGGCAGTTTTTTATTAAAATCAAATCTTAACAAATTTTAATAAACTGTTTTGTCACCACTATGGAATCTAGTCTAGAGTTTCTCAAAACATTGTAATCCACATAATAGATGGCTTCATAAAGTAAGTAATTGTTATTCTGGCAAAGTATAAGGTTAGTCGTCTGCAAAGGAAAAATCTAGTGAGTGAGTGATGCTACTATTTCTCTAGAAATGTCCAGGAAAGAAAACTTCTTGTTCAAGTTACAAGGGTCATTATTTTTATCTGCCTGACACATTTAACTCTGGCTACATCAGGCTCCTGGGATGATGACCTGTCGTTATAGCCTCAACTGTAATTTGCAGTGATAGCCATGCTTGAAAATAACCTTTGGTAGACATTCTGTTTCTCTTATAGAGATGCTTAAAAACGATAGAATATTCTGGAACATATGTGAAAATTTCTGTTTACTTGGTAGTTATATATAGCAGTGTGAATTAATACTTTTTTAGGATAAAATCCAGTTTTTTAGGATTTCGGTCAGTTTGTCTGTTGTTTGAAGTACAGTCATTCCTAAATGGAGTAATACAATCAACTTTATGAATCTGAAGGCTTAAAGACTGGTACCAGATATATTAGGAACACAAGAAGATGCTCAAACCTTGTTATGCATTATTTGAAATAGCAAGATTACTTCTTATTTTATAACTTTAAATGCCTTTACTCATACAAAAAAATATAGGTCCTGTGTTCCATGCAGTGTGTAGACACCAAGAACATAAAACTGGATTGGCAGACATGAGCATGACCAGAATTAATAAAATATTCTATAACAGATGTTAAAACAACAGTAAAAAATGATTTATTCTTCTTGTAAGAGAAGAAATTTGGTAGATAAGGAACAGAGAATACTTTCTAGAAAATTTTATCCTTTAATCCTTAAAAGATGAGGAAGGAACTGCCTTATAAAAAGGCACATGTAACACAGTGTTAAAATTAAAGTTTTGGCTAACGCACAAATAGATGACCATAGCAGGCAATCATGTAACTCTTAAACCCCTGACCCCATCCAGGGTTTGAAAACGTCAGGATTAGATAAAAATTACGTTCATGTGAACTTCTTCTGAGAGAAGTGGGCTGAGTCACACCTTTAACTCTGGCCTCAAAGATGAAGTGTGGATGGTTATTTTAGTATCTCTGAAATCTGAGACTGTCTTAAAAGCGATGGTACATCATATATGCTTTTTACTTTCTTGGTGGGACATATATTAACAGTATTTTACTATCAATGGCATCTGTTTCAATGGAATATGATAATGAAATGAAAGACTCCTGAAGAGAATAATTAGGAGAGATCCACCATATCCACAGCAGCTACTCACCACCACACCCCTGTGCAGAGAAGAGGTATATTATTTATCTTTTCATCTCTGTCCAGAGAGGGGCTTAAATGAGACCACTGAAAAGCTTGCTATGCTTCCTTTGAGCTTAGCAGACTCACAGAACTGGATTCCTGGTGCCTGCTCATGTTAAAAAAAAAAAAAAAGACTTTATGTCAAAGACGATCATTATGTTCTAATAAAGAGGGCAATTTAACAAGAAGATGTAAAAAATTATATATATATAAAAGATGTAACAAATTATATATATATGCACACACACAAACCTACATATACCTAAACAGGAAATGCCCAAAGTATATGAAACAAATACCAACAGATTTGAAGGGATCAATGGATGGTTCTACATTAATAGTAGGAAAGTTTAATACACCACATTCAATAATAGAAGATCTAGTCAGAAGATCAATAAAGAAATACAAGATTTAACCAATGCTCTAAACCAACTAGACATATTTAGAATACTTTATCCAACAAAAACAGAGTATACATTCTTCTTGAATCCACATGGATTATTTTCTGGTCTAAACCATACGTTAAGTCACAAAACAAATCTCAATAAATATATTCTCTCTTATTACTAACAAATTAGCATCTTATATGGCATCTGCTAAAATGATTCCTATTTAATATTGGTAAAAATGAAGAAGAAATATGTATTTCCATTCCTTTACGAAATGAAGCCACTTCCATTTAAATATTTCAGTCTTTTCAATGCTATCAGCCAAAATTATCAAAAACACTATTATAGCTATGCCCTTTAGAATTTTATTATCTAAGCGATATTAAAAAAAAGACTGACGGGTTTTCTGAGAAAGACTTATATGGGGAAATCAACAGCTATAAAGGGACTACTAAAATTGTAATTACTTTAGTATAAGAATGTCTTTTAAAATATTTGTCAGTTTTTTTGGATAAAAGACTTCAAACATAAGTATTTGCATAAAATAGGGTTATTGATCCATGCAGAAGCCAATCTGCTACCTCATAACTGCATTTGATGAAAATCATGGTGTTAAATATTTCAACCTGCCATACCAATCCCACACTGTCAAAATGCACCATGAAAAGATGATCAATATGAAATCAATAGTGAGAATGAAAGACTTCATATATCTATAATCCTTTTGGAAAGACTTGATAATTTCAATTATCATGTAGGAATGCAGAAGTTCAATGATTATCCAAATAATTTTAGACATTAAAAGTTTAGGAAATTGTTAAGACTTTGGGCTAATTTAAATGTATATGATTTTCCTCTTTAAATAAGAGTTAATTCCCCATCTTATTTTGTGCAAATAAAGTCAGGTCAGATATAGATATATGTATTAGGTACTATGACATATATGCAATAGCTAACTAAGCTAAAGAAAATATTCCAATTTGTTTATAAGTGAAAAGAAATCCATAATTAATATCATAGTTACATGTCTAATCAATAACTAATGCTATATTTACATATTTAATCAGTTTGATTATTTTGGAAGAATTGGTTATTAACCTGTTAGAATTCCTACTTTCAGTGTTCTTGCTCTTTGCAGGTCTGAGCAGAGCTGTGTAATGAGCCACTTTATCACTTTCATTCCCTGCATTTTAAAAAAAGTTAGTAATTATGTTTAAATATAATCACTGCTTCAATATTTCCCTTCATAGAACAGAAATAACAACTTTAGGGAACACTGTGTTATTTCAGGTCACAGTGAAATTTTTCATACAAATATATCACATCTATAGATAGGCTCCAAATCAATTGTGAAAGCCAATAAATTAGATGCATGTACAGATATGAAAATGTAGAGAAAGTAGAGGCTTTGGATGAAGTTGTTTAAGAGAATACATTTTAAACATACTTGTACTAAATAAGTTGATGGATACTAAGAGGAGCCAATGAGAATTGACTATGATATTCTCTAATGCACACAAAAATACACAAATAATAAAACAAAACACGTGATTTCTCGAAACAATTTTTTCCTAATACACACAAATTAATGAAAGAAAAATGTTAATATTTTACGTGTTTTACTTATCCAAGTGCAACTACAAGCTAACTCCAGAATACTTTAGAAAAAAACAGAACACCTTAGAATAAACCACTTTAGAGTTGGTTAATTTAAAAATCTAGTAGTGAGCTACATTAAAGGGTCCCTACTGGTTTGACTGGTTTTTATCCTCAGAGCTAGAGTTCCTAATTCTCTAAGAATTCATAATACAGTTTTTCAAAACTTTAAAAAAATTTTATAGTATAACATATATACAAAGCAAAGAAAGAAAAAAAGCAATAGTTTTCAAAGCACTCTTCAACAAGTAGTTACAGGACAGATCCCAGAGTTTGTCATGGGCAACCATGCCATCATTTCAGATTTTTCCTTCTAGCAGCTCCAGAATATAGGAGGCTAGAAGGAATAATTTTTTTTATCAACACAATTGACTTTTTTTTGTGAAAAATAACATAGATACAAAAAAACCAACAAATTTCAAAGCACAACAATTAGTTGTAGAAAAGATTTCAGAGTTTGGTATGGATTACGATTCCACAATTTTATGTTTTTACTTCTAGCTGCTCTAAGATACTGGAGACTAAAGAGATATCAATATAATGATTCAGAAATCATATTCATTTGTTAAATCCTACTTTGTATAACTCCATCATCATCTTTGATGATCCCACTCTTTAGGGGTATTTGGGCTATGGCTATTCTAACGTTTTCATGTTAGATGGGGCTGTCAATAATATGGGGTAGGGAGATGGGACTAGCTGATGTTTTGGAGAAGCTGGGCCCTCTAGGTTTCAGGACTTATCTGGCCCAAGGACCCATCTGGAGGTTTAGGTTTCTGGAAAGTTACTCTAGTGCATGGAATCTTTGTAGAATCTTATATATTGCCCTACGTGTTCTTTAGGGTTGGCTGAAATGCTTTGGTTGGGGATTGGTGAATTGTGATAGGTAGCAATGTCTAACTGAAGCTTGTATAAGAGTGACCTCCAGAGTAGCCACACAATTCTATTTGAAATCTCTCAGCCACTGATACTTTATCAGTTGCACTTCTTTTCCCCTTTTTGGTCAAGATGGAATTGTTGATCCCATTGTGTCAGGGCCAGACTCATCCCTGGGAATCATTTCCCACACTGCCAGGGAGACTTTCACCCCTGGATGTCATGTCCCACATAGGGGGAGGGGCAGTGATTTCACTTGCAGAGTTGGGTTTTGGGAGAGTGAGGCCACATCTGAGCAACAAAAGAGGTCCTCCAGAAGTAACTCTCAGACATACCTATAAGTAGGCTAAGCTTCTCCACTACATACACAAGCTTCACAACAGTAAGCCTCAAGATCAAGGACTTGGCCTATTTATTTGGGTGAACCTAATGTTTGACATGGTATCAGGGGATTCCCTGATGGTAAGGTTTAATAGTTCCATATGTTTTTCTCTTATCCTTTAAGGGACTTTGCCAATGCTTTTTGATTATGTGCTTCATATATTCTAGGATGCATCTAGGTATTATACAAGATTAAAGGACCTCTTTCTTGTTCTGGGCTCCCTGTGTTTCAGTTGTTCAAATGACCAAGACAGGTTGAGTTAGATTATGTATGACAGAAAATATAAGTTCCAGACAAAATAAACCTTTTTTCCTTTGGTCTCAAAGAGTAGGTGCAGTTCTGAAATATAGACAATGTCTTCCTTAGTCTTCTGTTCTGAATTACCTTAATCCTGACCTGATCAGCTTCTTTCTTTTCTCTAAATACCAGGTTATAGATATACAAAATGTCCTCTCAAAATCCAGAAATAATAATTATCACTCTGGACTAAATGTGTCTGCTATAAGAGATTAGAATCTAGTCCCCTGTTTTCTTATAAGCATTTTCTAAAGGAGACTGTACAATAATTGTTCATTCATTTCTGGCTTATTTTGTCTCACTAAATGTCCTACAGGCTCATTCACATCACTGCATGCCTCATGATGTCATTCCTTTTTGTAGTAGCATAATATTTGACATATATATATATATGGTATATATATATATACCATCATTTGCCAATCTACTTCTCAGTTAGTGCATCTTTCAGCCACCTGCGTTCATTAGGCATCATGTATAATGCCCAAAGTCCACAGTTCATCAACACTCTTAATTTTAGATAATTTCATTGCTCCCAAGAGAAAGACAATCAATAAACATATCCTCACCAAATAGGAAATCTAAACCTCCCCTTAACTCTTTTCCCTCCCCCCATGATTTACCCCTTCATGGTGCAGGTTTATGAATCACACTGGAGTAGCTTTAGAAAGCTAAGGACAGTGAAGTTAGTATGTTGCATCTTCTCTTTTTTTCCTCTCTTAAAAACAGTGCATTATTCTAGATCTCCAATTTATTCCGAGTTCTTTGTAGCAAATTCAATCAATACTGAAAGGCATATATGAAAATATACCCTTCTATACCCTTCAATTCTGTTTCCAGGTTAATCAGTGTCACATTGCTCACCATAGATATTTTGTTAATTAAATGTCCTGCATTAAATATGTTGGGTTCCCTTACTGAACCCCTCAACCTCAATTTCAGACACTTGGGAGCAGAATCACTGATGTTTATTGATCAATAAGATATGAGTTTTAATATTTTTTTCAACAAATAGTGCTAAGGACACTGAATATCCACATGACCCCACTCCCAGAAAAGAATATAGACCCTTATTTCACGACGTAGATGAAATGAACTTAAAAATGGATCATAGACCTAAATGCAAAGGCAAAAATATAAAACTTCTAAAAGACAAAAGTCTCCATTACCTTGGGTTGGGAAGAGAGTTCTCAGATATGACACAAAAAGCACAATCCATAAAAGAAATAAAAAATCAGTTGAATTTCACCAAACTTAGAAAAACAAAACTTTTGTGTTTCAAAAGCCACCATTAAAAATGAATAGGAGAAAGTTTTTGCAAATAATATGAGAAAATACTTACCCCAGAATTTATTAAGATAAACAACCATTTTAAAAAATGGGCAAAACATTTAAATAGCCATGTCATCAAAGAAGCTGTATAAATGACTAATTAGCCTATGGAAGGATGCTGAACATTTGGGGAATACAAATTAAAACCCCAGTAAGATACTACTTGTATTAGTTAGTGTTCTCTAGAGAAACAGAAGCAACAGGAAACACTCGCAAATATAAAATTTATAAAAGTGTCTCACGTGACCGTGGGAACGCACAGTCCAAAATCTGCAGGGCAGGCTGTGAAGCTGACGATTCCAATGGAAAGTCTGGACAAACTCCACAGGAGAGGCTCACCAACCGAAGCAGGAAGAGAGCCTGTCTCTTCTGAATCCTCCTTAAAAGGCTTCCAGTGATCAGATTGAGCATCACTCATTGCAGAAGACACTCCCCTTGACTGATTACGAATGGAATCAGCTGCGGATACAGCTGACATGATCATGATTTAATTCTATGAAATTTCCTCATCGCAACAGACAAGCCAGCACTTGCCCAACCAGACAAACAGATAACACCACTTGTCCAAGTTGACACATGAACCTCACCATGACACTACTATATACCCAGTAGAATGGCCTAAATCAAAAATGCAGAAAATACCAAGAGTTGGAAAGGACATATAAAAACTGAAACCCTCGTACCCTGCCTTGAATGTAAAATAATACAACCTCTTTACAAAATGATATGACAGGTTTTTCAAAAGCTGAACATCCATTTACCATACAACTCCACAGTTCTACCTCTAGGAACATACCTAGGAGAAAAGAAACCTTAAGTCCATTCATATGTGAATGTTCATAGGAGCATTATTCGTATTAGTCCAATGGCTAAAGAAAATGTGATTCATGCAGCCATTAGAATGCCATTCAGTGATAAAAAGTGCTGATGCATGCTAGAACATGGAATAATTTCAAGAACATCATGTTGAATGAAAGAAGCCTAAGGTCAAATTATGCATTTTGTGCTCTTCGTTTATTTGAAATGTCCAGATAAGGTCAACATATCGGGACAGAAAGCAGATCAGTGGTCCCCTAAGATGTGGCTCAGAGAAGGACCCACTGCGGGTGGATGGAAGGTGTTTGTAGGGGCCGTGGGGACGTTCTAATGCTGGAATATGCCTGTGGTTGCACAAATCCATAAACCAACTAAAGATTACTGAATTGTACGCCAACAAAGCAGAATTTTATGGTATGTAAATTTTACCTCAATAAAGATGTTTTCAAAAACAAAATATTAAATAATAGGGGAAGGAGAGAAGTGGGTGGGTGCATAAATGAAACAAAAGCATCGATTAAAAGAAATTGTTAAATGTGGGAGATGAGCGTGTGGGATCTTATTGCACTATTTTTTTTGCTTTTGTATAACTTCTAAATTTTCAAAAATCACAGGCTTTATTGTTCAATTTGGCTTTGTTTTATACTGTATGTAGGGTCAATGAGGGGAGGGAAGGTTGCATTCTTGTGTCTAAGAGTTTTCAAATGGAAAAAGCATCCTCTTTTTCCCATCACGGAAATGCCTGTAAGTGAGAAGGAAGGCCAGATGTTCTTGAGAATCTCAGGGAATCCAGTGGAGCAAGAGAGTCAGTGCAGAGAAACTGAAATTGTAGAGACTACACAGTGAGACACCACGCTGAGAGAGTGTGTATCTCCGTTTGGGGTTTCTAGCATGTCAAGGCAAAAAAAAATCAATGTTTAATCCAAGCCTTAATGAAAATATCCTGTTTCCATATGCCAAGTCACAGATTCATAACAAATAAATAGCATTTTCCTTATGTCTGTCCCCAAATACTTCAAAAAGAATGCGCTTCTCCTGTGCATTAGGACAGACATCAAATTCCTTAAAAATTTCCCAGTATCTCCCTATTATATCAGCCACATCTCTAAACCTGTCCCACAGAAACTTCATGCTCCAGATTTTCCAAATTTGTTTTATTTCTACAAGACATCAAATGTCTGCCAGCATTCTCTCTCAACTCCTGCTTTATGCTTAGAGTGTCCTTCGCTTGGAAAATACTCATGTTCCTGTGAAAGGTTACTTGCTATCGAGCCTTCAGTCTTCAAATTATACATCGCTTCCTCTGGAAAGCATCCTCCACTTCTCTGGACTCAGAAAGCTCCTATTTCTATGTTCTCTCTTAAGACCCTGCAATTTCACTTATAATATATTTATGTAATTGTATGTCTGTCTTCGCCACAAGAATGTAATTTCATGGTGGTATCTTTAGTGCCTAGCAGTGCACTTAGCAGCTCGTAGGCATTTAGTGAAGTATTTGTTTAGGGATTGAATAAAATCATGAATATCATTCACCTCTAGTTTATCTTTATGCAATTTATGTTTAGCACAGGAGTACAGCAAACATCTGTTGAATGACTAAGTGAATGAATATGTTCTTTCTTTAAATACAGCTGATCAAACAACCTGCTCCTTTTAGAACACTCACTTATGAATCAAAGAAAGTCAAACTTTACAATGTAACAGTATTGAACAACTAAGTACATAGTAAATTGCTGCAAAGCTTAATGTAAAGACACAAACAAAATAGAATTATTTTCAGCTTTACTGTGTTTTATTCAATCATACTTAAAAAGAAACTTGATAAAACGTGTCTTTGAAAACTCTCATTACAATTCAAGCAATGCATATCTCTTTCTCCTTGGACTAACAAGTTCCTTCACTTCTCTCCCACAGTAGATTTCATGTACTCTTGGGCAGCTATTTTTGGTGTCACATTTTGATTGCACTGAAACCGCAGAAAAAATATTTGAATTTGAAAGTTGTTAATATTAAATATATGTATACATATAGACAGACATATAAATATGACTTTATTATTGAGCAAGGCTAGAAAGAATAATGCAGCAAAAAAATAGCTTTATTCCATTTATTTGTCTGAGAATGTGAGTTACATCATGATAAAACACAGTGGTAATTTAATAGTTATTATTTAATAATATATTGAAATAGAACACACAAATGCAAACCCTCTGTTGTGTTATGCAAGAATAAATGAATGTTATAAAACCAATTTAAAAATTTATTTTTCATTAAATGAGAGAGAATGAATAAACTACATGTTAATTTAGAGCAGTATATTTTTTTGAGTATTTATTTTATATGTTGAAATAAAAGAATACCATGCAAAGGAACTCCATTTACAGATGTTTAGCCTAAGGCAAGGAGTAAAGCAATGCTGTGTTTATCCCATGTAGAATTGCTATCCATTTCTGCAGGCTAGTGATAGACTGGAGCAGTTTAAGATTCTAGGAGCAATGGCCATTGAATGGCCCATTATGATTATGAAACACTGAATGTTTCTGCTTTCTTCTCTTCCCATTCTAGGCTATGAAAATTATATGTCAAATTTCACTGGCTGAAGACTTTGGGTTGACTTCTCTGACCAGGACTCCTGCTGATAGCCGAGGTGTGCCAATCTCAGAGGAAGAATGAAATTGTTCACCTTCAATTCCAAGGTGTACAGAACGTTTCTGATTCTGCAGGATCAGACTTTTTTTTCAACAGGACTTTCAAAGGACTAAAGCATCTGCTTCCTCTTCTCTGTACAAGTGCTGGAAGTGGGGCATTAAAGGAGGGCATAGATGAGGCATCTGTGCAAATTAATGGAAAGTTACAGCTTTAATAGATATCTAGCCCTCATGATATTTTTTAATTACAATGATTTTTAAATATCTTTAGTTTTATCAGAGAAATGCATGTATGAATATATTATAAAATCACAAAGCTTATAGAAAGATATAGGTGACTGTG
Organism: Tamandua tetradactyla; assembly: GCF_023851605.1. Classification (NCBI taxonomy): domain Eukaryota; kingdom Metazoa; phylum Chordata; class Mammalia; order Pilosa; family Myrmecophagidae; genus Tamandua; species Tamandua tetradactyla. Next base: position 6,046,090 of record NC_135340.1, on the reverse strand, counting down.
CTCTACCCTTTCTCCATAGAGCTAACTCCTTTTAATTCTTTATACTGTTTTTTTTACCACGTATTTAACTTCAGTTTTTTTTATAACTTTCTTATTCTGCTTCTCTCAAGTTATTACTTTTAGATACTTATTCACTCTATGTAGATGAAGATTTAGATCTCTTACTCTAAGTTCTGTACCCCACCTTCTTTTGCACCATCTTCTGAAGCTATATTGAAATGTTAAATTAAATCAATATTTAATCTTACATAACTACAACAATATAATTAGCATCTAAGTAGCATACTATTATATTTCTTTTCTTGTGCAGTCATTTTTCCTTGAGTTAATGATGGTCTCATTGTTTCTTCATTTGCTTAATTTTCCATATACTATTGCTAATTTTTCCTAAAACAGCAATACACATTTAAAATCCTATGGAAGACAGGAATGTGACTTGCTGATCACTCTGGGGACAACAAGAAAGACAGGTGAACGTGCCAGTAAGTCTTTTGACTTCTCTGTTCTTCTCTCCATCTCCAAGGGTCAGGAACACATTCTCTTCTGATGCTTCCCTGAAAACACCTGTAGCAAGCTACAGGCCAGAGTGGCTCATCTTCAACAAAAATGACTGTCTCAGAGACCCATGGAAAGGTCAATGCCAGGAACTTTGGAGCACAGGCTTCTATTGACAATTACTTAAATAACTGAGACCCCACCGCTGGACTGAGTCAAGATCCTAGCATTCCAGGGAAGAAGATGATGGGTTCATCAGATTGCTGAGACAAGATGGAGCAGAGCAAGCATCGATCATCTAGGACTGAATGAACTGATAAAGAACGATCATAGGTTTTGTCTGGATTATTGCTGATATTATAATGTTCTGTTGTCTAGATACAAGGAAATCCTTACCTCTTTCCCTCAAGTTGTCTATAATTCATAAAACATTTGTTTTTGCCCTGTCTGGACCCTTCAGAATTTGAAAACTCCTATTGAATATTCTTACTTTTATGATAAATTAATGATTCACATAGGTTCAATCAGAATCTGTCCTCCTTGTTAACAGGAGCATTTGGAAACACTGGTTATATAGCCAAGGCTGTGACTGGAATGTCATTTGAGAACAATGTTCAATCTGTCAATCAAATGTGACCAGATAGTTTCGAGGAACTCAGGTTAACTTTATGGAGCCAAAGCTTACAAAGCACTCTTGGAAAAACTAGCCTTGTTCCTGGCTCCGGTTTCCCAGCCTTACTGGTCAGTAAGGAAGGTCACTTTCCAGCAAAATAGGAGCCATATGATACCTTGGGGACTTTGAGAAAGAGGAGCTAACCCAAGTCTAGGGGTAATCTGTTGTCAAGTCCTTGACTTGGTATTCTACTTTCCAGTGGCCTTTAAAAGTCCAATCTGAGATTCCTTCTGAAAACTGCCAGCGAAACAAATCTTTAAAGACTTTCATAGCAAATCACCATTCTTGTTGCATATGTAAATACGTAAATAATTTTATGTTTACATAAAATATTATGTAAATAATCAGACCAGATATAATGAAGCCATTATATCTGAATTTATGATCAGGAATTTATGATCAGGAATATTCCTTTTTTTGTATGTTGTATGATGGGGTCACAATTCATTATTTTCCCTGTGAATATCCCAGTTATCACAGCACCACTTGTTGAATTTTTGTTTCTTTCCTTGTTTTGTTTATTTGTTTGTTTTTTGGAAAGGACATGGGCCAGAGATTGAACCCGGGTCTCCCCCATAGCAGGCGAGAATTCTACCATTGAACTACCCCTGCACCTCCCAATAAGGAATATTCCTTTTGAGGTTATTTTTTCTCAAAGGAGGGTAGCTGTAGAGAAATTTTGTTTCAATTGAAACTACAGCAGCTCCTGGGGTTGTTCCATACTGTTCCTATTCGCTGTCTGAGCTATTTGCATCCCCTTTGCAAAGTGCAGATAACGGCAGGGTTTTGTTACCTACCTGTAAATTCAGCTGGGTCCTGCGCTCTTCCATGCTTGTCTATCCTGAATGCCAGTCTGAAAGCTAACAGGATCTCTGGAATACCAGACCTCAAACCGACAAAACCAGGATAATACCCCCAATCCGTTGACCTACCGTAATGCAGGTTCCCCTCTTTTCTGGACTCCATCATGCCATCCCTAGGAATGAATAACTGGGACAGCAGTTACAAATTTATCTGCGGTTATGAAACAGCTTTACCACCACCTTCAATGCTCTTCAGGCGGAAGTTGGCAGCTGAGCATCAGTGTTCCTGAAAAACAGACTCTAAAGCCTCTGCCTGCTCATGATAATGTCGCATTTCCATTAGTAAGTCTGGCCCAGTGATGAATAGCCTGGGTATTTTAAGGGACCAGGTTAAGGTGCTCATGATATCACTCAGGCTCGAGCATTTCAACGCACAGACCTATTTCCTGAAATATGGGAACTAGCAGGCCATGGATATATGCTTTTAATTGTGATTATCAGTCTATATATTTTTATTTCTTGTTGTACGAACTGTGTTTCATCAAGTTCCTTGTCACCCTCAAGATAGATGGTTGCTCTTAAGATAGCTAATCAAAAGAAAAATGAGATAGAAATGGGACTGTCTCTAGTGAACCAAGGCTAAAAATTAAAATAATAGACACTCTGGCTCTGAAAGAGGTTCTTACCATAATCCACTTAAATAAGTCACCCCATTCCAGGAGTCTTACATGTAATTGAACAGTCACCCAATGAACCTCAATGCAATCAAGAAAGAAACAAACACAAACGATGCAAAGGAAAAAGGCAGCAAAATGATTGACCGAGGCTACTCAACCGTCTGATAAGAAGAGAAACCAATGGTGGGGACCAGAGATTTTTGGTCGTTTCCAACGAGATCACGGGGAAAAATTACCAGAACAGAGGACTGTTAGGTAAAGTAGAATGACCACTCTCAGTGGGTGTGGCTGGGAGAAGACCCCTTTCTAAGAAAGACTTACAGGGGACAAAAACAATTGGCCTGCAGGGTTTTCTGAGGAAACAGAACACACCTTACAGGGTCACTGATATGCAACACCGGGTGATAAAACTAGTTTTGATCCAGCAGAGAGAGCTTATCAGAACACATGCCAAATCAGGGTACATCTGCTTCCCCCTTTGTAGGACCCCCACATCCCCAAGTAAAACAGAAACAAAGTCCGTCACTCAGAACATTTCCTCACTAGCTTCCACATTTGCCTTCTATGAGCTTCCCCTTCAGCTTTCTGGATGGGATGAGGCTGGATTCATGAATTGCCCAATAAAGTTGTGAGATCTGAAAACAAACAAACACAAAATCCTATGGAAGACACTGAGGATTGCGTATCCTCCTACACTTCCTTTATACTTAAGGCTAGAAATCTAATTCTCACCTTCATAGAATGTATTCACTCTGACTCAGCCCTAGGCAATGTCTCGTAGGTGGAAATTACTAGATAGAATTTCCAAGAAAGTATTTTAAAATCTAAGACTTGACTTCCATGTTTTGCACTTTTGTCCTTTCTTCTTCCTGCCTAATGCAATGAATCTGATGGCTGAACCTGAGAAGTCAACTTTTAACCATGGGACAACAGTGAGATTAAAATCTACACTGTTGGAAAATCAGGGCATAATACCACAAGAAGTCTGTGTCCCCGTTTGAAATGTGATTTCAATATCTTTATCACATCTACCAAAATTAATACATCATTAAATATCTGCCAGTGCTCAAACTTCCACTTAGATCACAATTAATTTTTTTATAGTTTGTCCATTTGTATATAAAATATGCAGAGCAATTTTTTAAATCTATAGTTTCCTCACATATCTTTCTTTCACATTATTGGTTGAAGAAACAGATTGGTTTTGTTCTGAAGAATCTAGATTTTATTTAATGTTTCCCTGTTCTCTGAATTTTCTCTAAAGTGGTAGTTTGACAAGATCACTTCATAAGTGGTGTTGCATTTTTGCAGTAAATGATATTTGGTTGAATCTAACTGGTATTTTAAAATAAATAAAGTAATAATATTTAATTATTAGTCATTTGTTCAAAAGTTTTTTAACTTTTGGGGGTATAATTTATTTTCCATGTGCTTAAATTTCGAGGAAAGCTTGTGACCTTTACCTTTCCAAAGGAATTATCATTCCTTTCAGCACAGCAGCATGAAAAAGCAAACAATATGCTGCACTAATGTAAACTAATTTCAATTGCTAGGTCCAAGAAAATTACAATTAGGTAAATCTATTTTCAAGTGTACAAATATTATATACTATTTTATTTCTGAAGACCCAATGTGTTATAAATGACCCCACAGAGCAGAATTTCCAAGGATGTACAAGTGAGTTTTGAGTTTCATCAAACTAGATTTTAGTGCCAATTTTCATCAGTAGAATTTCAAGACAGTAAAAAATTATACAAAAATGTGAATGACTCTTCAAGTTTTACTTATTACCTTTAATAATCAAAATCAGGAACACAGAAGGAAATATATTCACTATAGTCATAGAGCTTCCGAGTTCTGGGCAAGTGGTGGCATTTTCCAATAATATTTATTTCTTTTGAAATTACCACGAGCTTGGTAAAGTAGATGAATATACACAGTGAGGCATTATGGATTTGCTAGTACTGTTCACTATTGTTCCATTTGGAAAGTGGAATTCATTGCAAATTACTTTTTCAGTGTGGTTCTATGAACGGTTTTTATATGAAAAACAGTTCTACTGAAAATTCTATGAATTATATTAAATCAAAAGTTTTCATTGAAAGAGGAATAGCAGTATTCATTTATAATTTTTGTCCCTTCAAAATATATTGATACAGTTGGTTATTTTATCTCAACTATGCTCTTTTTATACCATATTATCCTTAAATATGCATTTCTTCCCTCGTGACCTTCTGTTAGTTAAGAATTTAAAGAATATTACATGCTTTCCAGATATAGAGTTTAAAAAACAACTTGAAAATTGTTGTCACTTGGAGAATTGTATACCTGTCTCCCACACAAATATCAAGGAGATGACAAAGACTTGGGTAATTATATTAAAAAGCCAAGTCCCTAATTATTAAAAAAAAGAGCCTACAATGCACATTCTAGTTACTAAAATTGCAATAGCATTATCATCTAATCTCCCATCAGAATTCCTTATTCTCTCTAATCTCTTCTATTTCTCTTTGCTGGATCATTTACAACATTATAAATTGTTACATAATTTATTTATTTAATATCCTTCCTTTATCTATGTAAACTTCTTGTGGACAGGGATTTACTGATTAATGGCAATTCTATCCCTACACATGTATTTAGAAACTGAGCCTGCACAGGCAAACTTTCTTTATAAAAGAAAACATTAACTTTCTGATTAAAAATATGCAATTTAAGGGTAACCACAGCTCAATGGAACAGTTCTCGCCTGCCATTCCGGATACCTGGGTTCATGTCCCAGTGCCTGCCCATGTTAAAGTATATATATATATATATATATATATATATATATATATATATATATATGCAATTTAAGAAATGCTAGTCAAATAAAATCAAATTTCAAACGAATGACAGACAAATATAAAAAAGATTTACATGTTACATGATAGAATTTCATTAAAATACTGAGTATTATAAGAGATTTTGGAAAATGGGAACTCTTGATAGTCTATTAATAAATGCATGTTGACACCTTTCTGGAGAAGGAACTAAAAATATGCCTAAAATTTTTCACTATGGCTACCATTCTACCAAGCAAGTCTGCTTCAAACATTTATCCTAAAGAAGCAAGAGAATGTGTGTACAAAGAGAAATGTTCAAATATGTATAATAAGCTGGTTCTTAACAGAGGGAACTATTTATTAAGATATCATTTAAATAAATTATGCTAATGTTAAATAAATGGTTTTAGACCATTCAAAATGATGCAGAACTGATTTGTTGTGTATTTTTAGGTAAAAAGCAGAACTACCCGTACATACAGCATGGTTAGGAGAGAGGCACTCAGGACCACTGTTTAACGCATTGCAGAGCCACCGTTCATCCATAAATCAGAGTGAGCATAGCCCTGGTGCCCAGCTCCAGGCTGTGAGCTACAGTCAGGGTTCAGGGCAAGGGCTCCTGGCCCAGCCTTCTCGGATTCATTTATTTCAAAACCCTTGTCTCCCCTTCTGAGTTGGCCCACTTAGACAAGTTACTTCTACCTCATTCAAGCAATGCACATCAAAATGTGCGGGACACCCAGAAGAAAGGATTATGATTAAGGTTTGAATATTTTTATTTTATTTTGCATTTCCACCTCCGCCAAAAGTAATGAAAACCCCATGTAAACTTTATTTTCTCTCTACTGTACCCCTGCATACAATTGGTTCTCAATAATTTAAATTTTTTATTAAAAAATAATCTAAATGTCAATTTTCATATACATTTAGCGAGGAAATTCTTAAAGGCATATGCCAAAATGTTAAACTTGGTTATCAGTGTTATATCTAATATCAATTTGTTCTTTACATTTATATGTTATGGAGTTTTTTATTTGGGCATATATAATGTTAAAAATATGTTCATGAAGCAATGAGATAGCATTTGCACACCTTCAGAATGACTAAAATTAAAAAAACTGAGGTGCACAGGTGATGAATGGTAGAATGCTCACCTTCCCTGCGAGAGCCCTGGGTTGGATTCCTGGATCATGCATCCACACCCCCCCCACACACACACACACCCACAACACACACCCAAAAAAATGAATTAATTAAAAAGACCACAAACTAAAAATTTGCCAAGGATGTGGACCAACTGGTATTCTCATACATACTTTGATGGAAGCATAAAATGATAAAACTTCTTTCAAAAATTGTTTGGTAATTTCTTATAAGCCCACACTTCCCCTTTGATGCAACAATCCCATTCCCAGGTATTTCACCACAAAGAAAGGGAAACAAACGTTCAATATTATTGTGCAATAATATTCATAGCAGTTTTATTCATAACAGTCAAAAACTGGAAACAGCTCAGCTATCCATCAATATGGGAATAAATCAACTCTAATGCATGCATACAATGAAATACCATTCAGTATTAAAAATGAATGAATTACTGATAGACCATGCAACAACATGGATGGATCTCAAGAAAATACGCTGAACAAAAGAAGTTGTACATATACTATTAGTGTGATATCCTTTTCATCAAGATTTATAACAAAGGAAAGTCATTGGTGATGAGAAAAAATGCAAACGGTGGTTGTTCCATGGAAAATGGGTGCAGGGTTTGAGTGGGAAGAGTCTGGAGTTGTGGTAAAGTGCTATATCTTGATGGGTTTTTGGATTATACATGTGTGCATTTGTTAAAACTTAAAAAACTTACATTGATGATTTCTATATTTTCTTTTATGTAATTTTAATTTAAAAGAAAAAAGATGATAATAAACATCAAATACAAGTTGATTTGCCTGCTGAAGCATTTAGCAGAAATACTTCATGAAGGATGAAGAGAAAAATGGATGCATGACAGAAAAACTCACAGAATCTTGGTAAGGTAGATAAATATTTCCTACCAAATTATTTCAACCTTGATGTATGCTTGAAATTTTTAGTACTATAATGTTGGAAAAATGTAAATTCATATAAAGGGAACTGTTGGTCACAATTGCTACGTTATTCCTACAACAGTATTCCTAAGTTACTAACCTTCGGTACAAATTAAATAAGTTTTATCAGTGACAGAATTTGAGACATAAATAACCACTTATGACACCTGACAATAGAATTTTGTAAATTAAATGTGTTCTATCAATGACAGAATTTGAGACATTAATAACCACTCATGACACCTGACAATAGAATGTAGACAGAAAGGGACTGTTGCAAAGGAGGCCACAGCTATATTACTGCGGATTTCTTCTCTGAGGCTGATATAAAACAGCTTTAAACAGTGTAGAATATGAGGAACAATTAAAGCAGTTAATTCCTGCAAATTTACTTTTATGTAAAATTATTTACACGTATGAAAGTACTTTCTTGTGCTTCAAATAAGACTCTATTTGTCTAAATGACTTTTTCCTTTCTCTTCCTCAGACATATAAATGTATTTTTATTATTTATTCAGAGATAAGTGCTTAAAATTTGAGGGTAATTCATTTCTCAAATAAGTTTATGATTCCTCTTCTTAGTATCGAGTGGCTGAATTTATGCTTTTCAAGGGCATGGAAGAACTGACTATTCAACTTCGGAAAAGATGGAAATGTTATTTCAAGGGCAATTGATACTTAATGACATTTATGAATTGCCTTCTTTAACATAACTTATTTCTGTGGTTATTAATTAGTGAGTGGTACTTTGGATAATACTATAAACTGACTTGTCATCTTTACAACTGTGAAGAGTAAATTAAATGATGTTCAGCTTTCTATATTAATTAGGATAAAGAGACGTCAGTTGTTCTTAAGTGAGGTTTTATTAATATGTCTGGGTTTTTTTATTATTAATTTCTTCAGATGTAATAGAGGTAAATAATTACAGAAGACCTGGACTCTACTTTGGAAGATGATTAGAGAAACAATATCTTATAATTATTTTAAGGGATAGTTTTTACATTTGGAATTTAATTAAGTTGACACTTTTTATTTTCTTATGCACCTAGAGAAATATGGTAATTCTCAGCACCTGGTTTTGGTGTTTGGTAGAGGAAAGGAATGATAGAGTAATTCATGCATCCCTCAAAATCCCCCCATATAGAGGAAGGAAAACTCACAGTCTGACACAGCTCCGTTGCTTTCTTCTACTGGAAAACTAAATACCAGCCTCTTTGTTGTCAGACTCGGCCACTCAACACTTTTCTGGACACAGCAGTGAAAGTCTTTGAGGGGTGGTTCTGGAAAAGCAGTTCTTTCCTAATATAAAGAGGTGTTTTCATAGTCTGGTGCTGCCTAACAACATGGTGGAAAATGTTTTGTCATGAAATAAGGATTTGCAAATGACAGCCTGAGGACCAGCCACTTGTTGTAAAATTTTATCAAAATACCACATACTGTGAATATTGAACTTTTAAGATTAAGCTATTGGGGCAGGCAATGGTGGCTCAGTGGCAGAATTCTCGCCTGCCATGCCAGGGACTCAGGTTCAATTCCCAGTGCCTGCCCTGCCAAAAAAAAAAAGATCAAGCTATCACATCAGTTTTTAAAAAATGTATCCAATGAAATCTAAATACCATAACAATTTTATATTATATCCATTATCATCCAATTAAAAACTTCATGGAAAGAGTTTTTTCAGTACTTGGAATTCTACACCATTTCATTTCTTTTTGTCCTTGCACTTGAATTTCCCTTTCACTTCTCCAGAGAAAGACTTTAACTGATTATTGTATCACATTTCTCTACCATAAATTTTGGGGAAACATATATTTCTTATAACCATGAGGGTCTAGGAGTTAACCTTTTTTTTCTGGATTATTTTAGTACTGCAATTATACATACACAATGAACAAAGTAACATATGCATATTACATTTTTGATAAGCAATTATAAAATGTAAACAGTAAAATATTATTTGAAATGCATCTTTTAATGAAATGTATGGGAATGTGTCCCACCTCCCTAGATAGTGCATGTGTTTATAGATATGATCGCATTTGTTGCTAGAATGTGACTTGCACATTTTCTCTAAACTTAGAAATGGCCTAAAAGATGACCAGGTGTGGTAGTTAGATTCAGTTGAATCTAACCGAGGTGAAGGTACCTAGTTCTGCTGCTGTGGACATGAGCTAGTGGTACGTGAACCTCATCTGTTGCTAATTACATCTGCAGTCAGCTAGGAGGCGTGTCTGCTGCAATGAGTGACATTTGACTTAATTGGCTGGTGCTTAAATGAGAGATCGCAACGTAGCACAGCTAAGCAGCTTGGCATTCCTCATCTCAGCACTCGCAGCTCAGCCCAGGCCTTTGGAAATGCAGAAAGGAATCACCCCGGGAAAAGTTGTTGGAACCCAGGGGCCTGGAGAGAAGGCCAGAAGAGATCACCCTGTGCCTTCCCATGTAAGCAAGAACCTCAGTTGAAAGCTAGCTGTCTTTCCTCTGAAGAACCAACGAAATAAATCTCCTTTTATTAAAAGCCAACCCGTCTCTGTTGTGTTGCATTCCGGCAGCTAGTGAACTACAACATCAGGTATCCTTTCAGTGGAGCATTGTGTGTTGATTGAACAGGGATTATCTGTTATACAAGCTAATCAGCCTTGCATAGTTTTCTATAAACTGTGCTATTTTACAGTGCCATTGAGATATAATTTAAAATTGTAGAAAACTGACTGCAATGCAAATGATTCTGTCCATAGCAATGAAAAAGATTTTGTCTGGTAAGATTTAAATCTCTTTAAATCAAATTCCCATGTAAACATCTTTACGGGTATAGTCACTTGATTGCTCATTAATTAATGAGTTGAAGAAAATCTTTGACAGGTGTTCATTTTATGTTTATGTGAGTCACGATTTTATGTTTTAAACATTATAATTGGGCAAATCATACAACGCTCATCAACAATTCTATTCCTATTTATTTTTATAGATGAAGGGACTTAGAAAGTACATTCATAGAAATAAGATTATTTGTTAAGGCAGTATCACACAGTGATCTATTATATTTATCTATTACATTAATAAAATTAATAAATTTCATTATTAATTTTTTGATAATGCTTGATCAGCTGAGAATTGATAAAACGGCGTGATTTGGAAAAAAAAGATTTGTTATCCAATCATTTGGTTACCTCAGAGGTTTTAACACCTGGAGGCAATATACCATAGTAAAAGTAAAAAAGAATAAAGGCACTTCCTTCTTGTGCTAAATAAAAGAAGCTGCCTTGCCATCAGGTGCCTTCTCAGGCACATATAACTAAGAAATGGCACTTATAGAAGCCGAGAACTTAACTAATTCCCTTCCTCTTGCTAAAGAAAATTCTTCAGATTTTATTTAGCAGTGTGCTGTTTTGAAAGGATTATGGCCCCTAGAAAAGCCACGCTTTAGTCCCATCTTGTAGGAACAACTGTTCCTTCCTATTCGGCACTATAGGTTGGAAACTTGATTAGATTATTTCCACAGAGCTGTGACTCACCCAATTGTGGGTATTAACCTTGAATTAGAGAGAGATGTGACTCTACCCATTCCAGGTGGGTTTTGATTAGTTTACTGGAATCCTCTAAAAGAGGAAGCATTTTGGAGAAAGCTTGAGAATGATGAGATCCTTGAGAGCCTTGAGGCTGAGCCCACACATCCAGAGACCTTTGGAGATGAAGAAGAGCACCCCAGGGGAGCTTCATGAAGCAAGAGGCCTGGAGAGGAAGCTAGCAGACATCACCACGTTCACCATGTGCTTTCCAGTTGAGAGAGAAACCTTGAACTTCACTGGCCTTTCTTGAGTCAAGGTAACCTCTTGATGATGCCTTAATTTGGACATTTTTATAGACTTGTTTTAATTTGGACATTTTCATGGCCTTAGAACTGTAAATTTGTAACTTATTAAATTCCCCTTTTTAAAGGTCAATCCATTTCTGGTATATTGCATTCTGGCAGTTAGCAAACTAGAACAAGCAGCATGTGCCTTTACAATCTTACATTCAAGGGATAGGCCCTGGAAGGACATTTCGAAGTCTAGTATTGGTAGGGTATTCCATAGGAATAAAAGGACTGGTTATAAAAATGCCCCTTTCTGGGTAACTCCCTCCCTCACTAGCAATAGTTTACACTGAAACTGCTACCTGCTAACCCACCTTTCAGAGAAACCTGCACCCTTATTGGTTTGCAGAAATTTCCATTTCCCTTTTTCTTAGAACTCACCACATCCTAATGTACATTCATGAGAAGTTTAACATAACTGAATAGAAAAGTTCCTGTTTTTAACCTCCCCAGCTTCACCACTTAGAACTAATTCTAGCAGCACTAATCACAGGGGCATGTGCAGTAAGGAGCAGCTCTGACCTTGAATCACCTTTATTTCATTACAATAGTTAAATTACACCCACTCCTCATGCTAAACCACCACACACCCACTCCTAGTGCTAAGCTGCCATTTTTGAACGTGCAATATATGAGCAAGCATCTTTTACTAGAACACATATGCCACTTAACCCTACCCCTAAGACCTCATCACCTCACCCCATCCTTTGACCCTTTCATTCTCTCCAAACCAGATAAAAATTCCCAGCCTCTTCAACTTAAGGAGACTGATTTGAGGCTCACCTTCCATCTCCTTGCTGGTTGACTATGTAACAAACTCTCTTTTCTCAAAGTCCTTGTCACAGTTTTGGCTTTCATGCATGTCAGGCAAAAGAGCTCCACCGGGTGGTAACAATTTGCCTACCATAAAGGGACTGGGGTCCTAGTAGACCTCTGACTGAGGCTCATGGCCCCATGGGACAAGGACTTCCAGCCATCAACCCTGTATGGCCACCTAGACCACGCAGTCCAGAGCTTGTCAACTGGGAGTTGCTCTGTCTCCTCTGGCTTCGTCAACTCTTCCACACAACTCCATTTTGAGAGGAGAAACAATTTCATAAACAGACATCTTCTGCATGGGAGTAGCCTTGTGCTCCTTTTGTTGGGGTTCAGTCCGCTCTCTTGATTATGATTGAGAGGTCATGCCTCTCCTGACTTCACCTGTTAGAAATCAAGATTGTGGATTTGAGGCCCCCCTTGATCCAGCGAGGTAGTCGGATTAAGAACATAAATCTCTGGTTTTCTGATTTGTGTCTTGTTGTGGGTTCAAGTCCCACTCTCCAGTAATTCTAATTTCCTTTCCCAGAGAGTGTCCATGCCATAATCAAGTTGCTAGTTCTGCTTTTTTTAGGCTAAACATCTCCTTGCATGCCAGAAATTGTACCTGTAAACAAAGGACATGTTAATAGTACTGATGGCTGCAGCCTTTTATAGTGTATCTTAGATAATTAGTCTAGTTTCAGTTATGGATCTATAAAAAAAAGAAAAGAATGTCTTTCTTCTGTAACACATCCTGGCCCCAATATAAGCTCGAATCTGGGGAACAATGTTCAGCAAATGAGTCCCTTAATTACAATACTATACTGCAATTAGAGTTGTTTTGTACAGGAGAAGAGAAATGGGACGAGATTCCTTATGTTTGGTCTTTGTTTTTTTTGGCTTTTTGTCAGAATAATAATTTACAGACAAGGTCCCTTATGTTAGTCCTTTATGTCCTTACATCAAAATAATAATCTACAGAAGAAATGTCATGTTATGATACAGAGGAAAGCCAGCCCTAGGGGCTGAATGTAGGAAAGATCAAGCTGACATTGGAAATGTGTCAGCAGCATCCTCAGCGGGTTCTATGGGACTCCTACCCCAATGGAGACCTCTCCATCATGCATTCAGAATTCCCCTCTGCTCCCCCAACTCCATATGCAGGGGACCAAGGATGGCACTCCCTTACCCAGAGCGGGTCTTCATTCAGTTCCTCCTCATCTCCTGATCTGGAAGAAATGGGGTCTCACCCCATACCCATCAGGGAACTCAGTTTGGCTGGGAACTTCCCTACCCTACACAGGACAGTCCTAGAAGATTCATGCATGTTCCCTTCTCAACTTCTGATTTATATAATTGGAAAAAATAGCATGCTTTCATATCAAGATGGCCCTAGAAGACAGAAAATCTTTTTTCCTCTACTTTTGCAACTCACAATCCTATTTGGGAAGATATTCAAGCACTCTTAAATATTGTCCTCATCCCTAACGAGTATAGGGTGAGATTCAAGAAAACTAGGCAAGATGCTGACAGATCACATGGATCGAGGATCCTGGGGCCTGAGCCATTCCAGCCACAAAACTACACTGGGACCCGAATGAGCAAGGGGACCAAGCCAAACCAGATCACTACAGAGGCTGCATAACAACTGGATTACAGAAAGGAGTCCCCAAATCCAAAATTCTAAAACAGATCCAAGAAGTCCTACAGGGACCAAGAGAAAATCTCTCAATCTTCCTCAGAATGATTTTTGAGGCATATTGAAAATATACTGACATAGACCCAGAACATCCATACAATGTAAGGCTAGTCAATATGACTTTTATCAGCCAGAGTGCCCCAGACATAAATTCGAAGGAGAACCAGAACCGCCTCTGTCTCAAATAGTTGAGATTGCCTTCAGGGTTGTTAACAGCCGAGACCAACCCCAAGAGAAGCACGTGAGGCACCAGTCGCATTGCTGGGAGCTGCCTTCACTCAGGGATCCACAGGGATGACTCCATTTGGACCCGATCATCAACAACAAAGGTAGGTCCCCAGGGCCCCCCCCCCCCCCCCACCGACCCAAGACTGACCCATCCCCTATGGCCACAACAATGCACGTTTGTCAAGGAGAAAGGTCACTGGGGGTGAGAAGGCTCTAACCACCCCCGAGAGGGGATGCTGGAACACTTCAACCCTTCATGCACCAGATGCTACAGATTCAAGGGTGAAAGCGACCAGGTACAACAGAGCCCAGGGGCACCTTCTAACCTCAGTAAGCACATCACCACTTCCCCCAGGAGCCCTGGGTATCTATACTTTGGGAAATAAACTTACAGACTTTGTAATTGACACTGGAGTTACCTACTCAGTTTTAAATCGGAAACAAGGGACTCTTTGTCCAAAAACTGTCATAGTAACTGGTGTGTCTGGAGTTTCAAATAATAAACCATTCTGGCAGCCCCTTGAATGGCAGCTAGGAAATACAAATCTAAAGAACAGTTTCCTTTATATACACAAGTGTCCTATGCCTATGTTTGGACGAAGCATGCTAATCAAATTAAATACACTAGTGATTTTTTCAACTAACAGGCTTGATATGGAAGTTCCCCCAGAGCAGGCTTGTGCCCTCCAGTCTGCACTGCTACACCTGGAGAAGAAATTCAACCTGAAACACATAGAGACATCCTTCAAAAGATACGGCCAGAAGCATGGGATGATGGGACACCAGGAAGAGCCAAAACTGCTGCCCAGTCAGTTCAACCGAGTCCTAACCTCAAACAGTATCCAATAAAGAGGCATGAGGAGGAGCAAAACCATTAACAGACTCTCTTCTCAAACAACAGTTAATTCCACCTTGCCCATCTCCATACAACACTGCCATCTCACCTGTCCTAAAACCAGGCACTAAAAAAGAGAAGATGGATTTGTAGAGGATTTAAGAGCTATCAGTCAAGTAGCAGAAGATATTCACCCATGAGTGCCAACCCATACACCTTGAGTTTAAGTAGTTTAAATTGGTGATTTAAACCATTAGATTTGAAAGACACCTTCTCTTGTGTGCCACTAAGCCCAGAGTCCCCAGAAATATTTGCATTCAAATGGGAGGATCCTGAGACTAAGGACAAATAACAGTACCATAGGACTGTGCTCCCCCACGGTTTTAAAGATTCCCCTAACTGGGTGCATAGGTGGTTCAGTGGTAGAATGCTCGCTTCTCATGTGGGAGACCCAGGTTCAAGTCCTGGGACATGTACCCTAAAAAAAAAAAAATAAAAGGCCCTAACTTATTTGGGGAAACTTTAGCTAATGACTTAAGAAAGCTGCAAATCTAAAACAGAGTATTTTTGCCATATGTAGATGATATTCTGATTGCAAGTAGGTCAAAAGAAGCTTCAAACCACAATACCACTTTAACCTTGAACTTCCTAGCAGACCAAGGATACAAAGTATCTCAGAAAAAGGCTCAAGTTTCACAACCAACTGTAAAATATTTAGAATTTTAATTGTCAAAAGGATAGAGAAACTTTGAAGGGAAGCTTTAATCAGGGTAGCCCAGTCCACAACTGGAGAACTACCATAGGGAGTTTTAGGGATAGCAGGATTTTGCCACATGTAGATACCCAGTTTTAGATTACTAACTAAACCTCTACATGAGGCTTTAAAAGGAGGTAAAAAAGAACCTCTAAATTGGACTTCAAAATGCAAACAAGCATTCTATAAAGTAAAAGAAGAGTTGCTGAATGCCCCAGCCCTTGGCCTCCAGACATGAGGGAGTTTTTTATTTATTCATGCAAGCATGCCAATGTCAGCCTGGGAGTGTTGACTCAAAACCTTGGCAGCACCAGAGACCTATTCCTACTTTTCAAAGTAATTGAACACTGTGGTTCAAGGATGGCCAGTTTGTTTCTGAGCAGTAGCAGCAACTTATGACTTATTACAAGAAACAGAAAAATTTACTTAGGCCAGTCACAACTTTACACATTCCACACTGTGTACTACCTGTCTTAGAACTCAAAGGAAGGCTTTGGCTCACTCTGGGGAGAATGAGTAAAAACCAAGCTGTTCTGCTGGATAATCCAAATGTAAAACTGAAAGCAGTGTCTTCTTTAAAGCATGCTACAGGCTCCATGAGACTCAAGAGAAACCAATGGACGACTGCATACAAATAAGTGAAAAGCTTATTCCAACCACCCTGACCTCACAGATCAACTTGCAAAGAGCCCCGACCTGTAAATGTGAACAAACAGGATTAACCCTGTGGACCCAGGACGTAGGAAAAGCAGCTACGCTATTCATTTGGGATATGCTCAAAACCGAAGCCCTTTCTCGCCATAAACACACAACCAGCAAAACACAGCACTCAGAAGAGTGTTACACTGAGGAAAAGATGAGAGTAAACATTTACACTGACTCCAATAGGCATCTCAGCAGTCCGTGCACATGGGGCTATCTGGAAAGAGACAGGGCAATTGACTTCAGGGAAAAACGAGTTCAAACATGCTGATCTAATCCCAGCTCTGCTAGATGCCATAATGCCACTGTGGGACGTTGCAATCATCCCTTGCCCTGGGCACCAAAAGAAAGGAATTTCACAGCTGCCAGGAACGATATTGCAGACCATACAGCGAAAAAGACTTTTACATTCAATTTCCCCATTACCATTGCTGCCTTATTCCCATCTCTTCAGCAGACATTAACTTAACTCCATTTGTGCCAGAATATTCTCTGGAAAGAGTTAAAGAACGGGAATACACTTCTGAGCCATCCACCTCCAGTTGGATGCAAAGTGACACAAGAACAGTATTAATCCCAGAAAAAGCAATGAAAAAAATCATTACTCATTTACACCAAAGTATTCACAAATGTATATTGTAGGCCTTGACATGCCAGGAGTCTAATATAGGGGACAGAGTTTAGGGAAAGACTGGCAAATAGACTTTACAATTATGCCAAGAGCCCAAGAAAATTACAAATATTTACCTGTATTTATAGATACCTTTTCAGGATAGGTTGAAGTCTTTCCCCACAGAACAGAGAGAGCATCAGAAGTAACTAAAGTGTTACCAACAGATATTATACCCAGATTTGGAGTGCCTTGCTCCATTCAAAGTGCTAATGGAAAGTGCTTTTATTTCAAAAACTACTCAAGAGGTATCAAAGGCCTTTAAAATATCCTGGAACTTCATGCATCTTGAAAGCCACAATCCACAGGAAAAACTGGAAAAAAAAAAAAGAGCCATTCTCTAAAAGAGACTATAGCTAAAATTTGCCAACAGACTTGACCTGGAATGAAGTCTTACTGGTTACTTTTCTTAGTACAAGGGTAGCTCCCAGAAGCAAGCTCAATTTGAGCTCCTATGAAAAAATTGGGGGGAGAGCCTTCCTTAAATTAATTATAATACTAACCCAAATAATGAGCATAACATTGCTGAATTAGACACTGTAAAACATGTGCCATCCTCAGGAGCTGCTCTTTCAACATTCTACCAATGTGCCTTGACTGGCTCGTATTCCTCACAGAGGCTCCCCTGCATTTTTTTATTTTTCATATGCTGTATGGTAGGGTCACATTTCATTAGTTTTCCATGTGAGTATCCCGTCATTGCAGCACAGTTGTTGAATTTTTGTTCGTTTTGCTTGTTTGTTTTTGGAAGTGCCTGGACCAAGAATCAAACCCAGGTCTTCTGCATGGCCAGCGAGAATTCTACCACTGAACTATCCTTGCATTTTATAAATCCAGGGGTGCTTCTCAAAAATTTTAAAATGCAGCATTCAGATAATCAATTAAAGGTCCAGTAGGAAAGACTTTGCCAAGTCTTGTTTGCTACTCACTATTCTGTTAAGTATTCTATGAAGGGAAGCTGAGCTTGGATCCAATATTCAAAAGCGAAACTGGTCCCTACCTAAGAGGGCAACTCCCCACCTCTCCCTGAAAG
Source organism: Tamandua tetradactyla (assembly GCF_023851605.1). Taxonomy (NCBI): domain Eukaryota; kingdom Metazoa; phylum Chordata; class Mammalia; order Pilosa; family Myrmecophagidae; genus Tamandua; species Tamandua tetradactyla. The sequence goes on along the minus strand of NC_135340.1, from coordinate 6,027,949 downwards.
AAAAACACCTCAACGGACTCTCCAGCACTGAAGCAAAACCATTGCAACAGAAACCCCTCTTCACCTCCCAATAATACCTGTGAACCTATCACAGACATGGAGTTTTAGAAGAGTTAAAAATAAATAATAATTAATGTACATTGCTCTACTTGGCCATGTGTTCTTTTCTTTCTCATTAGTGGGATACTCTTTATCATTTTAATAGATATGTGCTTGTATTTTACCTGAAGGTTGGAATCATTTTCTTTGTAGTCAATAAGAAATACATAGTCTTAGATTAAAAAACTGTAAAGACCCATAAAATGGCTTCCTTTATTGTAACCTTCACATTTCAATCCCTGTATAGCCTCCCTTGTCTCACAAACAATGGAGGGAAAACTTCATTGTTAAAACCTCCCTACGGCACAGGATGGCAGTGTAGAGAGGTGTGTGAGATTTTGTTTGTCCTCTAGGGCAGCTAATACACAGCCAGGCACTGTCTGGAACAACTGTTTGGCGGACTTCCGTGACAAATGCACATCACACACCAGCCTGGAACTGGAAGGATCGAGATCCCAGCACAGAAAGGTATGTAAATTATTCCATGCTGTGGAGTCCTGTGCCCCTGCCCAGCAGGCTGACTCAGAGTGTCTCCAAACAGAAGCCCTCTCCAAGGGAGCAAGAGAAGGAAAGCTCAACCAAACCCTAACTGCATTTGATGAGCATATTCAGACTGCTGTATACCAGCTCTAAGCACAGATAACTCTATAATGCTAACAAAAAAGAACCCAGGAGATTTATAGCATTCCCACTCATGGTAGGGAGGAGGCAGAGCTGTTATGAAAAAAAAAAAAGCAAAACAACAGCAGGTTTCTGAATTGTGTGAATTCGGAATACTGGAAAATGGCTGCATCCCAAGAAAAGGGGGACATAGAGCTGGTTACCAACTCTGCCTCTTCATTGGCAAACCCAGGGGGGGCTGGGCTCTGAGTAGGATTTTATTTAGCAGCACATTAAAGAAAGCAACAGACATTCTCAGTTTTCAGCCCTGCCCCAGGAAAGGGTGCAATTAAGGAATGACTGTGAGGTAATGCAGATAATACAAAGGAAATAAGAGGAAGGAGGTGGTTCTCTAATGGGCATATCTTCCCCAAGAAAAGGGAGTGGGGGGCAAACCCAGCACAAATGGTGGCTCTCATTCAGAGAATTTAGACTCGTGGAGTTGGGATATCAGCAGCAGTTACAACCAACAAAGTGGAGCTCATACTATCCAAACACTGACAAATGTCAACCTACAAAAAGCAGAGCCCAGTCTCTCTCAAAGATGCTCACAGCAGGGAGAAATGGGGGGTGCTTGAGAGAACTGTAATGTTTCCAGCCTTTGGGGAACAGCAGGCTGAAGAGTGACTCCTACACACACTCCAAAAAAGAGGGAAAGCAAGACTGAACACAGGTAGTGACTATTATTAAGAGATTTCAGACCCCAAGAGCTGGAAAATGATGCAGTTTCAGCCTTCCTTCAGCCTCAGCCTCTGTCTCAGCCATGCCCCTTGCGGGCACAGGGCCTGCTGAGAATTAAAGGCACAGTACCACTTTACACCTGACAGGAAGAGCAGATTGACAAGCACTGTCTGCTGGACAAGACAGGAAAAGCTCAGAATTAAGAGGCTTCAAAGGAAAAGTTGACACTCTATTGGGTCTCATCCCTAGGGAACATTGATGCTGATCACACTCCCTTCATGGGCCCTAGGCCCATCTTTGTCTGGGAAAATCTGAATGGGGTTGAGCCTATGTGGGAAGAACCTCCTCCAAGAGCCAGACCACTGGGGAAACATTTCTAGTGGTAATAAAAGGAGTGTTAAAAATATAGAGTGTCAAACAAAACAAAGCAGCAGATCAACATTCCCTTTTCTCTTGGGGTGAAACAACAGCATGCACAAAAAATGACAGCCTCAAACAATTTCCATGTGTTTTGGCAGGCAAGAAAACATGGAAGGCAAGACAAGAATGAAAAAAATAAGGGCTGAAAACTTCTGATCAGTTAAACAGAAGCTATGCTAAAGGTTTAGAATAAGTTGAACCAAATGTCAAACAACAGTTAGACAACAAAGCCAATCTACAAGAAAACCCTAGGCAAAAGAAAATGACCTCCAGAATAAACTAATTAAGAAAATCAGATGCCTAGAGATCAGCAAAACCCCAAGTGATACTAGGAAGCGTGAAGATGTGAGCAGTCACAGGAACAAACTAACACTTCAACTTAGAGACAGGAGTTGAAATAACTTATTAAATATGTTAAACAAATCTAAGTCAATTCAATGAGGTGAAGGAAACTGTGGCAAAAGAGATGAAGGATATAGAGAAGACACTGGGTGACCATAAAGAAAAACTAGACAGCTTGCAAAACCAAATGGCAGAACTTATTGGAATGAAAGGCACAATAGAAGAGATGGAAAACACAACTGAGACATACAACAGCAGATTTGAAAATGCAGAGGCAAGGATTACTGGACCAGAGAACAGGACATCTGAAATCCTACACACAGAAGAACAGATAGGGAAAAGAATAGCTAAATATCAGCACAGTCTCAGGGAAATGAATAACAACATGAAGCATGTAAATACATGTGTTATGGGTGTCTCAGAAGGAGAAGAGAAGGATAAAGAGGCAGAAAGAATAATTGAGGAAATAATCATTGAAATCTTCCCAACTGTCATGAAAGGCATAAAATTACAGGTCCAAGAAGTGCAGTATATCCCAAAGAGAATAGATCCACATATACCTACTCCAAGACACTTACTTTACTAATCAGATTGTCATATGCCAAAGACAAAGAGATAATTCTGAAAGCATCAAGAGAACAGTGATCTGCCATATGAAAGGGAAGCTCAACAAGAATAAGTGTGGATTTCTCAGCAAAACTATGGAGGCAAGAAAGCAGTGGTAGGATATATCTAAGATACTGAAAAAGAAAAATTGAAACCAAGAATTGTATATATATATATATATATATGGCAAAACAGTCCTTCAAAAATGAGGAAGAATTTAAATTATTTACAGATAAGAAGACACTGAGGAAGTTAATGAACAAGAAATCTGCTCTATAAGAAATATTGAAGGGATTGTTACAGGCAAAGAGGAAAAGACAGGATAGAGAGAGGTTGGGAGAAGAGGGTTGAAATGAAGATTGTCAGTAAGGATAACTAAAAGGGTTGAAAAGAGAAAGAAAATAAGAAATGATATGTAGAATCCAAAAGGCAAAATGATGGAAGAAAGTGCTGCCTTTATAGTAATGACATTAAATGTTAATGGATCAAACTCCCCAATCAAAAGACATAGAGTTGCAGAATGAATCATAAAACAGGATCCCTCTCTATGCTGTCTACAGGAGACTCACTTTAGACCCAAGGACAAAAATAGGTTGAAAGTGAGAGGTTGCAGAAGGATATTTCATACAAGCAACAAACAGAAAAGACTGGAGGTAGTATATAAATATCAGACTAAATTAGACTTCAGGTGTAAAAAATGTTAAGAGACAAAGAAGGACAATCATGCACCCAAGTCAGAGTGCCCTAAAATACATGAGGCAAACACTGAGAATAACTGATGGGAGAAGTAGACAACTCTACAATGATAGTTGGAGATATCTATATACCATTCTTATCAATGGATAGAACATCTAGAAGAGGATCAATAAGGAAACAGAGATCATGAACACTATGATAAATGAACTAGACCTAACAGACTTTTACAGAGCATTGCACCCCACAACAGCAGGGCATACATTTTTCTCAAGGGCTTATGGATCATTCTTCAGGATAGCCCACTTGTTTGGTCACAAAGCAGGTCTCAATGAATTTATAAAGATCAAAATTATACAAAACACTCAGCTCATAATGGAATAAAGTTAGAAATCAATAATAGATAGAAGGCTGGGAAATTATAAATATATGAAGGTAAACAACACATTTTTAAACAACCAGTGGGTCAAGAAAGAAATTACAGGATGAATCGGTAAATATCACAAGGTAAATGAAACTGAGAACCAACATATCACAATGTATATGATACAGCAAAGGCAGTGCTAGAAGGAAATTTATTGCCTTAAATGTTGATATTAAAAAAGAAGTAAGAAGGCAAGCCATGGTGGCTCACTGGCAGAGTTCTCACCTGCCATGCCAGAGACCTGGGTTCATTTCCCAGTGCTTACCCATGTAAAAATAATAATAATAAAGTGAGAAATAAAAAAAAAGAAATAAGAGCAAATATTAAGGACTTAACTGATCAGCTGGAGGAACTAGAGAAAGAAGAACAAACTAACTCCAAAGCAAACAGAAGGAAAGAAATAGCAAAGATTATAGTAGAAATAAATGAAATTGTGAGCATGAAAACAATGCAGAGATAAACAAAACCAGAAGTTTGCTCCTTTGAGAAAGTCAATATAATCGATGGACACTTAGCTAAGCTGAAAAGAAAAGAAGAGAGGATGCAAATAAATATAATCAGAAATCGGAGGGGAGAAAAACTACTGTCTCCACAGAAATAAAGGAAATAATGAGAGGATACTATGCGCAACCATACAATTACAAACTAGACAACTTAGACAAAATGGACAAGTTTCTAGAAAAGCACAAACAACCAGCATTGATGTGAGAAGAAATAGAAGACTTCAACAAACCAATCATAAATAGATTGAATCAGTTATCAAAAACCTCCCATGAAAGAAAAGTCCAGTATCGGATGACTTCACATGTGAATTCTACCAAGCGTTCAAGAAAGAATTAGTATTAATCTGCTCAAACTCTTCAACAAAAATTGAAGAGGAGAGAAAGCTACCTAAGTCATTCTATGAAGCCAACATCACCCAAATACTAAAGACAGACAAAGTTATCCCAAAAAAATAAAATTGCAGACCAATCTCTTTTATGACCATAGATGCAATTAACAAAATACAATATGTAAATAAATCAAAGGGGAAAACCACGTGTTCATCCAATTGATGAGGGAAAGGCATTTCACAAAATTCAACATCAGTTCTAGATGCAAATATTTTGTTGATACTTGCAAATAAAGCCCAGCAGCACATTAAAAAAATTATACACTGTGATCAAGTGGGTTTTATTCCAGGAATGCAAGGATGGTTCAACACATGAAAATTGATGAGTGTAATACAAAAATATAATAAATCAAAGAGGAAAACCACATGATCATCTCAGTTGATGCTGAAAAGAGATTTAAAAAAATTCAACATTGTTTCTTTATGAAAACACTTCAAAGAATAGGAATGGAAGGACAGTTCTATACATAATAAAGGGAAGATATGAAAAGCCCACAGCTAACATCATACTCAATGGTGAAAGACTGAAAGTATTCTCTCTAAGATCAGTAATAAGACAGGGACACTCACTGTCACCACTATTATTCAACATTGTGCTGGAAGTTCTAGCTAGAGCATATAGACAAGAGAAAAAAATAAATCATCCAAATTGGAAAGGATGAAGTAAAACTTTCACTGTTTGCAGATGTCATAATCCTATATGAAAAAATCTGCTGCAAAGCTACTAGAGCTAATAAACAAGCACAGCAAAGTGGCAGGATACAAGATCAACATGCAAAAATCTGTAGAGGTTTTATACACTAGTAATGAGCAATCTGAGGAGGAAACCAAGAAAAAATTCCATTTACAATAGCAATCAAAAGAACCAAATATGCATAACTAAATTTACCCAACGACCTAAAAGGTCTATACACAGAAAACTACAAAACATTGCTAAAAGAAATCAAAGAAGACCTAAATAAATGTAAGGACATACCTTGTTCATGAATTGGAAGACAAAATAAAGTTAAGATGCCAATTCTACCCAATCTATTTATAGACTCAATGCAATACCAAATAAAAGTCCAACAACTTACTTTGTAGAAACAGAAAAAACAATAATCAAATGTATTTGGAGGGCCAGGGTGCCATAAATAGCCAAAAAAAATTCTTGAGAAAGAAAAATGAAGTGGGAGGTCTCACATTATCTGACATAAAAGCATATTACAAAACTACAGTGGTCAAAACAGTGTGGTACTGGCATACAGCTAGCTATACTGACCAATGGAATCAAATTGAGTGTTCAGAAATTGATCCTTCTCATCTTTGGACAACTGATTTTTGATAAAGTAGCTAAGTCAATTCAACTGGGAAATAGCAGCCTCTTGAAAAAAATGGTGCTTGGAGAATAGGATATACATATTCAAAAGAATGAAAGAGGACCCTTGTTCTAGTTTGTTAGCTGCTGGAATACAATATACCAGAAAAGGAATGGCTTTTAAAATGGGGAATTTAATAAGTGGCTAGTTTGTAGTTCTAAGGCTGAGAAAATGTCCCAATTAAAACAAGTCTATAGAAATGTCCATTTTAAGGCATCCAGGGAAAGATACCTTGAATCAAGAAGGCTAATGAAGTTCAGGGTTTCTCTCTCAAGTGGAAGGCACATGGTGAACATAGTCAGGGTTTCTTTCTCATTGGGAAAGGCACATGACGAACATGACATCATATGCTAGCTTTTTCTCCTGGCTTCCTGTTTCATGAAGCTCCCCGGGAGGTGTTTTCTTTCTTCACTTCCAAAGGTCGCTGGCTGGTGGAGTCTCTGCTTCTCATGGCTATGTTGTTCTGCTCTCTCATAATCTCTCACTTTCTCCAAAATGTTTCCTCTTTTACAGGATTCCAGTAAACTAATCAAGACCCACCTGAATGTTAATCCAGCCTAACAACCACTCTTGATTGAATCACATCTCTGGGGGGTTGATCTAATTAAAATTTCAAACACACAGTACTGTACAAGGATTAGAAGAAATGGCCTCCTTTACAAAATGGGATTAGGATTAAAACATGGCTTTTCTAGGGTGCATATATTCTTTCAATCCAACACATTCCACCCTCTGGGCCCTAAAAAAGACATTTTCTCATATACAAAATACATTAATTCCATCATAAGATCAGAAATCCTTAAAACATTTCAGTTGCAATACAAATGAAATGCAAAGTTAGAAACAGTAGAAACATCTATCAAAGTTAGTTACAGGAAAGTCTGTTCTAATGAAAAAATTATCCTCTGGCTCTGGATCTGTAAAAATTCAAGACAAGTTATTTGCTGCCAACATACAAAGGAGGAACAATCGTAGGATACATATACACATTTCCATAGGGGGAAGGAACACAGGGGTCCCCAGACCCAGACAGTTTTGGAGACCTACAGGACAAAGTCCATTAGATTGTGATGGTGAAAATGCATAACTATGTAACTATACCGCTGATGGTACATTCAGGATGGATTGTATGGTATGTGAATAAAAGTATTTAAAAACAAACAGAAAGATACACATGCTGGGGAAGATGTGGAGAGAGAGATAAATACCTATTCAGTATTGGTAAGAAAGTAGAATGGTGCAGTGCATCTTGAGGTCAGTGTGGTCATTCCACAGAAGGCTAGGTATAGGGTCACCATATAATTCTGCAGCCTTGTTATTAGGTATATACTTGGAAAATGTGAAAGCAGGGACATGAATAGACATTTGCACACTGGTGTTTATGGCGGCATTATTCATGATTGCCAATGGATAGAGGTGGCCTAAGTGTGCATCAACTGATGAACAGAAGGGTAACTTGTAGTGCATATGTACAATGGAATATTGAGCAGCTGCAGTAAAGAATGAGGTCATGTGGCCTGCAACTAGGTGAATGAAACTCAAGGGCATTATGTTGAGTGAAATAAGCCAAATATGAAACTACAGATACTGCTTGGTCACACTAATATAAACTAAGTATTATAACTCTGAGAATTGAATTTGAGAGCATAGGTTATCAGGTGATAGAACACGGGTAGAGATCGGGCAATTGATGATTAAGGAGTACAGTATGTTCAATCAGACTCATGGTAAACATCCCTGGATTGCAAACTTTTACAGCAGTCACATTTATTTCTGAGTTTTAACTGTCATTTCTAAATTCTGAGATATTGTGCTCTTTGTGTAAAACCTGGTAGTTTCCTAGAACTTTAGGAATCTGTGTGACACCTAGAACTCAGATTTAGAGTTCTTCAGCCCGGAAAGTCCGCATTACTCCATACAGCAGCTGCTACAGAAGTTGAAAAAGAGATTAGACTTCAGTTAGAGATATGAATGAAGTGGCCCTGGTTTGGACTAAGGTAAATCAGAATACACAACAGACGATGATATTGTCTGTATTTTAAGACTTCAACTTCAGTTTGAGACCAAAGGAAGAGATGTATATTTTATCCAAAATTTAAATTTTATGTAGCACATTATCTAATTTAAGCTGTCCATTCACTTTACTGAAGCAACCTAATTACATGGAACCTAGAAGAGTGCATGAGACCTTGTTATTCTGTTCCAGTTAATGTAATACATACATTCTAGAGTATTTTGGGTAGAAAATAAAAATGTACCTGCAAGTCCTTTTTAGGGACTGGAGAAAATGTGGAACTTGTAAACTTTCCCACCTGTGAAATTCCTGATATTCTCTCAAGCATTAGGGACTCCCATTTTAATAAGCCAAGCTCTCAATCTTGAGGCTTGCCTTTTTGAAACCTATATCTGCAATGGTGAAAATGAACAGTCAGTTCAGAGAACCTCTTCTATTGCGCAGATGTGGCCTCTCTCTCTAAGCCAACTCTTCAAATAAACTCATTACCCTCCCTACTCCGTGGAACATGTCTCTCAGGGGTGTAAGTCTCCCTGGAAGTGTGGAACATGATTCTCAAGGATGAGCTGGACCCTGGAGTTGTGGGATTGAGAATGCCTTCTTGACCAAAAGAGGGAAAATAAATGAAACAAAACAAGGGTTTCAGGGGCTAAAAGATTTCAAATAGAGTTGAGAGGTCATTTTGGAGATTACTCTTCTGCAAGCTTCAGCCAAATATTGAAAAGTACCACAGTATGCCAAGCCCCAACCAACAGTATTCCTGAAAACCCTAATGAATACTCTGGGCTCTATCTAAGATTCTAAAAAAGTTTTGGTTAGTAAGTTTATTTTTTCAGAAACTTAAGGCCTCCAGATTGTTCCTATTCCAGATAAGCCCTGAAACCCAGAGGTACCAGTCTATCCAAGCACATCAATGAGTTGCATTCCTCTACCCCAAAGGTCAACACCCCTTTCCAGCATGAAGAAGTTAAACATTGTCCAGATATCCCTGAAGATTGAGAGACTGATCAAGTGAGAGGGAGGAGGTGTAACTGAGAAATTAGGATTTAACAAATGATTATGGCTACTACATTATATAAATATTTTAGTTTCTAGTTTATTAAAATAGCCAGAAGGAAGTACCTGAAATTGTTAAACTGCAATCCAGTAACCTTGATCTTGGGTAATGATGGTATAACTATAAAGCTTTTATGGTGTGACCATGTGTTTTTAAAAACCTTGTGACTGACACTCCCTTTATAGTGTATAGGTAGATGAGTAATAAAATAAAGACATGCATGAACAATATGAATATGGGGAAAATACCTCTACAGATAATAGTTATACTAGCATTAAAATAATAATTCATCAATTGAAATTAATATTAAAAATAGAATTACAAAAAAATTAACAATTTTAACAATTTTTGAACACCAATGCAAGTGTTTGCTATAGGGTGGTATATAGGAAATGTGCATTTTATGCATGATTGGTCTGTAAACCATAATTTATCTAATAAAATATTTTTAATTAAAAATATCTCAAGAATTATCTGGGGAGGACAATTTAGAAATTGTTGGATATGCCACCCAAACCCTTACACAAAATCTGCCTCCTATACTGCTATACCAGTTCCAAACTTCCACCAGATCCCAGAGCTAACTCCTCTTATAGGCTGTCAGAACTTAAAATTTGTGCTTCCAATAGAAGGAAAACTGCTTATGTAATAATCCCTTTCCTTCTTTTGACTTAATTCCCTATCAGAACTGTTCATTTGAGAGTGGAGGTGGGAAATTGGAACCTTATACATAAATTCCTCTCACCCATTCTGGGTCCTAGATGGCCTATATGGCCAGAGAACAAATGAAACAATAATAATAATAATTGTGCTTCTTATATTTGGGTCTATAATCACAAAGCTCATTATCAAACTTGTTTCTTAGAGACTAAAAGCCACCAGGTTATTCCTGCATCAACCAGAGCTACAAGAAAAACAACCCATAAACCCAAGAGGACCCAAACATACCTGAAACCATGGAAACATGTCCCCTGGCCTCCTCCAGCTCCTGCAACCAGAGAATACCTCCAGCATGCAGCTAAAATCTTCCATTTCTTACATTTTTCTCAGTACCCCTAACAGCAGGAAGCAGAACAGCTCTCATCCTTTGTCTCTCAAGATTGAGGAATGGGGCAAAAAAAGGGGGATTGTACCCCCCCCCAATTGGCTAGCAATAGTTTACACTGAAACCACCACCTGCTAACCCACTTTTCAGAGAAACTCACCCCCTTCCTGCGTTGCAGAAGTTTCCATTCCCTTTTCTTAGAACTCACCACCTCCTAAAGCATATTCATAAGAAGCTTACATAATCCATAGTTAAGTTTCTATGTATAACCTCCCCAGCTTCACCAGCAAACTAGTTCTAGCCAGCCCTAATGGAGGAGCATGTGCTGTAAAGAACAGCCCTGACCTTTACTGCAGTATAGTGGTAAAAATCACACCGTCTCATCATGCTAAGCTCCCATGTGATGTATGAGCAAGCATGTTTTACTGGAGCACATATGCCACTTAACCTTACCTCTAACCCACATCACCTCACCTTATCCTCCAACATTCCCTCAGACCAGTTATCTTTCCAATCCAAATGAAAATACCCATCCTCTTCAACTTCGGGAAACTGATTTTAGGCTTATCTCCAATCTCCTTCCTGGTTGACTGTGCAATAAATTCTTTTTTTTCTTGAAATCCTAGTGTCAGAGTATTTTGGCTTTCATGTGTATTATGCTAAAAGGCCCCATTGGGTCTTAGCAGTTATATAATCATTGCTAGGTGACCCGCACAGAGGCACGCTGGCTCAGATTCTTCAGCCTCTGGCTAATAGCCAGTTGGAATCAAGGGGGTGAGTAAGTAATTAGCTTTACAGAGAAAGTCATATTTCCAACATAGTATTTTTAAAAAACATTTAAACGTTTTATCAGCAATACTAATTTTTTTCTCAGAAGGAAATTTCAAATTGCATCATGCAAAAAGTTTCTTGTACAAGTTTGGACTATATCAAGACTATCCAATTTTGGGCTTTTTAAAATTTCAGTTATTCCATCTTAATGATTGTTTTATGATTATGAGGGATGTTAAAATCAGGAAAAACAAAGTGAGAGATATAAGGGAAATTTGTACATTTTAACATTTTCACAACATTTTACACATTTACAAATGTGTAAAATTTTAACATTTTCACAAGTCTTCTGCAAGTCTAAAATTAATTCAAGATTTAAAAAAAGTTTTAAAACTATTGTTTATCCAAACGTTTATGTTTCTATTGTTCACGATGTATATCTCTACGCTTTGTCATGCATGCTTTCAGTGTGTCGTAATTGCTGATTTTTCACTCCTTTGTTAACGATTTCCACATTCTGAGTCTGCTTTATTGCACAAATCAAACTTTACATTGTTTCAATTCTGTTATTTACATTTGCTATTGATATTCTAATTTTTTTATTAATTAAAAAAATTAACAAACAAAACATTAAGATATCATATCTTAATGAATATGAAATTAGATATTCTAATTTTTTACCTCAAAATTCATAACATTATATTTTACATTCATGATTGATATTTTATTTATATTTACATGGGAATGGACTTTTTTTTTTAATTCATGCATTTCCTGTCAGAGTTCTACTTATGAGTCAAGATTTTTCTCCATCTTTTTTTTTTTTGGCATGAGCAGGCACTGGGAATCGAACCCAGGTCTCCGGGATGGCAGGCAAGAATTCTGCCACTGAGCTACTTTGCACAACCCTCTTCATCCTTTTTTAAATGCATTTTTTAAACACTGTAGGTGTTTTCCCTGGGGTGCATAAGCTGCTTTTTTTTTTCATTTTGCTAATATCGGCATACAATTATCTTGCTAATCATCAGAAATTAGATGGAATAATGAATTTTGTACCAGATCCAATGATAAGCAATTAATATACAATATTTTATTAAAACATCAAAATAACTCTATAATTTGGTGTCATACTCACTTTTCTGTTGATGCAGCCTGAGGATGAGAAATTTTACGTAAATTTCCCAGGCTGGTCTTACTGTTAGCAATTGGAAGACCTTCATTTTAAATCCAGATCCCAAACCCACAGCCTGAATTATTATACCACTCATTCACGCAATTCAAATTATCATTCAATTAATAACTAACAGTAGATCCATGTTATTCAGGCAGTGATTGTACCTTTCAGCTGATCACTAAAAGAAAAAGCTATTTCATCGGGAGGACTGATCTGCCAAAGGTTGATAACATTGAATCTTAAGCCTTCAAAACTATCCCCCCCCAACCCCGCCGGGTTGAAGCCTGAGAGAAAGTTAAGGGCACAGTTGATTAAACATCCCTTCTGGAAATAAGTTTATGCATCACACCTATTTGGAAATTCCTCTATTTTTTTTTTAATCATCCTAACCTCCCATCCTTTGATAGCTAAACCTAAGTGACATAAGAGAAAGTTGCAACTTAAGAAGTTTAAAGTATGTAAGTGGTACTTAACTGAGTCACTTATATAGATGCTCCCAGAGAATTTGGTAAAGGGTCAGGCCATTGTCATTGGCCCAGGACTAAGCTTACTGACAGTATTCTCCTCCCAGCACAGAGACCGCTGTGCAGGGTGAATGCCACAGTGTGCTTTCTCAGTCCTGCTTCAGTGCACATTTGTAGGCTTTATCACAACAGGTTATCTTCATTTGAGGAAAGGAATAAACAGTTCTTTATGTATTTGTCATTTAACTTTTCGGACACTTTCCAGTACATTTTCTTGAAAAATACATAGAGGCAATCAACAAGCAGGCAGAATCAGCTAACAGCTTCTGGAAGTGCTGGCTTGTATTCATGGATGCAAGTATAATATCTGGACTTCAAAGAACTGTTTGAAGCAAGCCATTTCTCACTATGTCAATAAATCTTTGCTTTTTCTTCCTGTTGCTTGGTTTCTTTGGTTTCAGATAAATATATTCAATTATCTACACACACAGATACACATCCAAAGCATTAAAAGATAAGCAAAATGTAATGTTCTGATTTTTTAAAGTCAGAATGGAGGGGTCATATACAAACACTTTCAAAATTAGATGACTGTATATTAATAGCAGAAATTGCATTAACTTTGAAGAAATTTGACTTAATTAAATTTGAAGATTTATTCACAAATATCATCATCCTTTTAAATAATAAACGTTAAGGGACTCAAAACCCTATACTCATTGACTAGATATTCTCCCTATCATTGCATGTGAATTCTGTATTTCAAATAATGTGAAACAAAACGATTTGTTGTTCTTATGGTTGTTATTTTTCTAACAAACTGTTTCCCCTTCTCTTCCACTCTGCATCATTCTATTTTGTCGTTCCGTCTTCCTGTCCCCAGAGATTTGACATACACTGTCTGTTCTTCTCTCAACAGGGAACCGTCTGGGCCTTGTAACTGTTATGCCTCCACTGTCAGCCCAGGCAGCTTTCCCCCAAATCCCATTTTTTCTTTGCCTGATATCCACAGCTTCTGTGCTCCCCGTTGCTCTGTGATGCACTGACCATTTTCTACCTCTCAGGGTTTTTCCTTCATCCCAAGTAATCTGGTAAGGACACTCAGGCTCCCAGCTTCACTCTCTACCATGGCAGTTCACATTCATCCTCTCCATTTTTATGGCCCGATTTGTATTTCTTTCCATAAAATGCTTTAATTCCTTCCTTTTCCCCCATTTTTATGAGTCCATTTAAGCTCTATCTTGGGTATTAAACACTTGACTGGGAATGAAAATATTGACTTTCCTCTGCGCTCCCAATCAATACAAAAGGATTAAGTACTTAATTATTTAGCTTCCTGTATTGTTTATACTGAAAATTTAAAATTCCAGGTATTTCAACTACAGTCTCTGCTCCTATGCAGCTTCCCTTAAGGAAAGGTAAGTTACATGATGAGAATTCTCATGGTAAAGAGCTATGAGGAAGGTCTTTGCCTCCGTTCTGGATTCCATCTTCACTCAGTTCACTGTTGTGGTTTGCTTTTGCCATACCTACAAGGATCTGTCCCTAAATTTATAGAGAAATCACCCTTTAGAGACAGGACAAGTCAGCAATCAGCCAACGCAGCATTCCACCATGCCCAACAAATACTGAGTTATCAACAACAGACTTAACTAAAACTGAGAAATCATTTTTTTTTCTTGTAAAATATTTTGAACTTTCCCCTAGTAAGACTCATCTTCGTTTTTGGAGATACAGCTTTCACAGCAATTGCTCTACTTTAGGTATATGAATTGATAAACTATAATTTTCAGGTAAAGGTAAAGTATGACTCATAAAATATAAAATCAATGTACCAGAAACAAAAGCAAATAAATAGATAGTCTTACTAAAAATTCAAGACTTTTGTATAGTAAGGGATATTATCAGGAATGTGAAAAGACAATTACAGAATGGGAGAAATTATTTGTAAATCATTTAACTGATAAGGTTTTAGTATCCAGAATACAGAGAGAATTTTTACAATTCAACAACAAAAAGACGAATAAAAAACAATTGGCAAAGAACTTTAATATACATTTCTGTGAAGAAGATAAGCAACTGGCTACAAGGAGCATGAAAAAATGTTCAGCATCATTGGTCATTAAGTAAATGTCAAGCAAAACCGTATGAGATACCTCTCCACACACACTGGTATGACTATAATAAAAAAAGGAAAATAAACATTGGTAAGCATGTGGAAAAACAGGAGTCTTCATAATTGCTGAAATGTGAAATGATGTAACTGCTATGGAAAACACTTTGGCAGTTTCTCAAAAAGTTAAATATAGAACTGCTATAGGATCCTACAATTCTACTCCTTTCCAATAGAAATTAAAATATATGCCCACTCGAAAGTTATACACGAATGTTTAAAGAAGCATTATTCACAATAGCCAAAAGGTGAAAACAATCCAAATGTCCATTAAAAGACGAATGGATAAACAAATTGTGACATATACATTCAATGGAATATTTTTCAGCCATAGAAAGGAATGAAGTACCAACGCATCTAAAACTAGCATGAACCTTAGAATACTATAATAAGGGAAAGAGTAGAGAAATGAAAGGTCACATGCTATATAATTCCATAACACTTAATGTTTTTCTTATGTAGATTCACCCCTTTTCAATTTAAGTGACTTTATTTAAAAAAAAATGTATATCTCCTTTAGTCCAGAATATGTAAATCCTGAAAGACAGGAAGCAGATTTGTGGTTGCGAGAGGGTAGAGGAGAAGGAAATGGGGAGCACTAACTTAACAGGCATGGGTGCTATTCTGAGTTGATGAAAAAGTTTTTAAACTAGAGGATATGGTGGTTGCACAACATTATGAATGCAGTAAATTGCACTGAAATATACACTTTAAATGGTTAACTTATGTTATTGTGAATCTCACCTCTATAATTTTTTACACTTGTCTCATTAACTAATGGGGGGACCAAACAAGGTCAAACAAAAATTGACCATTATGGGTTGAATCATGTCCCTGACAAAGACATGGTAGAGTCTTAATCCCCATCCTGTGAATGATCTCATTTGTAAATAGGATCTTTGAAAAGCCTATTGGTCAGGATGGGGCAAAACTGCATCAGGGTGGGGTCTTGTGGGCCCAGGGAGGAGCAGTAAGCAGAAGGAGACAGGAAGCCCTGGAGGTAGAGATCGAGTTATACCAGCAAGCCAATGCCAGATAGACTTCAGAGAAAACACAATCCTGCTTTAGGTTTTTTATCATTTTGACTTAATTTTTTTTATATGGTGGGAGATAGGGGTCCTCCTTGATTCTTTTGCATATAGACATACAGTTTAGCAGCATCATTTTTTGAAGACACTATTCTCTCCCAATTGAATGGATGTGGAAGACTTGTCAAATATCAATTGACCATAGAAGTGAGGGGTTATTTCTGAACTCTCAATTCCATTGTTTGTCTATCTATTCTTGTGCCAGTATAAAGCTGTTTTAATAATGGTAGCTTTGTAATAAGCTTTAAAATTTGGAAATATGAGCCCTCCAACTTTGTTTTTATTTATCAAGGTGCTTTTGGCTATTCCAGACCCTTTACTCTTCCAAATGTATTTGATAATTAGCTTTTCTATTTCTGCAAAGTAGGCTGTCAGAATTTTGAATGGCACTGTGTTGCATCTGTAAAATGGGGCAGAATTGACATTTAACAATATTCAGTCTTCCAATCCATGAGCATGGACTGTTCTTCCATTTATTTAGATATTCTCTGCTTTCTTTTAGCAAGGTTTTGTAGTTACCCATGAAAAAGTCTTTCCCATCCTTGGTTACATTTATTCCTAGATGTTTGTCTCTTTTAGTTGCTATTGGAAATGGAATTTTTTTCTTGATTTTTCTCCTCAGATTGTTTATTACTATTGAATAGAAGCACTGCTGATTTTTTTTATGTTGATCTTATACCCCAACACTTTGCTGAATTTATTAGCTCTAGTAGTCTTGTTGTAGATTTTTCAGGACTTTCTCTATATGGCGTTATGCCATCTGCAAATAGTGAAAAGTTTTATTTCTTGTCAGTTTGGTTGTTCTTTATTACTTTTTCGTGCCTAACTGCTCTGACTGGAGCTTCTAGCACAGTGTTGAATAACAATGTGACAATGAACAACTGTTACTCTTCCTTAGAGAGTAATAGATCTTAGAGTAAAGCTTCCTGTCTTTTGCCATTAAGTAGGATGTTAGCTGTGAGTATTTCTTACATGCCTTTATTACATTGAGAAAGTTTCATTCTTTCAAAGTGTTTGTATCAAGAAAGTATACTGGATTTTGTCTAATGCATTTTCTGCAACAATTGCGACAATCCTGAGTTTTTTCCTTTGATTTATTAATGTTGTACATTACAGTAATTGATTTTCTTATGTTGAGCCATCCTTGCACACCTGGGATAAAACCAACTTGATCATGGTGTATAATTCTTTTAATGTGCTGTTGGGTTTGATTTGTAAGTATCTTGTTAAGGATTTTTGCAGCTAAATTCTTAAGGGAAATTGGTCTTTGTCCCAGTTTGAAAGGATTTATGTACCCTAGAAAAGCCATGTTTTAATCCTAATCAATCTTGTGAGAGCAAAGATTTCTTCCAATCCCCATTCAGTACTATAGGTTGGAAACTTGAGTGAGTTATCTCCAAGGAGATACGATTCAATCAATTGTGGGTATTAAACTGGATTAGATGGAGATGTGTCTCCACCCATTCTACATGGGTCGTGATTAGTTTCCTGGAATCCTGTAAAAGAGGAGACATTTCGGAGAGAGTTTCTTTTGACAACAAGGAGAGAGCCACAAACCAGAACAGAAGGACAAGTGAACCACAGAGTCCACAAGCCAGCGACCTTTGGAGATGAAGAAAGAAAATGCCTCCCAGGGAGCTTCATGAAGCAAGAGGCCTGGAGAGGAAGCTAGCGCACATCACCATGTTTGCCACGTGACTGTCCAGCTGAGAGAGAAACCCTACATTTCACCATTTCACTGGCCTTCTTGAACCAAGGTATCTTTCCCTGATGCCTTAGATTGTACACTTTATAGCCTTGCTTTAATTGGAACATTTTCATGGACTTAGAATTATAAACTTGCAACTTATTAAATTCCCCCTTTTAAAAGCCATTCCATTTCTGGTATATTGGATTCAGGCAGGTAGCAAACTAGAACTGTCTGTAATTTGCTTCTCTTGCAGCACCATTTTCTGGCTTTAATATGAGGGTAGTTTGGCCCTATAGAATTAGTTAGGTAACGTTCCTTTCAATTTTTTTGAAAGAGTTTGAACAGGATTGTTGCTAATTTGGGGAAGAATTCAACTGTGAAGCAACCTGGTGCTGGGCTTTTCTCTGCTGGGAGGTTTTGATGACTGATTCAATCTCTGTACTCACAATTGGTATGTTGAAAAATTTCACTATTTCTTCCAGATTCAGTGTAGTTTGTGTGTTTCTAGGAATTTGTCCATTTCATCTAGGTTATCAAATTTGTTGCATATAATTCATAGTATCCTCATACAATTGTTTTTATTTCTGTAGGTTCAGTTATAATGCTCTTTCTCATCTCATTTTTAATTTTATTTGCATCATCTCTTTTTTTTTCTTTGTCAGTCTACTAAGCTTGGTCAATTTTATTGATCATTTCAAAGAACCAAATTTTGGTTTTGTTACTGCTTTCTATTGTTTCTTTATTCTCTGTTTCATTTACTTCGACTGTAATCTGTCTTTCTTTCTGCTTGCTTTGGTTTTAGTTTGTTGTTCTTTTTCTAATTCCTGCAGGTGTGTAGTTAAGTCTTGTATTTTAGTTCCTTCTTCTTTTTAGTGTACACATTTAGGGCTGTAAATTTCCCATGCTGTGTAGGCCCAAATGAGAGGTCTGGCCTGGCCTGCCAGCTCTGGGAAGAAAATCTCCTACCTGGTGTTGGAGATTCTCCCTTTTCTGCTTTCAACATTTGTGGCATCCTTCTTCAGTCCCTTTCATCCTCCAGAGCTCTGAGCAATTAGGATGTGTCCTTTTCTTAGTTGATTTTGAAGGAGAACTTTTACAGGGATGTCTTATTTCACCGTTTTAATGACGTCATCCCTACTCACAGCTTTTGGTCAGTGGTAAGAAGGTCTCTTTACTTCCATATACAGTCGAACAATAAATGTGGAAGTTTTTTTATCTGCTTATAATAATATCTTATGTTGGACAACCACATTTTTGAGATTTTCATATGGGTTTTCTCTTTATTAATATGGTAAATAGGAGTGATTGATTTTTGATTTTTAAACCAATATGCATTGGTATCCTAGTATGGGATAAACCACACCAGGTAATTTTTCCAGATATCCATTTCTGCATAACAAGCCATCCTAAACAAAACCATTCATTTTTCATAGTTCTAGAGAGTGGCTGGTCCCAGCTGGTTGGTTTTGGTCATAGCCTTCCTAACGTGGCAGTCAGTTGGGGCGTAGGGCTGGAGTTACCTCGCTGTCCTTCTCATTCCTATAGAAAACAATTGATCTGTTCGTCAAGTATGACCTTGCAGAGACTGCCAACTGGACACCTACGGGAGGTCTATCCATGCAACCTGGCTCTCACCACACTGGTACCTGAGCTCCAAGGACAAGTTCTCAGAGACAGCTGGGCAGAAGCTGTATCACTTTTAAAATGTAGCCTTGGAAGTCATGCAGCATGACTTGCCCTGCCTTATATTCATTAAAAGCAAGTCACTAAGCCAGCCCATATTCAAGAGAAGAGTAATTCAATTGCAGTCAAAATATTGTGGACATGTTTAAAACAACCACAGTCATAATTAACCTTTTGTTTTTATGTCGCTGAATTCAATTCATTAATAGTTTTTCAAGGATTTTTTAATCTGAGCTTGTGAAGGCTACTGGTCTGAAAATGTATTTTCTTGTAATGGTTTTGGAGACTAGAGTTCAGGAGTGTTCCCTCCCCTTTTATTCTGTAAAAAAAAGTGCGAATTTTGGTATTATTTCTTTCATAATATTTGATGGAATTCAGCAATGAACACTTGTGCCTGCGGTTTGTTTTGTGAGAAGGTTTTTAGTTATAAAATCCTTTTATTTAACAGATAAATAACTATTCAGGTTTTCCTACTTTTTCTTTTGTTTCTTGAGGTATTGTTCCTTTCTAGGTATTTTTTATCCTGCATATGTTGTGAAATTTATTGGCATACGGTGTTCATAATATTCCACTAATAATGTTGTAATGTCCATAGAAGCTATAGATTCCTGATATTGACAATATATATTTTCTCTCTCTTCTTTCCTTGATCAATTTTATTTATCTCTTCAAAGGACCAATTTTGTCTCAGTGATTTCTGTATTGCATGTTTTCCATTTCTTTGATATCTGCACATATCTATATTATACTCATCCGTCTACTTTGAATTGATTTTGCTCTTTTTCTAGATTCTTAAGGTTTGGCTTATTAGCTACAACTAGTTTTTGAAAGAGTTGCTCTAGTAACTATAATACCACCTTTACCTTCTTACAATCCACCTTGAATTAATATCCTGCTCTATGGTGATGTCATATTCCCCCTGTACTTTATGCTAGTTTTGTAACATTTTATTTCTACATGTTTTATAAATTCTACAGAATATTGTTAGTATTGTGCTTTAAAACTAAACTGTAACAATTGTACCACACGAATATAAGGGGTTCATTATAGGGTGCTATATGAGAATTCTGTTTTACGCATGATTGATCTGTAAACATATATCCTTCCTAATAAAAAATTGATTGTCTTTTAAGAATTAAGAGACAATTAAAAGACCTATTGGCTCTACCTTTGAAATATATTCATAATCTTGAGGGATGAATATATGACTAGATAAATGTTAAAATCAAATACAATAAAATGTTAATGCTAGAATCTAGATGGTGAATAGGGATTCTTTGTAAAATTATTTCATTTGTGGTCTCCATTTAAATTTCTCATTAATTTTTTTTAAAGTACCTTTTTAGTTTAAAAACTTTGAGAACCTTCATCACAAGTATACCTAAACTACAAGAAATATTAAAGGACCTTCTTCAGGAAATGAATTTTTCATGGCCCTTGGAGCATAAGGGTTTTATGCCTCTCACCCAGAGCTAATATCTTGCTTCATGGAAAGAAAAATATTTGGGGAAATGGATGGGGATTCAAGCCTAAGCACAAGAAAAATAAAAAACTCATTACAAACCTTTGCTACTGAAAAGGGGAGTCCTCTCCCTTAACTACTGATCTGTTTCCAATATTTCTCAACTGTACCTGGTAGTGGCCCATGGAAAAGATCTTGAGAGTGTGCATGAAATTATCTCACTTTGGGAGAGGTTCACATTGGTTCCTGTCATGGTTAGGGACAGGTGTCAACTTGGCCGAGTTGTGGTACCTGTTCATCTGATTGGGCAAGTGCTGGCCTGTCTGTTGCAATGAGGACATTTCATAGGATTAGGTCATGATCACGTTGGCTACATCCACAGCTGATTCCATTTGTAATCAGCTAAAGGGGAGTGTCTTCTGCAATTAGTGATGCTAAATCTAATCATGGGAAGCCTTTTAAGGAGGACTCAGAGGAGACAGGTTGCATTCCTGCTTTGGCTGGTGAGCCTCTCCTATGGAGTTCGTCCAGATCCTCCATCGGAGCCGTCGGCTTCACAGCCTGCCCTGTGGATTTTGGACTCTGCGTTCCTACGGTAGCGTGAGACACTTTCATAAATTTTATATTTGCAAGTGTTCCCTGTTGATTCTGTTTCTCTAGAGAACCCTAACTAATACAGTTCCAAACAGTTATTTCAATCTATATTCAATCTTTAAATATGCATTAAAATTTTAGATGATATTTTTCTTATTTGCTTTTACAGTTTCCACTTTTCATCCATTGTTTTGCCAAAGATGATATACAATTCGTGTGTTCCACCTACCCTCAAACAAATTTGTCACTGCATGGAATCCAGAATATTTGTTGCCTTGTGATCTTATTCCTCTAATAAACTGCAGAAACAAACAAAATCATTATTTTATGTGTTATTCAGCTTTTTCTCTCATTGTTAGTGTGGATGTGTGGGTACGATATTCTCCTGTGGCTTTCTATGAGCAGAAATGGATCCATCACCTTCACTACATATGAATATTTTTTTTACTAGATATATGATCCTAGGTTGAAATTCTTTTCTCACACAATCTTAAACATTTTTTTTTCAAATTTGTTTAAAGTGTTCCTTTGTTGATGAGAAGTCAGCTCTATATTAAAATTTGTGTTCCTTTTCACGCGACATATCTCTTTATTTGGCTGCTTTTAAAATTTTCTCTTTGATGTTCAGCCTTTGACTCTTATGCATCTAGGTGTAATATTTTCTGTTTGCCATACTTGAAGTTGGTTTAGCTCCTTCAACATACTGATTGATAGTTTTGCTAAAAATTGACTTGGGGCCATTGTTTCTTCAAACAGTTTCTATGCCAAAAATGATCTCTCCTCTAACTTTCTTCTCTTCATTTGAGATCTGTTAAACTCAATGACATAGTCCCTTATTTTCCTAAGGCTAAGTCATATAATATACACAGAAAAAAATTATGGAAAAGAAGAAATAAAAGAGAAAACCTAAGTAAGTGTAGGGTAATTTAGGATGACTAAACAAGCTTCTGCACACAGACTCTGTGCTTCAATTTGGATAGTTTTATTGATTTTTCTTTTGCAGTTAAGAACACACTAAAATTTTCATTATGTATAGTATTTTTCATTCCACAGTTTCTATCTTTTCTGCATTCTTTGTTTCTCTATTAAGATCCCTAATTCTAAACTCATTATGTCCATCTTTTCCTTTAAATCGTTGACATTATCTATAGTTGAGGTTTCAAATTCCTTGTTGATTAATTTCAAACTATTTGTATATTTTGGTCTTTTTCTCTTGCCTCTTTTTATTATTTATTTATTTATTTATTTTTCAGGAATCATGCCCAGCTCTCCTGCATGGAAGATGAGTATTCTACCACTGAACCACCCGCATACCCTTCTCCCCCCAATTTTTGCTTCTTTTCTTCCCTTCTTTGTCCTCTTAATATTTTGGAGGAGTTCTTAGTCATGGGTCACATTTTCCTGTATCTTCACATTCCTATTAATGTTTAATTATATGCTGGACATTGTGAATGCTATGCTGCTGGGGGTTTGGAATTTATTTTTCTTTTAAGTGTGTGGATTTTCTTTCTGTTAAGTTGTTCATAAAAGGGTGAAGAACTGGTTTTCTCAAGACTTTACTTCAGGCCTTTCTGAGCAGCTCTAGAGTAACCATTTTTTTCTAGAACTGCAGTAGCCCTATATATCAAATGTATAATTTTAATTTGTCATTACTTCAGGCTGAATCATCTTTCAAGTATTCCTTTGCTGTTACCCCCTTTCCAGTATTTACTTCTACACACACACAAAAGATATTTTGTCATGATTGGCAAAAAACATGATGGGACAGAATCAAAAAGTTTACTTTGTGCTGAGTTCCATTTATCCTGTCGTGCATCAGTTACATTAGGGTAGACTGACAGTGAACTGAAGAACACCAATCCAGAGCTCACTTTTATGCAATGCTTCTTTGCATGAGCAATGCAGACAGGACTGATTTGCAAACCATTATTATTTTGGAATTGCTACCAGGATAGAAAAGAACAGCAATTTCCTGCTTTCGTCTTTTAAGGAGTCACTATTTCTTTATTATTATCCTCGTTTGTACATTATTATTATTACACATTTTACTTTCTTAGCAACAGAATTTTGATATCAGTTTATTAAAAGGTGTAAATGAGTCAGTTATATAAATCAGTGCTGACTACTGTAATTCATTTCCATAGCTATCAATGCATTCCAAAATGAGATCATTTATGAAAACATCTCAAAAAGCAATTCATAGGGATCAGTTAGTATCACGTGATGGAAGGGTATTTTGAGCTGTATTTCATTGCACAAAGATAGAATCAAATTTGCTATTTAGAATTAATATAACAGAAACTGAAGGCTTGATCTTAGGACAAAGGACCGTTTGCACATTTATTTCCTTTTCTGCTTCAAGTGGAATAGGCCTGATATATGAGGTGTCCAAAAATATGAAAGAAAAAATGCAAAATGTAAGATTCCATCTTTTCTTTCGAAGGCATATAACCAAAATACTTTTTGAATGCTTATACCAAAAATTAAAACATTGTTTGACATGTTTTAACAAAAATTCAGGATCAAATTTGCCAGATGCATATACAACTTTGCCTTTTATGTGAAAAAAATGACCAAGTTCTTGTGTCTTAAAGCAAGCGCATTTCTTAACCAATTTTTTATTACTAATAGGATTTATCCATCTTACATATTATTTATGTAATATATAATATTTAATAATATACAAATATATATAATATTTTATAACTTTTACAAAATAAAATTTTGAAATTCAAGATGTAGTCTTAAAAAAACGGTTTTCTGAAAAAAAAACAAAAGAACAGTTTTCTGATGCCTGTTCTGGCCAAAACAGGGTAACAGTGATAGGATTTACCCTTCTGTCTAGAAGAACTGAAATATGGACAGAGTATATGCAACCGTGGTTCTTAAGACATTGGACATTAGGCAAGAAAGGACAGCCATTCTTGAGAGATGGGATCTAAGCCTCAACCGGGCCAATGCAAGGGTCTCTTCCCACCATCCAAAATGGAGACCCTAAGTCAAGGGCATTGAATAAAGCACTCATTCGCATTTTGTCTCAGGAGTTGTACAAATTATACTTGGAGTAATCATTGCTTTGGTCCCTTGCAACAAATCTAAAAATGTTAATCTGAAAGTATTAAAATGTTTTCAAGTATTATGGATAAATCACACTATTGATAAAATGTTTTCAAGTATCTTCACCAAAAAAAAAAATTTAACAACAGGGTAAAATTCATGGAGTAATAATCTTTACTAGGCTTGAAAATAAGCAAGAATATAATAAAGAGAAAAATATATCGAATATAACCGACCCAGAAATAACACAAAATGGTCAAATGGATAGAAAATGACTTTAAAACAGTTACTATAACTGTATTCCATATGCCCACGAATCTGGAGAAAGATTGAACATGATAAATGGAGATGCAGAAGATACAGAAAGACAGAAATGAACTTCTAGAGCTGAAAACTACACTATCTAATATGAAAAATATACTTGATGGAATTAAAAGCAGATTAAGGGGGTGTGAGGGTAGTTCAGTGGTAGAATTCCTGCCTGCCATGTGGGAGACCCAGGTTTTATTCCTGGTCCATGCACTTCCCCCAAAACAAACAAGCAAGCAAAACAAATAAACAAAATACAACAAACAAAAATTCAACAAATGGTGCTGCAATAACAGGATACTCACATGGAAAAATAATGAAATGTGACCCCACCATACAGCATGCAAAAAGAAAAAAGCAGATTAAATATTGTCAAAAATAATAGTGAATTTAAAGATATAGAAATAAAAACCATACAAAATGAAACATAAGAGAACAAGATTGAAACATGAATGAATAGTACACGATTGAGTTGTGCCCATTAGATCATTGAACAACCTCAAATTGTTCAAGTTGCGTGGGACAACTTCAAACAGCCTAATATATGTGGAATGGAAGTAATCACTCCCCAAAGAAGAGAGGTTAGGCGTGGTGATTTTAAAATATGTCCACAAATTCATTGCTCCTCCTCTTTCAGGAGATGTCCATCTCCTAGAAAGTGCAACTGACTTAATGCCTGGTTTCTAATGAATGGAATAAAGTGGCGATGATGGAGTGTGACTTTGAAGAGTAGGTTTTAATGGCACACCAGCTTCCTTCTCAGTCTCTGTCTCATGGATCACTCTTTCCTGGGGAAATTAGCTGCTACATTGTGATGAGATGCCCATGTGGAAGAAAGACAACCAAGGCCTTTTGTCAACAGTCATGTGAGTGAACCATCTCTGGGGGACACTCCTCCACCGGTGAAGGCTTCAGGTGACAGCAGCCCGGTCTGTGCCATCCCATCACCATGCGAAAGATCCTGCTTCAGGACCACTAGGGCTGACCCTGAATTCCTGACGCACAGAAACTATGATGCAATATTTGTCGTTTTAACCCACTAAATTTTGGCAATGATAATGTATACAGCAATAGACGACTGAGATGTATTTTGGTACCTGGAAGCGAGGAGCTACTATAAAATAGTCTTTTAATACTGAAGTGGCTTTAAAACTGAGCAGTGGGTTTAATAGTTACTGTCAAGCAGTGGAAGAAGGTGGAAGAATTTGAGAGTATTACTAAATGTTTAAAAAGCCTAGAAGAAATTGTTTTTAGAAGCATATCTTGGACTGAAAGGAAGCTATTGCAGATCTAAAGGAAAATGTGGAAAATCTTACTGAAAACAGTAAGAAAGCAAATACATATAATGCAATAGAAGTTAATAAATCTCTGTCCTGTGATAATTTGCAAAATGGAAAATACATCTAATGAACTGAATGATATCGCTAAGGTTATTTCCATCTAAAATGTTCAATGTATTGCCTGACAGCTTCTTGCTGGTTGTAGTAAAATGTGAAAGGCAAGAGATTAGCAAGCGTGGATTGCTACATATAAAAGAGCAGGAGTTTATAGTTTTGAAAATTATCAGACTTTCCAGAAGGCAAAAAAAAAATAAACCATGGAATCCAAGAAAAAAACAAAACAAAACAGGGCACTGCAAGGAAATCATCATCTAAATATGAAGCCAAAGATGTGAATGCAAAAATTTTTAAGGCTCAATGAATATCAAATGTAGTACCACAAGGAAAAAAAAAAAAGTAGTACCACAGACAAAAGCCCATTAAATCATTTAATGGTGTATATCATGGATCCTATCAATCAAAATAACAGGGTTTTTAAGAAGCTTAAGAGCACAGTTCTCACTGTCTTAACAGAAGTAACAATAGATTTATCTTGCAGAGAGTTATGAGTGTGCTTTGTGAAAGAAGTGAACCGCAGTGTGATCCACAAGCACCCACACATGTTTTAAGATAATTATATGCTTTACAATGTGTACTGCCTTGAAAGGATAAAGCACCCTAGAAAAGCCATGTTTTAATCATGATCCATCATGAAGAAGCAGCCATTTCTTTTAATCTCTATTCAGCCCTGTAGGTGGGAATTTGATTAGATCGTCTCCACGGAGATGTGACACACCCAATTGTGGGTATTAACCTTTGATTAGAGGGAGATGTGACTCCACCCATTTCAGGTGGGTCTTGATTAGTTTACCTGAATCCTTTAAAAGAGGAAACATTTTGGAAAAAGGTTTGAGAGCCATGAAAATCACAAGAGCCCATGCAGCCAGAGACCTTTGGAGATGAAGAAGGAAAATGACTCGGGGGAGCGTAATGAAACAAGGAGAGACAGTTAGCAGATGTCGTCATGTTCTCCATTTCCCTTTCCAGTTGAGAGAGAAACCCTGAACTTCATCAGCTTTCTTGGACCAAGGTATCTTTCCCTGATGCCTTAGGTTGGGCATATCTATAAACTTGCCTTAATTTAGACTTTTTCATAGGCTTAAAACTGTAACATGCAACTTAATAAATCCCCCCGTTTTAAAAGCCATTCTTTTCCTGGTATATCACATTCTGGCAGCTAGCAAACTAGAACACACTGCTAACTTGGAATAAGAGGTCCAAACTCAGTACAAAATTTAAAAAGGGCATTTCAATTCCCTGGACTCCACCAATAGGAAACAGGCTGAAAAAATAATGCACCTGCAAACACAGGCTACCTTTCATGGAAGGTAAGAATGACTGAGAAGGAGAAACTCAGGGCCCAAGGGGCATAATAAAGAGCCCTAGAGAGTGAAGAAAAGAATCATGGAGAATTATTCTCTGGAGGGACTAGGATGAATTGTAACCAAGGAACTTCTAACAATTGCTTGACTGGATTCTGAATCCATGTGAACCTGTGACTGCTTTGTGATTCTCTCCTTTTGAACAAGAATGTTTATCGTGGTTGTCCTATGCCTGTGCCACTGCTGTAGGTTGTGTGTAGTTGGGCAGGAAGTTAGTGTGTTTCTTTATATCTTAGGCCATATTAAAACTGTATCAGGAACTCCCTTAGGAATTAAATTGAGGAAGCATCATCTCCATCTGGATCTGATTTAGATGTCAAGATTCTGGACTTTTGGTTGACTATATAACGGGATGAAATTTGGTGGACTTGAGAGAGAGAACGAATGTATTTTGCATGTGACAGAATTGTACAAAAATTATGATCAGAAGTCTCACTATTTGTTCAAGCGCATTTGTTGAAAAGACTATCTTTTCCTCATTAAATCACCTTGGTATTTTTGTCAAAAATCACCTGACCTATATGTGTGGGTATATTTTGTGATACTCTGTTGTGTTATATTGATCTGTGTGCCGTGCTTTACTTAATATTGCATTCTTAATTACTACTGCCTTGAAATACATAGTGTGTGTTCTCCAAATTTATTTTTTTTTCAAAATTGTGTTGACCACCACAGTTTTTTTGTGATTTTCATGTAAATTATAGGACCAGCTTTTGAATTTCTACAAAAAAAAATCTCACTTGGATTTGGCTTGATTACATGAAACCTATAGAACAATTTAATGGGGATTTACATCTTATGAATATTGAGTCTTCTTATTTCCTGAATTTATAAGCCCTTCATTTCTTGCAATAATTTTGATTTGTACTTATTAACATATAGATGTGAACACATTTTATGAGATCTATCCCTAAATATTTCATGTTTTTGGTGCTATTGCAAATCGTACTATTTCCAAAGTTTCAATTTCTGCTTGTTCATCGATAATATGTAGAAATACATTTGATTTTTGCATGTTGGCCTTGCATATTGTGCTTTCATCAACTCATTTAATATTTCTAGTAATGTTTTTGCCGATAATTTGGTTTATGCAGACAACATGTTTTTTGTGAATCAAAAATTTAATATATTCCTTTGCCAACTGTATTACTTTTATTTCTCTTTCTTGCCTCATTGCATTGGCTATGAACTCCCTACAGTGTTAAACAGAAATAATGAGATGGAACATCCATTCCTTGTTCCCTATAATATTACATACAACATTAGCTGTACATGCCCATATCATCTTGAAGAATTTCCCTTCTTTACCTAGTTTACTTCCCATTTTTATAATGCATTGATTTTGCCTTTTTTCTGCATTTGTAGAGATTATCATTTTTTTCCCTTTTTTAGTCCTTTAATATGATAAATTACATTAATTGTTTTTCAAATGTTGAACCAATCCTGCATTTCCTGTATAAACCCCACTTGGTCATGATGTGATTACTGGATTTGATCTGCTACCATGTTTTTGAGGATCTTTCTGTTATTAGGCATGAACACAAGTCTATAGTTTCATTTTCTTGTAAATTTATTTTATCTTTTTTGAAGATCTCATTTTTGAAGTCATGTTTCTCTGCCAATGTTAGTTTTATATTTAAACTTTAACATGGTGTTCTAGTTTGCTAGCTGCCAGAATGCAATATACCAGAAATGGAAGGACTTTTAAAAAGAGGAATTTAATGAGTTGCTAGTTTACAGTTCTAACGCCGAGAAACTGTCCCAATTAAAGCAAGTCTATAGACATGTCCAATCTAAGGCATCCAGGTAAAGATACCTTGGTTCAAGAAGGCCGATGAAGTTCAGGGTTTCTCTCTCAAGTGGAAGGGCACATGGCGAACATAGGGTTTCTCTCTCATCTGGACAGGCACATGGTGAACACGCTCAGGGTTCCTCTCTCATCTGAAGGACACATGGCAAACATGACATCATCTGCTAGCTTTTTTTCCTGGCTTCCTGTTTCATAAAGCTCCCCGGGAGACATTTTCCTTCTTCATCTCCAAAGGACACCGGCTCGTGGACTCTGCTTTGTGATGCTGCAGCATTCTCTGCTCTCTCTGAATCTCCTTCATTCTCCAAAATGTTTCCTGTTTTATAAGACTCTAGAAACGTCTCAAGACCCACTCAAATGGTGGAGACATGTTGTCATCTAATCCAGTTTAAGAACCACTCTTGATTAAATCACATCTCCAGGGAGACGATCTGATTACAGTTTCAAACACACAGTATTGAATAGGGATTATTTTGCCTTTATGAAATGGGATTTAGATTAAAACACAGCTTTTCTAGGGGACATATATCCTTTCAAACCAGCACACAGGGCAACATCCCTTTGTCAAAATCCCTTGTTCTAATAATTGGCAACATCTCCAATATATAACACAATAATGTCTAAAAGCTTCGGATAACTCATATGCTTTCTAAATTCCAATTTTCATCATTCAGTTGAATCCTGAAAGTATGAATCTCTGTCATTTGGAAATTCAATGTTATATATTAGGAATACTGTTTAAAGATAATGCTAGAAACAAAGTATTCCTTCTACATGAGTAGCCTGGGAATTCAAAGTCAAAACTTGCCTGGTTTTGGTTTTATCATTTCAACCCTCGCTTACAGTGTTGTGATTATTGAATGAAATGCTGTTTAGTGTTGGCATGCCAATTAACATCCATTATATCCTGCCCTGTTACCATGGTTTCTGATTATTTTTAGGTATCCATCCCTCCTCTACCAGCTATTCCACTTTGAAAGAACTAATCTCACTATAACCTACAGGGCTTGACCTTTGGATTAAAACATTCATTACATTTCATCCCTCTGAATACAGTGATCATTCCATATGTAGACATATGACCTATACAGAATTATCGGGGCTAATTGTGGCCCTCTCATTTAATATTCTCTAATAAGAACCCCCTTTCCTTTTAGATGACATTGTACGTTGCTGTGATGCATTGAAATGCTTCAGACATTTGCATCACTAGAAAAAGAAGTCTTATGCAAAGCCAAACTATGATATAGATAGTGAAGAAAAGGAGAGAAAGGGAATTCTTTGGTGACCTCTTAGGCCCTGAATCAAGTTAATTTTGAGACTAATTCTATTTTTGTCCTTCCACTGACATAAACCAGATTGAATTGGGTTTTCTATTATTCATGAGAATTTGCATCCTAAAGAGTTATAATGGTCATGAAATTTCTTTATAAATCTGATTGTCACTTTTTTATTACTACTGTGAGTCTTTTGGAAGAATAAATACTTCAGCTTTTTTATCGATTTCCAAATAGTGAATATTATTAAGTAAATATCATAATTAATAACAAAATAATTTATAATTGATAGTACCATAAGATTTTTCAATCAATAGCTTAAATCTGATAAGTGGAATTAATGCTACATATTCAGTTGTGCTTTTTTAAGGCTATGAATTAAAGATAGATATTCTTATGTGTGCTGTTTACTCATTGGAAACTGAGATATTGGAATGCATGAGATAATTTTAGAGTAGTTTTTCTAGTTTGGGAGATGTTGAAGGGCCAACATCAGTTTTCATGGAATTTGTCTCATCCTTCAGCTACTGGGGAAATGAAAGAAACTAACAAAAAAAAACAAAATGAAACTTAAGTTCTAACCAGATATCCAAGAAATACCTGTGTTCTCCTTTCTGCAATTTCAGAGGATTGAGAAAAAAATGAATGAAAGAAAATGCTTTTACAAATGTTTTGGGACAATATATCTTTTGATGCAAGATATTGAAATTGCAATAACTGGTAGAAGAAGGGCATGTGTTTGGGGCAGTTTATATGACCAGTTTTCTATTGTTCAGTGCATTCTACAGCCCGATCTAAAGAAGGTGGTTTTGTAACATTTCCAAATCTAATTTGAGATGAGTAGAAGGTCATTTCACTAAGATGCAGGGTAGGTGTTAAACATGATCAAAGTGCTGCCTGATCATGTTCAGTAGCTTCTAGGGAAAATCAGAGATATTCATGAAGGCCTAGAAGACCAGAGTTACCTGAAATGAAAAGGAAAGTGGCTCATCAGGGTGAGAGCTGGAAATGTCCTGGCTGATTACCGGAGCTGTAGGGGTCACCCCTCACAGAGGAGACAGCCTTCCCCACCTGAAATTGGTTAGACCGTCCACACTGGTAATACCACACCTGCTCTACGGACTCTGAAGACACTGATTAGTAATGAGCTTTCCATGGAGAGCAGGGCAGGTTCCCAGGCAGGTCTGAAAATGGTTTGTGAGAGACAGGAGGGGCGGCTGTCTTTGGCTTTTACTGGGATTGGGCAGTGGGTCTGAGGGGCTTGAGCTTCCCCCTGGGGCCAAGGAGGGAGCACATGGGAGGAGGGAAAGGTGAAGGTGAAAAGTCTCCCTCAACCACAAAAGCGGACTAAGCTTCCTTATTGCATTCGGTTTGTCTGACAAGATCCTCACAGAGGGGTCCTGCCTAAGGTGTCAAGTGTGCGGTGTATACTGCAGCCCCGAAGGAAGGTGTGCTAATTTGCTAGATGCTGGGATGCAGTATACCAGACATGGAACGGCTTTTAAAAGGGGGAATTTAATACGTTGCTAGTTTGCAGTTCTAAGGCCAAGAAAATGTCCCAATTAAAACAAGTCTATAGAAATGTCCAATCTAAGGCATCCGGGGAAAGATACCTTGGTTCAAGAAGGCCAATGACATTCAACGTTTCTCTCTCAGTTGAAAGGGCACATGGTGAACATGGCGGCATCTGCTGGCTTTCACGTGGCTCTACCAAAAGGGACTCTCTCCAAAATGTTTCCTCTTTTAAAGGATTCCAGCAAGCAACTCCACCTTCAGTGGGTGGAAACACACCTCCATTAGAAATCATCTAATCAAAAGTTACAACCCCCAATTGGGTGGGTCACATCTTCATGGAAACAATCAAAATGCTCCCACACGGCAGTATTGAATGAGGATCAAAGGGCATGGCTTTTCTGGGGTCCAGCACAGATTCAGACCAGCACAGAAGGGCCCTCTGCCACTGCCCCCACCGCCCGCCCCCCCCCCCCCCCCCCCCCCACCGGACAGCCCAGGAACAGCGTTTCGCTACTGATGGAAGGGGAGAAGCCCTGACCAGACTTTGCTGCTATCTGAACATCTGCACAGTTTGTGAGAATAATAATGAATTTAACTGTTCTTGCCTGTTCACGGGGGTGTAGGTGAGGATTTCGATGAGCCCCATCATCATCTTTTTTTCTCTTAATCTTTTAGGGTCTCTTACCGTATTTCTTTTTATCTTCTCTTGTCTTCTCTCTTTTTTTCATTTTATCTTTATTATTTTTGGCCTTCTTATCTATGTCTTCCTTTTGGATACCTTCCTCTGATCTTTTTCTTATTTGGAATGCTTCTGTCTTGTATCTCATAGCTGTTCCAGAGTGGGGAGAGAGTCAGCATATTCTGGAGCCTCACTCCCATTTCTGCTTCTGTTCATAAAGTCAAGTCAGAACTTGCATAAAGTCCAGGAGGTAGAAAGTAACAACACAGTGGTTGAGACCTCCTTACAGTCAAGGCTAAAGTACTGGGCTTGCTTGTTACTCATGTATGTCCAGCTCAGCTCACATATGTAAAATCATCCATCATGGTCATGCACAGAGTAAGCAAGAAGGACGGATCTAGAGTCTCATCTATCATGTGGTAAGTCATTGCAAATAAGCACCGTGCCGAACATGTAGTAAGACATCAGTAAATGGTAGGCAGTAATAGTAGTAATTGAAGTCATAGTACTACATTTATCAAGCACATCTTGTATTATTGATTCTGTGTTCCTGAGAATGGAACTGGGAAAATCTTGGTTTGTCAGGAAAGGAAACGCATTGCTGTACATAAAGTCTAACAGAGGTCTGTGACATGCTCTGGTATCAGACTCTTTGGAACAGTCTATGCCAATTGCTTGAAAGTATAACAACATGCTGCATAGTTATAGTATTTATAATTTTTACAAGTCCTTCATCTATTATTCTTCCAAGTAGTTTATGAAATCAGTAAGAAACATGTTATATTCTTTCAAAAAGATGCAAAACCGAAGTAACAGAATGGTTGAGTAACACTCAGTTTGTCTCAGTCATTTATTTTATTAAAATACAATAGAAATTCCGACATGAATGGCTCCTGACTAAACTCATGAGAGAGTAGGAACTGAGATAACTCACTCACACTGTGAGATGGAGAAATGATCCTGAGAAATTTCACATTTACACCTACCACCCAGACTTCTCTCCCAAACTTCAGATTCACGCATCTGCCATCCCAGTAGACATGCCAGGCAAAACATGCCAAAAAGAAACTTCCAATCCTGAACTAGCCCATACTCTGAAAACCTGCTCTACCTGCACCCCTTCTCATCTCAGTTTATAAAAATCTTCATCCATCTAGTTTTTCAGGCCAAAAGCCCTGGAGCCATCCTTGATTGTTCACCTGCTCTCACACAAGAGACTCAATCCTTCTGGACACTTTGGCACCATCTTCAAAGTATATCCAAATTTAATCACCTCACACTAACTCCGGCAGTCCTGGTCACTGCCAATTTTTACCTGGATTTCTGTAGTCACTTTCTAACTGGATTTTTTTTTTCCAACTTTGCTTCCCTACAGTCTGTTCTCAATAGGGCAGCCAGTGTTCATACCCGGCACATCATACCCTGTTCTGAATTCTTCAATGTCATTGTTTTTTTACCCAGAGTGAAGCACACAAGGCCCCTACTGGACCCTTTGTCTCCGCTTGTAATTGCTCTGACTTCCTCTCCTACCAGTGCTCGGTTCAATACACTCTAACCACAGAGGTCAACTTTTGGTTCTTGAAACATACCGGGTATGCTCTCATCTCTGCCTGTGCTCTAGCAGTCCCGTTTTCCTGGACATGTTTCCCCTACACATCCCCAGAGCCAACTTCTTTTCTACCATCAAGTCTCTGTTCAGATTTCTCCTTCTCAGTAGAGGCTTCCTCTTAATTAAAATTACAATCTCTTTCCCTGACCTCCTAATCCTTATTCTGGCCCACATTTTTTTCTGCTTTTGTTTTTCCATAGCACTTATCATCTTCTAACATACTAAATAATTTACTCGTTCAGTATATTTACTCTTTGTTGTCAGTATCTCCACGACTAGAATAAAAGTCCCAGGAAGTCTGGAATATTTGTCTGTTTTCCTCACTGATGTTTTACAAGTGCCGAGTACAGAGCCTGTCACAGAATAAGCACTCAGTAAATATTTATTGAGTGAATAAAACAGCTAATTGGTTGCACATAGATACGGACAAAAAGGAGCACACAGAGAACGGTTGAGCCATTGTAAATGGAAAACATTATTGGATCCATGTCCTCGAAGTCCTGGTGTAGAGATGCTTAAAGCTTTGGATTCAGAAAGAATTCTAATTCCAGTGGTGGGACAACTTCTCACTGTAGAGCTACATATAACCCATGGTCTCTCATACCCATGTGTGTCCTTATTCCTACAGGCACTATAGGAAATAGCTTCTATGTCTCTATTTCCTGCAATCAAAAGGTTTTAACACAAGCACAAGCAGGGAAATTTCCTAGACTATGAAAAGATGCACCCATAAAAACCGCTTGTGCTTCAAACTTATTTTGGATGCCACTTAATTCATGACCAGTTTAAGCAACTATAAATGAGGGAATGTGCATGCAAGAGACTTTTAATATTCGTTAATATTCATCAATTGTAACTACATTCCAAAGTAGATTAGCATAAACATAGTTACCTGCAAGATTCAGCAGCAATAGTTCTCAGAGCAAACTTATTTTTATGTAGAAAAGCAAATGCAGGAGAGATTGTATGTGGTGTTTTAATTGAAGCCTGAGTTCAAATGCGAAATTGAAATGAATGAATTAATCAAAATTTCTTTTAAATATTCAATATATCTATAGTACATGTATACCCTTGTGCTATTTTTATGCACATTTGCCTGTCCTTATGTAAGTTAACAACATTGGATCTAAGAGGCCAAATGTATTTCTTTGCTCATTAATTGAATGGCTTTGATTGTTTCACTCTCTGCTCATGAATTGCTGCTTTTTTCTTTGAAAAATTTCATATTATAGTATTTATCATTTGCAGATAAGATTTGAGGCTAGTTCTTAACTTTGGATCACCTAATTCACAAAGGCCTGCCTTTGTCAACCATAATTTTTCATTTGAAATAATAAATTTCAAATTATATGAAGAGGCCTTTGAAAAATCTGACTTCCCATGAATATGCAACTCCTAAATTGCTCATGGTTATGGTGTATTTTATTCTCTTTAATTTTCCATTATAATTTTTCACTCCCACTATCCTGCCTTCTTGAAGATACAGATGATTCAAATGGTAATAAACTGACTGAGTACTTACCTCTGTGGCTGCATTAGGTCTGTCAGGCCACTTGAGTCCATTTAGTAAATTGTTACCCAAATGCATTAAGTGGAAACTCCAATAGCCTAAAATCATTACTGCACTGAGTCATTTGGCACTTGCAATTGCCAATGATGGCAGTACATTTTCTTTCAGCTTCTCATAGTAATAATTATGAAGAAAGAATTTGTAGCCAAAGAATTACATGGGTAGTCGTTAGAATTATATAGGTTCTATTACATTTATAATAACCCCCTGTGTCATCCAATATCAAATAGGATGTTTCACAAAATAGTGCCAATTTTTTTTCTCAAAATACAGTGTTCACGCCTCTCTGCAATGAGAGAAATGGCATGCATATGCTTTTGTAATTTAATGTTTTATATGTATTTTCTGCCTCAAATTTAGGTGAATTACCACTTTAAAATACCTCACATAGTATCTTGAAGTATTAGCACATCAGAGTATTTAGCAATTTTGTGGGCAAAAGGTTGAGTTATTGCTCAAGACACAATGTCAAAACAGGTATCAAAAATTTTTATTGAATAGCTAACTAGATTTTTACATAGATTCAAGGTCTAATCACACAATTGTAATTTTCTATGTTGTACTGAGTACTCTGTTCTCAAAGGCAAACATTGATGCTAAGTAATTAGTTTAGTCATAGACCTGCTTTACGGCCCATTTAAAGCCACCCATTTTCTGTCCTTTCAGTGCCACTCCCCTTTGCTGTGTAACAGTCAGAGAAGAATCTTTAAGATGCTGCGATTTCTGAAGCTTAAGCAAATGTCACAGAAGATCCAATTTCTTCTCCACATGCCAATTCTAAAGGCTCAGCAGAATTCAGCCTGTTTTCTGGCATCCTAATTTCCTGTTTTTCACTTCTTAATTAGTCAATGAGAGGTAAAGTAGGCTCTATAACTTTGATGTAAGGGCTGTGTTTAATTGGAGGTATAGAATTACTGGGAAACTTGTCATCCTTAGAAATCTATACACGCCTTTGTTGTTATCAAGGCGAGCCTACATAGATCATGAGTCAGCTTTTAAGCCTGTCATAAGAGTGCTTCTGTTCTGCTATGCTTCTGCAAATTTTCTGCTAAGCTTCTGTAAAGCATTTCATCTCATTCAGATAGAAGCATAAAATGTTTTTAATTTTCTTTTTCCTGGAATTTACACAACTCTGTTCTGCCCCCACCATTTTTGCAGCGTAGCAAAATTACTCTTAGGTATCTCAATCTGGTGCCACAAATTAACATCCACTTGACTTTTAAAATAGTCTGCTTGAGTTATTGAGATTCTCGTCCACACTTTTTGAAATATAAATTCATGACTGGCTCCACCCTCCCCGCCCAAGTCAGCCTCTCCGGGGAGCCCCCGCAGAGGGCTTAGTCTGCTTCTCCCAACCTTTCCTTTCTTCCGTCCTTGCTTCCAGGGACATAGAGAAGCAATCTTTTGGTTTATAAAATAAACGAGAGAGAGGTCTAAAACCTCACTGAGAAGACAGTCCATTGCCCTGGGCTCCCGAGGCGTTGGGGATTCCTTTTGACTTGGGCTGTGCTGTGAGCTGAGCCCACCTTGGAGCTTTACACTGCACTCCCCTGGTTTTTCTTTTCCCCGTGTTGCAGTTGAGTGAGTGAAGTCTGTCCTATAAGTCTTATCTCCTGCTTATGTTCCAAATCTGGGAGCCTAGGAACAGCAGGGATCTATCTTCCTTGTCTTTCAGGACTATGAACTGCATGGGCATTCCTTGGTCACAGACAACCTCACAGTACTAACTCATCCTGGCACATCGTCACCTCATCACCTCCCAGGTGGCTCTCTGGACTTGCACTAAGTACTCTTTTTGAGACACTTCACTCTGTATCTCTGGGTAACAGTTCTCAAGTTATGCAATGCATAAGTATTATGTGAGGAGTTTGTTAAAAATGCAGATTCCTGGGTGCAAATCCCTTAAGATACTAATTCATTCAATATGGAGTGCCAAAATTTGTTTTATATCAAGCACTTCATGTGATTCTGATAAAGGCAGTCTTCAAATAGTATTTTGAGGAAATCAACAATAAATAACACATGACTTCTGCCCTCAGGTTTATAATGCATCAGGTGAAAATAATCTGCACTAAATACTTTTGTTTTCTAATTTCAAGACTAGTTCAGATTGATTTTGCAGTTCATTACACTTCATTTAGTTATCTCAAGTCATATTTGGGGAAAGGGGGTATAAAAATGATAAATCAAATCTATCTCTCATTTTTTAGTCAAAATGAACTTATAATCAACAGTCTCTATAATACCAGGTCTTATTTTTTGAGCACAGAATACAATTAGGGTTATGGCTTAATGTGAAGATCTTAGAAATATATCTGTGTGTTGCCCAGATCTTCACAGACTGGTAATTAGGTTCAGGTGTCAACTCAGCCAGGTGATGATGCTCCATTGTCATGTTTCTGTGGACTTAAATCATCAGTATATGAAATTCATCTATGGCAGTTGACTAAGGGACATGCCTTCCACAATGAGTGAGGTTTAGTTTAATTAGCTGGAGGCATAAAAGAGAGAGATCAGAAGGGAGCACAGAACAGCCCAAGCAGCTCAGCATCCCTCATCTCAGCACTCACAGCTTAGCCTGGACGTTTGGAGACGCAGAAGGAATCACCCCAGAGAAGGCGTTGGAACCCAGAAGCCAGGAGAGAAGACCAGCAGACATCACCTTGTGCCTTCCCGTGTAAGAGAGAACCTCAGATGAAAGTTAGCTGCCTTTCCTCTGAAGAACTATAAATGTTTAACTAAATAAAACCCGTTTTTAAAAGCTTATCCATCTCAGGTGTGTTGCATTTTAGCAGTATTAGCAAACTAAAACAGACACTACACAGCATATTGCATTATTTTCAAATAAATGATAAAATAAAACAAAGATATTTCTAAGTCATGAAGAAAGAAAAGAGTGGAAAATTTCTCCAGCTACCTCAGTTAAATGATGGTTTATTGTAAGGCTATGTGCTGGAATAAGGGCGACAGAGAACTGATGAGAACAGAGACGCCCAAAGCCAGTTCTCCTGAACACTGGCTGTGATTCCGGGATGGCTCAGAAGCAGAAATTAACAGGGCTCTGTCATCCTTTTGACCCAGCATCTCTCCACATGCCTGCTATTCTCTGGGATACTCTACAATACTTCTTTTACTTTACTCTGAATATTTTCCCTCAGTTTTATAGCTTTTTCTCATGTCTTTTAGAAAATCTTCTTTGCAGTGTTCCTTTCCACACAGTGGAAGACAAGCAGCTCCTGACTCATCCCATCCCATCTCACATTGGCAGAAGAATTCAAGAACACTCACTCAGGATTTGTGGCCTTGGTACCAAGTTAGCATTCTTGCCAACTGGATCTTTATGCGTCAGTTCAACAGAACTAAACTCAACAACAATCAAACGGCAATCACTTTGTGTCTAACACTGTTTTAAGTTATTAGTGCAAATTTGTTTGAGGAGTCCACAATTGAGAGGGGACCAGATGTTGAAAGAGATTCTTATAAAACAATTTGGGGGTTTGGGTGGATTAATAGAAAGACATACAAGATATTTTGGGGTCACTGAGGAAGAACCAACTAGCTCAGCTGAGGAGATGCATCATGGAAGAGGGTGACACATGAATAGGAACTTAAAGGGTAACTAAATGTTGATTGAGCCGCTAGTTTGAACTTCAACCCCTGAAGGATGTCTGCCTCCCTGCCAGTGGCCACCCATCTCAGAAAACTGGTACAGTTCTAGGGCTTTGTTTTTTCACTATTGTAAGCAAGAGAATGCCCAGAATTTGTCATGCTTCAAAACAATAAAAACGCAGTATTGAATTAGAACATGATAAATTCATATAAACAATGCTATGAGAGGAGAAAATATGCATTCCCCAGTGAACCTGACATAAAATGGGATTGGAATGGGCATCGGTTAGTGAAGGGCAGCTTCTCAGAACAACTAATACTTGAGAAAAATACAGATGTAAAAGTGTGAGTTTGCATGAGACCCATTTTGTGAAGAAAGAAAAGAAGATATCTAGGAAAGGAAAATTGTCATTGTATTAGTTAGGGTTCTCTAGAGAAACAGAATCAACAGGGAACACTTGCAAATATAAAATTTATGGAAGTGTCTCACATGACCGTAGGAACGCAGAGTCCAAAATTCACAGGGCAGGCTGCAAAGCCAATGACTCCAGTGGATGGCCTGGATGAACTCCACAGGAGAGGCTCACCAGCCAAAGCAGGAATGAAATCTGTCTCCTCTGAGTCCTCCTTAAAAGGCTTCCCATGATTGGATTTAGCATCACTAATTGCAGAAGACACTCCCCTTTGACTGATTACAAATGGAATCAGCTGTGGATGTAGCTGACGTGATCATGACCTAATCCTATGAAATGTCCTCATTGCAGCAGACAGGCTGGTACTTGCCCAATCAGATAAACAGCTACCACAACTTGGCCAAGTTGACACCTGTCCCTAACCATGGCAGTCATAAACAAAACATACAGTCAAGAGATTGCGAAAGTCGGTAAGGCAAATGGGATGAGAAGAAGGAAAAACATTAGATTCTAGGGAGATAATGAGGAAAACAAAAATGGTAGATGAAATCTACACAGAATTTTGAATGTTTTAACTGGAGACATAGACTGGAGAAAAACTTAAAGAGAAAGGTAAAGGATGTATATTTAGAAGTCAAATAGTGTTAAAATAATGACCCTTCTTCCTCACATCCAGAGAAGGTGGAAAAATGCTGTTTGGACTAAATTCGTAACCAGATCTAATTTAACTTTGAAGATGATAGGAATAATGTTCAAGTAAGGGCCTTTAAATCACAGTTCAAACTCCAAGTTTTAATATAACACCATTTTTTCTGATATAGAAAAAATCTGAAAGGGAGTCAGAGACAGTTGAAACCATACATTTAGGACGACACAGTTTGAATCCCTTTGTTATCAAGGAAATATATTCCAGAACATGCAGCAAGCAGACTTACCTGATTTTCCCAGACAGATCCCTTTTATTTATCACTTAAGAAAAGAGATACAGCAAGAAACATGAATGTCTCAGATGTTCACCTACCTTCCTAGACTGGGTTCTATACATTTAGACACCGTCTTTTCAGACGTTGTATTTTATATACTTTTGTGAATCACAGACTCAGGAAAATCAAAGGCAATTATAGTGATCAGAAAGACGCATAAAGCAGTTCCCTCTGACTTTGTCAACTTGTAACTCTGTGGATGAGGATGGAAAAGTGGAAATAGGTTTGCATGGTGCTCCTCTGTTCCTTTCCTCCAGTCACAATGAAAGCTAGAATGCACTGTGAGCGATGATGAGTTCTTCCTAATGTTTCCTCTGTGTACTCTCCCCATGACAGACTAGTGCCAAACGAAATCATTTGGAAATGAGCAAAGGAAAATGTACATTATACTAAGATTAGCCAGTTCTAAGGCTCAGCATTCATTTCAAATTTTATGTACATGGAGAACGTGCATACAATCGATTTACATCATGCTTCCTTTAATTTCTATTTTTGTCTATCAAAATATTACATCCATAAATCCATTCTCTTAAAGGTATCTGTAAAACTGTGTAATTAAAAACACATTTTGAAAAAAATTCTTTCAAAATCTATGAAGTCTCAGTCATTTCAAAATATTAGAATAAAGAAATGAGAA
The DNA here is from genome assembly GCF_023851605.1 of Tamandua tetradactyla. Classification (NCBI taxonomy): domain Eukaryota; kingdom Metazoa; phylum Chordata; class Mammalia; order Pilosa; family Myrmecophagidae; genus Tamandua; species Tamandua tetradactyla. Next base: position 5,986,330 of record NC_135340.1, on the reverse strand, counting down.
AATTTTGAAATAGAATCTTAAATTATAAAGTTTTCTGATGACATGCCCACATCTAGGGGTTTTCTTTCTGCATTTGTGGAAACCTAACTCTTGAACCCCCCAAGCTCTAAGAGGTCATGTGGCATCTTGGAAAGATTCAGGACCAGAATTTGGGTTTCTGAGCCATTGCTTTCAAGTTGCACCTTATGGAGCTTCTTTAAGCTTCAAGTGCTTAACTTATAATATCAAGTCCTGACTATATATCAAGTCCTCACCTGTGATATCAAGCCCTTACTTACCATCACCTATAATATCCTCCACCCCACCACCACAGCAGCTAATATCTGCCGAGACCTTAACATGGGCTTATACTGCTCTGAAGCTTAACACACTTTAAATCATTTAATTCTCGTGTTTGTTTACAAAACAGTACTATTGTTCTCATTTTTCAGATGGGGAAACTGAGGCATTTAGAAAGTAGATAGCATCTGACAGCTTTAAGTAGTGGAGCTGAGACTCATGCCCAGGCAGGCTGACCATACTTAATCAGTTTTGGTATAAATTGGGCATCATAATAATATTTAATTCACAGCGTTATTTTGCGTATCAAATAAGGCAAAGTTGTGAAGTATTCATTACCTGTAAGGTGTTTCTTAAACATTATTATTTATTTTTAAAAAAATGTTAAATTACTCTCTGTGAAAAGTATTGCCCTAAATGACATGGTTTTATACATTTACATAAAGACTGTAAAAATAATCATCTATAATAAACTCATAAATCTCATATATTTAATGCTCAAGGATCAATAAAAATACTTAAATATGTATTTCATTTCTACTCTTGTGCAAAATTCTATGTGCTCTGTCTATTATAGGATGGTTTAAAATCATTAGACCACTCAGCTTTGATTTGGTAAACAATATGTGGTAAACACGACGAGCTGAGCTATATTTCAAGTAACTAATGTAGAATTATCGCAATTCAAACATTCATAAGTAAGGTAAGGAGTTAGAACTTAAATGTAATGTTTGTCACATATCATAAGAAGGCAGTAATTTGATATTTGTCTTGCTGATTTTCTTCTTTCTAAGGATATCTGACATATCCGAAGTTTCAAATAGCCTTAAATATTTATCTGAAGTTTCTATAGCCAAAAAAAGCCAGAGCTTATCTGAAGATGGCCCCTTTTACACATCTTCTAAAATAAAATGAGACACACGTCAGGAGAACCTGTGTAATAATTGACATGCATTGTATGAATTTCAACATTTCAAATATGAAGATTTTATGTTTTAAATTCTAATTATTACAATCAATCCTAGGGGCGCATGCTTGGACGAGTGGTGGAATGCTGGCTTTCCATGTGGGAGACCCGGGTTCGATTCCTGGACCATGCAACCCCACAAAAAAATACTCAATCCTAGATTTATTTCATCATTTGAGAACTATTTGGTTTCTATTCAGTTCTAGACATGCAATTCTTGGTTTTCAATTATTCTGCTCCTGCCATTAGGTGAAAAAGAGAAGAGATGAATATTCAGGCAACTTTCGTTGTTTGGTGGTTTGAGAGAAAATGGATTCTTTCCTCACCTTATTTCTTTATCATGAACCAGTATCGATTTGTTTTCTAAAGGAGTTATGCTCAAACCTACATAAGAACAAATAATCTCACATCCTACAGTGCTAAACTTCCTGTCTCCTATCCCTGCTTTATTATTGTTTTCTCCATAGTACATGTCCTCCTTAACATATGATTATTTTGCTGTTGCTCTGTTTTTACCTCACCCCCCAGCCCACCCCCAGCATATAAGCTCCTTCAGGGCGGGTGCCCCTCTGTTTGCAGTTTAATTCCCAGTACATAGAAGTATACCTGGCTAATAGAAGACACGTGCTTGTTGTTATTGCAGGAAGGGATGGATCGATGAATGCATGCTTATCGCTTTAATGAAGCCCCTCACACTGTTTGTAAATAGAAACATTCCATTGCAATTTAGCAATTGTTAAACAAACATGAAACAACTTTCACTCTAAAGCCACTGTGAAAGCTGTTACTTCACAAAATTATTGAAACTTGATAGCAATTTCTGCAGCTTGGGGATAGAATATAGTAAAAATAAAACATGGGTTATTTTCTAAATCCAATGCTTTAATATCTCAGTTGTTCTTCCTTTTACTTGTAACTCAATCGTGGAAGGTTTGCTTGCAACAACTAATCAGATAAAGTATTGCTTCATTTAAGGATAAGGAAAGTCTGGCTGGTAATAACTTCTTTAGAAATGAACAAATTTAACCAAAGAGTCTTTAAATATAGCTTCTTTTTCAGTTGTCTTCACAGAATTGCTTTTCATTAACTTCCTGGTAGGTATATTTCTTTTTAACCAAATTTAAGTTTCGGTTTAGCACTAATAACCTCAGAATTTTTAATACATTTACTTTAAACTTCTGTTAATATTTTACAAAATACAGGAATGAGAGAAGAGAGGGCATTTTGAACAAATGACTTTCACAGAGCCTCACAATGCCCTTTTTTGAAAGCTACTGGCTCCCTTAAAATTGTGATCGCTGCATTTTGCTCACTATGGAAGCTCCACACTGAAAGGATGCTGGGTCGAGGAGCTCAGTCTTTTGAGCTTTTCAAGAATGGGCTGGGCAAACAGTGTTATGTTGTTTCTCAAATTGATCCTTGTAAGTTTACAATGCTAAAACAAGAGTGAAATCCACATGCAGAAATATTGGGAGGCTGGGGTATATTTAAATAAACATTTATTGAAAATTGAATCAAACTCCAGGAGGGCGACAGTGGCTCAGTGGCAGAGTTCTCGCCTGCCAAGCTGGAGACCTGGGTTTCATTCCCTGTGCCTGCCCATGCAAAACAAAACAAAACAAAAAATTGAATCGAGCTCCTACAATCCTGCCAATTAATCTTTTATTCAAGATTTATTCTGTGTCTGTTGCCCACCCAGAAGATTGAGGCTGAGTACCTTAAATGTGAAAAGCAAAATCACACTTAAAATTGATATTAACTTCACAATGGGCAGCATTTGGCATTTCTAGTTCTTAGCACCTTGCCTGGTTTATAGCAGGGCATTGTTTCGGTCTGTTGAATGAATGCATACTTGAAGGGATGAATCCCAAGTGGAAGGAAAGCGGAGCAATTTCAAAGCCTGCATGGTTGAGCTCTGAGGCCAGCACTTTAGTTAATAAAGCCAACCCATCTGTGTTTCCTTCAACAATAAAGACCCAACCAACCCACAATTAAACCAAAAAAAGAAAAGAAAAGGAATCTAAATATTTAAATTATCTTGAAAAACCCAACATACCAAATTGTACTATTATTATATGTCTTTTCCTAAAAGACCGAAATATTCTACTTGTCAGTAAACATTTCTCAGAACAGAGATTCTTCTTTTCTAACAGAAAGAATTACATTTCATCTAGGGCGGTGCAGTTATCCTACACATCTGGAAAATTGTTATTTTCTAATTTTATTCTTGAAGTAGAAAATAAGTTCTTTAAGATAATAGAATGAGAAATAACAAGAAATATTGTGAACAGGCATGCCATTCTCCTTAGCCTTCTCACTGTAAGCACAAACATTAATACCCTTATTTTTTGACTAGTTTAAATTCTACATTTATGAAATTTGTCTCTGTGCAGTTTCTATTCAGAATTGACCTTCTAGAAATTCTTTTTGATATTTAGAGCCAAGTGGAAATAGCCGTAATATTTCTCAATACAATCTTTATTGGGGAAAGCTACAAAAATAAATTTTGTTCCAGCCAAGTCAAACCATTTCTTTAGCAACATCCGTGAATGTTCACTTAAACTCCAAAGTCATACCAGCTCTCAGTGTGAGTGTGTGAGAAAAAAGTATTTGATGTATTTTTTGGTGTCTGGACATTTCATGTAGCCACCATGACATTTCTTGTTCTCTTCAGCTTGTATTCATTGTTAAGGATGAATGAAGAAGGCTATTGAAGTTTAAAGACCATGTCTTTCCTGTACAATTTCCAATGCAACTGTGGGCCCACATTGCAAAATGTCACAAAAGATTTGAATTTGGCTTATTCATGTGCAGAGAGTTGTGGTACAAATAACACTAAGAAATGAGGTGGTTGCAGTTATATGCACCATATTTTACCCGGATAAAATAATTTCAAACTAAGCTGGCTAAAAATCATATTTTAATCCTAATAAAATAATTTCAAACAAAGACAAACATGAGCAAATTTTGATGTGAATATAAATCTTTCCCAATTTTGTCTCCTTTGTGCTGCTTCATAATGTAGGGATTCATGAATCCTTGTCAAGACATGGGTATGGCTTCTGAACGACAGTCACTAAAACTCTATTCAAAAATCATAAGGTTGGGAGAAATAATTATGAGCCTAGAATTTTCAATCAAATGCTATATGTGTATATTTATATGCTATATATACACACACACACACATAAATATACAAAATGGTATACACATGCATGTATACATGTGTATATGTGCATAACCAATTGCATATGTGTGTGTATATATATATATATATATACATACAAGTATAAATAACTGATAAATTCTAATTACTAGTCTTCCTTCTTTTTGCGGTCTTTCTATCATCTTTCAGAATACCAGAAGCACATGTTCTATACATATTATGTCTTTAGATGAAACAGAACTTAAACCATTAAATGACAACAATATAGTTCACTTTATGTCTGAAAACAAATAATATTGGGATTAAGAGACAGCATGTTATGATAACAAATGAACAAAGAGCCTGGTTTTAATTCTAACTTTGTGAAATTCTCCATCATGCTACCTTATGTACGTTTGTTATAAAATCTGTGTTCCAGTTTCCTAATCCATAAAATGAGGATGATATTATTTGTTCTATCTCACAGAATATATGGGAACATCAAAATATGTTCTTAGGAATTTTGAAGAAATCCTGTAAACATGTATAATATTATTAAATTTTGTAATAAAGGAAATGATACAACAGGAACAATAAATTCTTTATTCTATATATTCTCATGTACAAATTTCAATGACTTCTTGAATATTTTTTCTCTCTCTATATTTACACATTTGAGTTAGTTTGGTTTCCTACATATTTTATTTAATTCAACAGATGTTATTTGAGCACCTAGTATAAACCAATCCCTGAAATTGACATCGCAGAGATCATAAAATTAACGAGAAATAACATCTGCCCTTAAGGAGCTTACAATCTCTGATTGAGGAAAGAAAGCAAGGACCAAATGATTATAACGTGAAGCAAAAATCTGTTCCACAGAAAAGGTCCCAGAATGTGTAATGGATTTACATAAGAAGGGTATTATCAGGTAAAAAGGTAGCACTGGGCATGAATGTAGAGAACTTTTTTCTAAGAGAATAAGCTAGAAATCACTCCAGTTAAGTGGAGTAGTAAGATGAAAGGTAAATAGTTTAAAGAGAGTAGGAATAGTATGGTTTCCGGTACATTTACAATATGTATTAATCTGGAAATGTACATTAAAAACATTTAAGGAAAGTTGTGGCTGCACATTTAGGCATTTGTACCTTAGCCAGTATCTAGGTAGACACTGAGGGTCCCTGAGCAGAGGGTGGAGGTGTTTGAGGCGCCACATTCCTGGATGGGAATGGGGCTTCATTTGTGAAGGCTAATATGATTGGATTATAGTGGAGAATTTGGGAATTGGGCTACAGGGTAAATTATATGAGTTGGGAGGCTATTACACTAGTCTAGACAGCATAATGGAGTTTTAAAAAGGTTAGAGATGACAGAAATGTGGAGACAATACTAATCAAATCGAGAAGCAAAGAAAACGGAGGCAAAGATGACTGTGGGTTTTGAGCATCGTTCATCGGAATTGACTGGGAAAATGGTAGCATAATGGTGGCCTAATTAACCAAGACAGTGAATTCAGGAGGAGAGTTGGGTTTTAGGGATGAAGAGAAAGCTGATTTCTGATTTGGATTATAGTATACAATTCATCATAAATCTTGAGTGTACATAAAAATGCTGGTGTGGAGAATGAGGTCAATTTGGACACCATCCAGTGAAAGGAGGTTTGTGTAGTGGATGGAAAGGGACTGACAAAAATGAACAGACAGTTGGCAAATATCTACAGTTAAAAAGATAGGGGAAGGAATGAATAGGAGGCATGCGATGCAATGACATTATCCCAAACAATCAGGAAAACCGGCAAATGCAGTAAGTGGGTAATTTCAAAATTTAAATGTGATAAGCAATGTCCAAAGGAGTAGAATGAACAAAGTGAATGAGCCTTTGGGGAAGTTTTTGGACGTGGCATCTAAGGGATCAGTGCTGGGGAGACACAGCCATTGATTTTTGTTTAAAAAATATTTCAGACCCTACTCTGAACCAAAATCAAAACTAAATAGTGAGCAAAATAAGTGTTTCCTCTGGCTTCATAGAGCTTGCAGTGTAGTTAAGGAAACTCATAATAATCAAATACAGAAATACCAATTAAACTTTTGAGAATGTTCTAAACGAAGAGAGAGGGAATGTATAATAAAGGGCACTGATTTGGACAAAGTGGTGAAGAAAAGATTTCTCCAGAGGAACAAGAGTATAATCTGAGACCTAGAAGGAACTGTGCAAAGAAGGAGGGCTTAGAGCCTCTCAGACATTTGGAAAGCAAACATCACGGTTCTAGGTATGGAGGGAGCATTTGAAGAAGTGAAGAAAGGCTCTGTGTCTGAAGCAACATGATCAAGAGTGTGAGTGGTAGGATACTTACTCATTCCTTCATCTAAATTTGGTGTGCACTGCTCAAGTGAATGCATTATCAGAGGTACGAGGGAGATGAGACTGGCATGGTGAGAAGAAATCAGCTTACGCAGACTTTTGTGCTGCTGTAAGGCATTTGGTCTTTATTTGGAGAGCTATGCAAAGTTATTAAAGGGCTTTAAGCAAGAGACTGAAATTATATTTGTATTTTGAGATAATCACATCAGCCACAGTCTGGAAAATGACAGGGCGGCACGTTTGGATGTAGAGTTCTGTGATGAGAAGCACCTGGCCTATCCTGAGAAGAATTGTTGGAAACTTGGTCTTATGGTAGCGGGACTGGAGATGGCAGCAAGTCGATAAATTTAAGATATATTCAGGAGGCAAAGATCAACCACATAACATGGTGAATTGGATACAGGGGATGAGGTATGGGGAGGCATCGAGGCTGATTCCCAGGTCTCTAACTTAGATTTAAAGAATGGTTGTTGGCACCATTCCAGAAGTAAGGAACACTGGAGAAGCATCAGGTATTAATAGACCAATGTAGAGAGGAGGTTTGACGTTTTTGTCCAAAAGGGAAAGGGAAAATCGTCAATTTGCCATGCAATCTGTCACCGTCCAATTTCTGAACAATAATATCCATTGATCGGGTGTTGGGCTGAGTCTAGCAATATAGGTGTGTGGAGTTCATCTCTCTATTCACAGCTAATCGGGCTGGGGTCTGGATCTAAGCACTACCCCCATTAGCACATGCCCAAAGCAACAGAGTTAACCAGGCCAGAAAGGTGAAAAGCAATGCATTCATTGTGATGGAGATTGCGTTCCTGTGAAGCGTACTGTTCTCCAGAACAAATAACATGGTGGAGAGACTATAATTGAGATAAACAAATAATTAGTACAGAAGGGAACAGATGAAAGTGGAAAAATAGTCTTAAAGAACATACATTATTATATTCAAACACAAATTTTGCAAATATATCAGGGCATGTAAGCACATTCACTATTATTAATAATGTATGTATGCTATTTTATTTTAATTAACTTGAAAACAACTTTTATTCTTTTGTTCAATTGATATTTCCAACCTAAACTCTGAAATAAATACTTCTTACTAAATAAGGTACATTTTGACTCGAAAAGCTTACTTAATTTCCTTTGTCAATGTGCCACAATAGTGATATTTTGCCCTTGAGAATTGTCCGCTTTCACTAACTATCTAAGATCTCACCAGGCAGAGTTCTCCTCACTGTGACATGTCTCCACATTGAAGGTCTAAAGCCATATTTTCCAGTCATCTAAATCTACAAAATATCCCCTAATGGCTAAGAGTAACCTCAGAGAAAATCTTTCCCTGCATGGGGCCATTACATTTCTTTACTCTCCCCGGGTTTATGTTTTCAGACCACAGAAGTAATACATGTTCAGTGCCAAAAAGAAAAAAAAAAAAGACACAATCTAGAAATGAAGTAGAAAATAAAATGTTGCTAAAGTATACCTCCCAGAGAGGAAGAGTGTTAGCAGTTCCGGAAACATATGTTTTCATATGTATCACCCAAGAATTATGCTCTATAATTTTAACTAATCACATGGAATGGGCATAGTTTTACGTTAACTCAGAAAGTGAGAGCTCCAGACATACCTTCAAGAGAAGGAGAGTATTAACAATTTGGTTAATGCATATTTTCATATATATATATCAGCCTATAATTATGTTACATATTTTTTAACAAACAATATATAACGGGCACATCCTTTTGTTACTATGCCAAGTTTAGAGGCTGATTTTGAAAACAGTTTCATGGTTCTCTTTTCTGTAAATAAGGTATTGTCTTCGTTTTGTTTTGTCAGAAGCAGTCCTTGAAACAAGGGTTTCTGGGCAGCATTTTATTTGGAAGTCGAGCCCAGGAAAATCTGGTAGGGAAGTGAGGAAGCAAGAAAGTAAAGGGAAGGCAGTCAATAAAGACTGTGTTCTCAAGTCGGGAAGCACTGTGGGTGGTGCGCTTGATGCTACCGGGGAAATCTGGGAAAGGATAGAAAAGGACTCTTAGAGTTATTTCCCTTGGGCGGGGGTGCTAGAAAGACAGCACGTTTACACGTTGACTGGGGGCTACTGGTGTGTACGGATGAACGGCAGTAGGTGGAGGTGGGGGGTTGTTGTATTAATTTCTGGCACTTTTGACCTACCACGCATGGGTAGAGCCTGTGCCTGCTTAAGAAATAGCTCATGTAATTGCAGTCCCGAGGGTTGCACTGTTAAAGCAGGAGTGGGTGTGGGAGGAGTACAATCATGTTTATTTAATTATTCTTTTACTGATGGACATTCAGACTGATTCCAATTATTCACTATGATAAAGTGCTACAATATCCTTATGCATGCTGATGTGCCTGGTTGACTGATTATCTTCATGACATAAATCTCTATAAGTGGAATTACTGAGGTGTGTTTTGGGATGTACAGAGGCAACTTTCTTCTGCTTATATTAATGTTTCTATGGAATAGCCAGATAATAGCATTTAACTTTAAATTTAACATGCTAAATTTAGATTCAATATCTAAATTATCTAAAGTTGTTTGACCCATTTATTTATTTTATACTTTCCATCATTGCTATGAGGAAAATCAGTATTTTTCATTAAAAATATGTGCTGATATTTGTCTGACACCTACAAACAAATACCTACATGGTATTTTCAAAGAACAACAGGGAGAAGGCTCTTCAGAAATGAGGGCTAGACAAGGAATTCTAAGACTTGATGCCAAAGCATGATTCATAAAAGGAAAGAATGATAAATTCAATTCCATTAAAATTAAAAAGTTTTGCTATGAACTACTATGTAAAGAAGATCAAAAGACAATGCAAAGACTGGAAGAAAATATTTGCAAACCACATATCCAACAAACAACTTGTAGGTAGAATAAAAGATCTCCCAACTCAGCAGCAAAAAACCAATAATCCAATTAGAAAACCAAGGGCAGTGCTGCACATTTCCTAGAAGGGGATATTCAGGTGACAACTAAGCACATGAGAAGGTGTTCAAAGTCATTAGTCATTAGGGAAGCGCAAATTAAACCTATAAGGTATCACTATTTTTCTAGCAGAATTATAAAAAAAAAAAAATGGTGACAATCCCAAATAGTGAAAAGCTGGAGAAATTGGGTAGCTCTTACATTGCCAGTGAGAATGAATAATTGCAAAGCCACCCTTGAAAAATTCTGCCAGTTTCTTATTAAACTAAACATTCAAATTCCATATGAATTAGAAATTGAACTAGTGAGCATTTATCCAGAGAAACGGAAACTTATGTGCACATAAAAATCATAAAAATTTGTATATGAATGTTCATAACAGCTTTGTTTGTGATAGCCTCAAATGGGAAACCAGCCGTTTGTCCTTCAATGGAGGAATGACTAAACTATCATACACTGATACCATGCAATCCACTCAGGAATAACAAGGAATAAACTATTGATACATGCAAAACATTTGGAAAAATCTCTAGGGAATTATACTGAGTGAAAAAAAGCCAGTCCTGAAAGCTTATATATAGTAGTATGATGCTATTTATATAACATTCTTGAAATGATCAAGTTGTAGAAATGGAAATGACGTCTGTGGTTGCCACGGGAGGTGGGAAATGGGTGGGTGGGAAATGAGGATGTGGCTGTGGGTGCGGTTAGAGGAGGGCAATAGGAGAAAGAAGATGGGATTGTTCTGTATGGGACGGTGGCGATGTGTGCACAACCCTGCAAGTGATAAAATACAGACAACTAAGTACACAAACACACGCTCCAAGGGGTACAAGTAAAACTCAGAAATAAGCTCAGTGGATTTTATCAACGTCCATATTCTGGCTGCAATAATGTCCTACTGTTTTGCAAGATGTTATCATTGGGGAAAACCGGGTAAGAGTATATGTGTGAGCTCTAATATTTCCCAAAACTGCATGTGAGTCTACAATGATCGCAGAATAAAAAAATATTTCTATCTAAAATGTAAATGCATATGTAAATATCTATGGCAGCGTCTTTCCTATTTTCTTTTCTTTTTCCTTTTTTTTTTGGCACAGGTAGGCTCTGGGAATCGAATCCGGGTCTCTGGTCTATGGTAACTTCTGAAGAATGCCAACTTTGTGCATAGTCACTGAAAATTGTAACTTTTTCCAATTTGCTTTTTATATTCAAAATAAACATGGTTATTCAAAAGTCATTTACATTCTAAAGGAATGCCAGATAGCTTAATTCATTTTGGGGCAAACCCAATTCATGTCAGGTAAATAAGAACAGTAAAACATGTGAATCACTAAAATATTGTGAAGAGTTCTTTCTTATCTCTTTATGACAAAGCAAGGAAGAGGTAAGTAAGTCACGAAATAGTTTTAAAGAATGCATTTTAATACTTTTTAACCTAGTATTAGACAAACTTCTCTCTTTTGCTATATAGTTGCCTTATTTAATTATCACAAACTATGTGATGGGTCCTTCTATCATCACCCTATTTTTACAGGTAAACAAATACCTACATGGTGTTTATTATGCTTCTCTTTTAAAATATCCCTCTTTTCCAGACAAGGGGCCTGAGAGACATTAGAGTGCCAAGGGCCACGTGGCTAGTAAATGAAAGAACCACCCAGGTAGTCAGGTCCTGGGGTCTCCAATGTCATTTCCGCACAGCGATTTTAAACCATCTATTCAAGGTCATATGGCTACTAGCTGGTAAAATCAGGATTTGAACTCTGGTTCTTAACCACGACACCAATGTTTCCCAAATTGCTTTCTTTTGATCATATATATCAAAATTATTTAAAAACCTGCACCCTCTCCCCTTCACCCCAGCCCTACTGAATCCAAACTTCTAGGGCTAAGACTCTGGAATCTATATTTTCAACAGCCATTGCAGGCGATTTTGATTTACTTTGAAGTCTGAGGCCCATTCATTCTAAGAAGCAGGTTTGCTGTAGAGCTCAAATGAAATAAATAGTGTAATTATAAATGATGCCATATATTTCATCAATTGTAAGATGCATATATATTTTTTTAATTTAACATATCTGCATTGGGACCACCTTGTTACAACTTTTGGTATCTTGCGATCATATTTCAAGCAGAATTGTTTTCTTCTTTTTGGTGGTACACAAAATAATTTTTTTGTTTAGGTTTGATAAACTATGAAAGTTCCCTGAATGGTATAACACAAAAGACATTGCTTATTAAACACTGTTCCCTTGCAGTCCTGGGTGTCAGAATGAAAAGCACCCATCTACATGCTATGAAATCCAGGGTGCTGGGGAGAGGAGACACGTCACCCACCTTACTAGATTCACGTGTCAGCTTTGCCACCTCCTGCTGAGCTATCCTGGGTGACTGAAGGGTCCGAGGCGACGATGTGTGCGGAAACCCTGTGAGAGTGACAAAGCCTTACACAACAGTGTACGTCCGCGTTTGTGCGGGTGCATGGGCCTGGAGTAGGATTATCAGAGAAAGTGGGAAGGATTTGAAAAGTGTTTCCACACATGGCACATGTGCAATGTAATAGACACTACGATTTTTAACTTTACTTGTTTTCTTTATCTATGAATAGTAAGCATGTCAATAGAAGTGAGCGCACATTAATTCTCGCGATGTGCTAGGCAATTTGTAAAGTGTTTAACATAGATTATCTCATTCGAGCTTCCCAACAACCCTAGAAAATCCCATACTATTATTGTCCCTATTATTCCTATTTAACAGGAGAAGAAACTGAATTGTTGCGACACTAAGTTGACTAATATCACATAATGAGAAAGCGGTGGAGTAACAGAATCAACCAAGCAGAGGCAGTGAGAGAACAGAACTTGCTGGCTGAAGTACATGTCAAAGCAAACTTCACTCTAGACTAACTTACATATCGTGGATCCACATCACCCAGGAAGGAGAAGGTGGGCAGGAAACCAAGTTGTAAACATAGTCCCTGCAAACTAAGGATGAGGAAGCAAGAGGAGCATGTGGGAAAATATTTGCACATGTATTGATTGAAATTCCTTTTCAAACTTGGTTGATCTAAATACTCTATTTCCACTTGCTTGTCTCTATGGAAATGCACTTTGTTATAAAACTCCTTTTCTTTCCCTTCTACTGATAGAAACACTCAAGTTTGATTACATTCATGTTTAAATACATTATCCAAATCTACTGTTTCTGCCCTAGACGCTGTACCACTCTGTGCTTTGAGCCTTTGCATGGATCTAACAGTCTAATCTTCCTCTCACTCCACCTTCATGTTATGTATTGAGTTGCAATCTGCATTTGTCCTGAAGAAAATTGTGCAGTGAAGTTAATCTTTGAGATCCCATATCTCTCCTTTTTCTCTTTGCTCCTCCCTGTTCTTTAGACTCTTTTCCAGTGAGTTCAGTGCTTTCTTGGACTATTTTTCTAGTTAATAGAAAGGGGAGATATGATAAAATATTATCCCCAGATATTAGGAATTAATATATCTCCTGTATTGGCTATATTTGCAGTTTGAAAGGTGACCATGGAAAAAGAAACACTAAAAATGAAGGAATGGACTGCTGAGTGGGGAATTTCAGGTCCCAGTGGGAAATGTTAGTTTAGGCAAGGTTCTCTTCCAGTGCCCTTAATTCCCCTTACATTGGAAAGGCCTTTCTGGTGCTAGCTACAAAATGCTAGCTTTGTAGATGATATTATAAAAAGTCTAAATCATTAACAAAGGAGGGATATTTATGTCACAGGAAAAATCATAACAGGATGTGTACCAGTCTCAGTTACTGAACAATTATTACATATCTGCCATGTGCTAGCACTGTACTGCCTTCTTTTGCTTTGGACACATTGACCTGTTGAATTGCATAAATTTTGGAAATTAAAACATATGGCTTAAAGTAATAATGAATTAAAATAATAAAAGTCAATAGTCCTCTCTTTTCAGCAGTTTCCAGCTTTGAAAATTAGTTTGCTTTTCATTATTTTGTTCTATTTGTAAGAAGCAGGTTTTTGCTACATAAAATATTACCCCTAACTAGATATCTTCCTTTAATTATAATTTGCTTTTATGACTCAGTTATATATATATATATATATATTTTAAATATTTGCCTGTTTAATTAAATATATCGTATTTCAACTTCAGTGGATTATTGAAACTCAAAAATATACACTGATGCTTTCTCTAGAAAAATAATTCCAAACTCTAGAAAAGAGCCAAGACTGAATTTAGATAGCAATCATCTGATCACGCTAATGTAAAATTAAGCATAATATCCTATAATTAATATTTTAGTTAAGAGAATCTATGAAGTGTTATTCTGACATATAAGGCTGTCATCTAACACAAAGCAGACAGAATTAGTTTCATTGTCTTTAGTTGAACCATACTATGATTTTGTTTGCAAGCACATTGACAATATTTGCCCCTTATTGAGAATAAAATTGAACTCTACTAAGCAAATAAGAAGCCAATTGGGTTGGCGTCTCATTTTTCTCAGTACACAGGAGATATCTTCTGTCCATAAGATTTCATTAATTATAACTGAAATATGACATTGCTTCTTTTTCCTAGCTTCATTGAATAACTCCTGTTCTAGGATGCAAATATAGCTCAAAATTATGCATTTTCATTTGCTAAGAATTATAAACTTACTGCATTTTAGAGTCTACTGAGAGTATTGTGATAAGTTATTTCCCTGGTGGCACTTTCAACTGGGAAGCAAATCTGCAAACAACGAAAGGATGTTTGAGAGCAGTGTAAGTGCTGTAGGAATTAGGAATATGGGTTAGGTCATTAATTTGACGATTAAGTTTAAAAAGCTTAAGAAAAATAAACAGTAATTTAATATGTAGTTAAAGAACAATTGGGGATAGGGGTAAACAGGGTTAATGGATTTGTTAATGTGAATTGTACCTGCATCTCTAAAACTCCATGGATTTATTTCAATTTATAATCCCAGTGATAAAGGGAAAATTCACTAACTACACAGCAGGGATACAAAGACAAGTGAATTCAAATTTTAGGAGTCATTTATACTTTGTTTCACTCAAATCATTGTCAAGCAGTATTATTTGTTTTTCCCAGAGAAGTCACATTTACCATACAGTGCCCCATGCAATAAGTGATTGAAACTATCTTATTGCATAGCATTAGTGTTGTGAGTCCATAATCAATTATTTTACATATCAGGGTTACTAAATAGAGTTATAATTCTTAAATCATCTTCATCCAGGAAGATTTACTGACTACTTTTTTTTTTAATACAATCTTATAACCGAGCCCTCAAAAAGAATGTAAAAATCAACACACATCTTTAATTGTTTAATTGTGCTTCACTTCAGTGTGGAGTCTGCAAAAGCTTTTTAATAGTGAGAGTAATGATGACATTTTCATCTTAATATACAAATATAATTCTGCCCTAAATATCTTTTGCTTCTAACTCAAATGCTTACTGACAGCAGAAATGTCCCCCCAAATATTAATAGTGTATTGTACATAATTTAATTTATTGAAAAAATCCAAGGGAAAATAACATAAAACTATCTGAAACTGTTTAGCAGAAGGAAAATTTCAAAGGGAAAAGGAAATCTAAATTTTAAGATCTAAGATGTAATTAATAGTCAATATAAATTTAACACAATGGATGTCTGATTAAACTAATACATTTAAATACACTGAGGAGATTCAAGAAATAAAAATAATGTCCTGAAAATCCTGGAAAACAATGAGAGCGCCATACAAAAACAAACTGAAACTAACAGGCTAGTTCCTATTTCATAGAATTTCCCATCATTTTATTGAAAAACAATAATACATTTCAGCTCGTCTCATGGAAAATCAGTACAATTGAAATTTAATTCACCCAGTTGTAAATGTTCCCTTGAGAAAATTATTCCAGTGCCTACCTGGAGTTTAACCTCTGTATTACTCAACGTTTTAAGTTCCAGTTCCTTAATTTCAATATACTCAATGTGGGTTCAAGGCTAGTGAAATCACATTTCATTGATTAAGCTTCAAGTTATGTCAGTAAAGTAATTCATATATAAATATATGGGATATTCATCTCACCCTCTCACTTCAGTTTTAAGTAGTCATGAACATATAATGGATTGATTCTGAATTAATATATCTCATATTAAAATTTCAAGTCTTCAAGTCTTGCTTTCTCCATATCATAATAACATAGATATATATATTAAGCTTATAAATAGTGTGGATATTCACCAAAGAACTTCTTATTTCAGATTTGAAAAAAGTGTTCTCATCATCCAGTGGTAGTTTTTCTTCTAAGCTGAAGTAGAAGATGCCAGAGACATTGCGTTTAAAAATAAGCACTAAGAAAACTAATTGGACGGGTTAGCCACAAAGAGAACATTGTAGGAAATGAAAGAGCTTGGGATTGAACCCTATGCTTTTATTGTTTTCACAGAAAATGCAATAACTCCTCACTGACATCAATTGCCCAGCTGCAAGAAGAGTGTAACTTCTGCTTGGTTGAGACCTGGACGAAGCAATCAGTAAGAAGTCATCAATCAAGAAGCGAATGTATTTGCAGATAAGATTTTTCTGGTTTAAATATCTGTTGAGTGGCCCTGATTTTTGAAAGGCACATTTTAAAAAAAGGTTTTATGATAAAGAACATGCATTCAAAAGAATCCTTTGAAATCAGTCTATTGAAATCAGATTATTTTACTGCTATTTTACAAACAAACAAGCAAAAGCAGATTATGAAAAATGCCACAGCCAATTTCATACAGTCTTAAGTACAGAACTAAATTGATTAATTCCTCTTCAAACATTTTATTGACAGTTAAATTTATTATAAGCTCTTTAAAATAAAAATGCATGTTTGGTGTAAACTTAGTACAGTTGTAATTCATATTTTGTTATATTTTAAAATATAAAACTAAATAATGGGATTATTTTCAATATTTATAACATTATGTAACTGGCTAGCTGGGTTGTAATTCTGTTATAATTACCATAAGTCATTGCCATGCCCGAATGAATTCTGTGATATATGTGAACTGAAGAATTATTGGGTTTACCCTACTGCCTGACATTATGGTGTTCCATGCATCCTTCAATTCTCTTAACGTGAATTTAATGATAGGACCATCTTCAGACTTACTAAGTACTGTATATCACATAGAACCAGGAAGCATTTAAAACCATTGATAAATAGCATATTGCATTTCATTTTGGAACTGAAAAGAAAAAAGATAGCAAAAAGATACCTTCTCTTAGGTATAAGAGAAGATTCAGAGTGAATAAAAGAGAAAAATGAAAGAGCTATGCTATTTTAAAATACTGCATAGTCAATGAGTATTTAATATAAATCCTATAAATATGGTTGGACATATTTTTCTTGCTTTGGGTGCTGTTGAAAAGTAGTAACATTAGGCATTACTTGGCACTTCCGGCAAGTTCAGTGACTTTTGTCAATAGTAGTGTCAATTGTAAGATGTACGATTATTTTATCTATCACTACAAAGAAATGCTGCCATCTGCTATTAAAATAGGCCTTGACTGTAAAATGCATCCTGATTGCAGAGATGTTAAAATGCAAGGAAACAAGCATCTTAAAATGGATGAAACAGAGAAATGGTCCTAATTAATCGGGATCAATTATTGGTAGTAGGAGATTACACGGTATAATTTTTCTCCCAGAAAATTAAAGTTTGATTGCCTGATGCCTTCTTATAAAAGAAGAAAAAATATTAGCATCAGTTAAACTTTAAATACTGTATCAAAACAAAAAATGAAAAGGAGACTATGTTGGTCAGTCCAACTAATAATAAATATAAAAAAGGTAGGAAATGGGAAAGCAATTGGCAAAGAGGTAAGTGCTCTAAAGTTGTCATTATTATTACTAATATTAAAGCAGAGGTTAGTTAATACAATCTACATTTCCTTTATCCCACGCTTTAAAAATTTCCCTCATTTATATCGATTTACTAACAATTAAAGCAACTGAACATTTAACCTGAAGTGAAAAACACTGATTCTAATTCTAAATTAGAATTCTAAATTTGTTGGTTTACATAAATGATCCAGAACCCACTTGAGATTTATATTTCATTTATTATCATCTCATTAAACAGGATTGCTTTGCACATCATGTTCTAATTGTTACTTTTTTCTTCACATTCATATGAAATTTCTCAAAAAATTGATCATGATTAATTTTTGTAGTACCAGCCAGTTCTCATGAATTTCTGAAGCTTTGTATGTTCTTACTGTTGGAACGGTTAAGGAAAGACTTCAGTATTTTATCAATGCTTACTAGGAGGATTGAAACTTTCACTTACAGCAATTTCTTTGTGCTGGGTTACTTAGGAAAATAAGGAGATCTGGTCATTTCCCTGGAAAGGATGCAACACATATTAAAATATTCTGAAAATAGATTTTGTAGTTTCTTATAAAAGCGTCAGTCAAATCAAAGACCAAGGAAAGGTGGTGGCAATGACATATGCCTCTCTCTAGATCTAAAATATTTTTATTGATATTATCAACAATCAGAGTAAAGACAAATTAGTTAAAAAGAGTGATATAGGATGGTAGAGAGAAGTGGTTAGTAACCACAGCAAGTGGGAGTGAAGGCGAAGGGAGATTTAGGAAATGTGAGGCTGAGAGTCCCAGATATCATTTACTTGAAACTCTTTGGTTTGATAAAATAGATGGGTAACTGGAATTTTGATTTCCAATATGCCTAATTTATTCACATTTTATGAATCATATCTGTTTATGCTGTTTACTGAAAGGATTTGGCTTAGCGCAATTCTATCACTACCCACATATTCAGACAGCTACCCCCTCATGAACTATGAAAATACACATTAAAATCCAAGTTCATATCTGCTTCGTATTGTACCTTCAAAGGTTTGACATTTTTTGACATGTATGACAAATTTGAGAGGATACATCAGGGAGCCCCTATTAAAATTTCTTCCTGAAGACACTAATGGGTATGACGCAATGAAGATTTATCCAGTGGAAACAGGACCAATAAGTTATGTAATTAACAATCTTCAAAATGTACATTGCTCAACAAACACAGATACTACTTAACATACCTTACCTGGAAAGAGGCTTTATTGAACATAGCTGTAAAATTATGATTTAAGTTGAATTACTGAATTTGCACAAACATTTCTACAGAATTTTTTTCTTTATTTTTAAAATCAAGCCTTTTCATTTTCCACTACATTTTGTTGTGCTTTTTATAATAATATTTGCAAACGTTATAATTTAATAATTATATCCCAATTACTTGCATACGTTTTTTTCAATCTTAGGGTGTTGAAAGAACATAGAATAATAATATTCCTCTTTAGACAAAAGTCTTTTCAAATGAAGTTAAAAGCTGAGATAATTTAAGGAAAAAGATCTTCAAATTTTCGTAACCAACAGGTTTAAGTGAAATTTACAATGCATTGGAAAACTGGCTGGTTAAAGGTATGGTTTGTCCTCAGGTAGCTCAAAATCATTTTTTACAGGTTTTTGTTTTTTTGTAAAAGTGTTTTTTTTTTTAATCTTGGTAAAATAATAAAATAATATTTCACAATTTGCACAGTCTGACTAAAGGGCAGAGGCCTATTACCCTCAGTGTGTAGAATAAAGCCAGATTTTCAGGCCCAGTTCCGCTGTAGAGTTTGTATGCACTGCAATCACACACATTTTCTTGTTCCCTCTAAAGCTAGGGCCAATTTCACTTCAAATGGAGGTTAGGGTAAGAAATCACTTTTGCGGTTTACCACCTTCTGCGCTAAGTATTATCTTAACAACCTTTTGCTCTGGTTGACCCATTTAATAACCTGGAAGAAAAAGCGTTGCTGCTTCCTTCCAAGCCTGGTCTCACTGGAAGTTATTTTCTAATGGACAATAAGCTGAAAGACCATGGCTGTCTAGAAGGTTAAACAACAAATGTCTTGTCTGCATGGGCTTACGCAGCAGCTTCGGTCCTTTCTTCTTCAGAAGCGGCTCGGTTGTCTTGCCTGAAATTTGCACATATTAGGCTCTGTATTTCGTCTATAAAATAGTTTTACACAAACCACCCTTAGCAGTGCAAGCTTCTGAGTTGAAAATTATTCAGGCTTGTTTCATTGAAGGCACTTGGTTTCCATGGCAATTTATAAAAGATGGTGGTTTGGTTTCTTCGTTGGAACAGATGACTCCGTCTGGGTGTTCACGTGGCCGCAAGCAAACTCCGATAAGCCTGTGTAGTGTGTCAGCTCAGGTTCCCCATCCTGGATAGTAGTGCATGCAAAAAAGAGAACGCATCTCGCCTAGCCATGAGAGGAGGACAACAAAATCAAGGATGGAACGCGGGAGGACGGGTGGGAATATAAAGGCTTTCAACTCTGAGTTTGGATTATTCTCAAGGAAGGTTAACAACCAAAGGTAAAAGGGCCTACATTTATTTAATTCTCTACGTAAAACCTTCTGAAAAGGAAAATAAACGCCAGCTCTTCACATACCCTGTTTACAGTGAGGTTTTTGTTGGCAGGCCATTAGGTTTCCATGGTAACAAGTAAACTATTCATTTGAAACAAAACCAGCCATGACTTTGTGCTTTGACAAGGATTTCTATAGCTCTTTTTGTGTTTTTTGTTTTTCCAGAGTTCAACCAGATGACGCTGAATCTTTCTAGCCACAGAGGTACCTGAAGGTCTCTTTTCTACTCAGGTCAAGATTATCTTTTCTATGTAGTTTGGAATAAGTTATACTTCCATGATGTCTTTTTATCCCCAGTGCTTAAAAATTTTGTTTTTATTGTTTCATTTTTGAGTCAGTAGTCAGTGGAGGAATCTTTGGTAGTTTGTTTTTTTTTTCAATGTCCGTTTACAAAGACTCTTTCTTCATGCCAGTGCCTGGTGAATCTTTTATAGCCTCTGCCAGGATAAGGTCACCTTCGAGGACTTAAGATAGAGATGAGGACGATAACTGGAAAAAGCCATATATGTACTAAAATCCCAACAGCACCGTCAACGGAATCTAAAGATAAGGAAAATAAACGCCAAAAAACACCAAGAAAGAAAAATGAGCATTTCATGCAACCACCAATACAACTTAGGTAAAGAAAAACAACCAGTATATGGAAAACACTTGCTGTGTTGTACTTATCAGTTTCATTCTGAGGGAAATAAATTGAATATATGGTTAGACATTTGAGAACATAAAAATAGTAGCAGGTTTTAGATGTATTAATACGCTCCAAATGCTTGTTAGAAAGATGTTGGGGTGGGTTTGAAACTGAGCTCAACTTCAGAGTTTTGCTAAGCGACATGAAGGTATGCACATTGAGAAGATTTTCAGAAATCCTAAAAGGTGAGCTCTTTTTTTCCAGCATCCAAGAACTTTAAAGCTTGAAGATTGAGAGGAAAACTGATTTTGATGGGAACTAGGAAGGGATTGTGATGGGTGGAGAAATTAATCACTATAACCAGTGGAATATCTATGTTTAGATCAGACCATTACCTATAAACTGAGTAAATGATTATTTTTCTCATGTGATTTACAGAAATGTCATCAAGTCCATTCTGTCTAAAAACCTCCCTACTCCCTATCAGCCTTGCAGTCCCCACTGGACTTGAGAGTGGAGTTAAAACCTCATTTCAAGTGACACTGCTTAGAAAATTCACCTAATCTAGATGGGCAAATACAGGCGTCACCAATAATTCACTAACCTGCTTGAAGTTACAGAATGGCTCTCACCTGGAGAGAGCTGGTATCTGGAAATACAGACATACTGTCTCAGATCTTAATGGTGTGAGCCATAGAACCATTTCTGCTTGGGAAGGGTGTGGAGTCTGGGAAATTAAAAGAGCCTTTATAGCTTCCAGGCTGGTTTGTACTTTGAAATTAACATTAATTTACTATTCACCCAATGTCATTCATCAAAATGATCCTAATAAGTGATTGTTAAATAAATTGATAAAAATGTACTGGAATATTTCGCCACACCAAATAGAATATTTTTGTTTAATTAGTATTACTTCTTATTCCTGATTTGCAGTAGCTAAATAAAAATACCTCCAATTCATGCAGTAAATAAATCTATTTAATACAGCCGTTCACTACTACTACTGCTCTGGATTCATACTGTGAAGATCAGAAAAGAAATCCCATTCTTCTTTGAGGAGAATGCATCCTTTTCTGTTTCAGAAAAGCCTAGTTCATTTGGTAATAGCTACTAGTTTTCTAAGGCAAAATTAGCTGGACCCAGGAGAAATTTTTAGTAAATCTCTTAGTAGAAATGTTTCGTCTAATCACAGCAGTGAAAACACTGATCAAAAATGCTTATTATTGTATACAATCTTAGCTTTTGCCTTTTGACAATGCTTAAAAAATGGAGCTAATTCAGTTTGTAGGAGCAATCACCGGCTAGTTGTTTGCTTCCAACATCTAGAATGAGCTAATCTTTCATTAAACACTAAATTAACAAAGGCTCTGATTTGCTCTAGACCTGTACAATATGAATTTTCATGCTTCTTTGTGTGTATGCAAAATAATCGATGTGCTTCTTGTGTTACGTTTACACCGATCGGTACATCCATACATGCCTGTAAAATTAAAGATGCCAAATAGGCTCCGGCAAGTCCTCCAGCTGGAGGAATTCTTAATCGGAATGATTTTAGGTTTCTCAGGTTCAAACAAATAATACAGAGATGAGGATTTAGAACAGTCTGCACATGATTCTGATGCTTTTCTGCATTCTCTCTCATTTTCTATTTTTATCTCCTCCATTAAAAAAGGGATCTGTGGTGAAAAATTAAACTTCAGATGCAATGCAGCCATAATATTTAAATAATAAGGGTAAAAATTATGATACATATTACTAGATAGGATTGGGATGCCAGCAGAAGAAGAATAGTCCAGAAAAATGCAGTTAACGCTATGATTTAATACACATCCTAAGGTTCTTTACTATACTGGATCTGTTAAAAAATGGTGGGCAAAACTTTAGAACTAAGAAATATATTCACAATTGTTTGTGGGAATAAAAACAGCTATCGCTCCATGAATGTGTATTGAGTACATGGAGTCACCAAACATTTTAATAAAAGTTTAAAATAACTCTTAAATAAATATAAATTTAAAATAATACTAAAATTTTTAACAAAAAAAAATCAAAGTGAACTTACCTTATAGACCTACATCAAAATTACTTTTACATTATCTTGGGCCAAATATGGCTACAATGGAATTTCATACTTTGATTTTAAAATGATTTCAAAATATTAGGGGCTTAGATATAAGAAACTGATAAATAAGCCAACTAAAGGTAAACTTGGTGTTTTAATTTGCGTATCTTCATTTAGCATTAGTACTTTAGCATCACATCAAACCACTCCCAAGGAAGGACACTTACTCTTACTCGTTAGGTCTTCCTTAGCACATTCTCCTTCTGCAATTGATATGTCATCAATGGCGATGTCCCCTTCTATGCCAGGGCCTCGAATACCTTCAAAAATGAGCTATAAATATAAATGAAACAAATCTAAATAGACAGCTTTGATTCACAGATCAATTTCCATTGAGAAATTGAAGAGGCACAGTTATCAGCAATCCCGGTATCTTTTTTCCTTGATAGTTTCCAAAACTGTTACTTACAAAAAAAAAAATTTCCTACCCCAAATAATTGGATCTTCCTTATATAGTTGTGGTTTTCATTTCCAAAGCCCTGTGTTCATTTAAAAAGAAACCTAAACTTAACTGACTAATAAGATAAAAACAGCAACCACAAATCCTACCAGTTTTCATTCTCAGAGAGAAGGAAGAATTTTTATTGAGCAGTCTTTTCATGAAATAGATTCCCCTCAATTTTCCCTAAAGCTATCTCATAGCACAAGTTTCTATAATTTTTTCTAAAGGTTCAATTGTCTGGGTTCTTTGTAGCAGAATTATGTTTGTGAAGCACAGAACAAGGGTTTACCATTCCGTGAAACTGTTTGATCTCTTCCAAACAGGTTGAATAACTTTCTCATATTCCTCGTATTTGCCTTATGATTACCTCTTTTTTCACGATTACCTCTTTGATTTCACTTTTTTAAAACTGTTTTTAATTGTAAAATATAACATATATGCAAAGCAAAAAAGAAATACGCAATACTTTTCAAAGCACACTGCAACAAGCAGTTACAGAAGGATCCCAGAGTTTGTCATAGGCTACCATTCCACCATCTCATATTTTTTCCTTCCAGCTGCTCCAAAACACTGGAGCCTAGAGGAAAAATTAATAGAGTGATTCAGCAGTCCTACTCTGAAACCCTTTTCTCTCGGTTATTCCTCTTCCTTCTCCTAATCTATAGGGACCTTTGGACAATGCCTGTTCTAACTTTTCCATGTCAGCATAAAGAATAGGGGGATGTAATTAATTGATAATCTTGGAGAGGCTAGTCCCTCTGAGTTTCAGGGTTTATTTGGCCTAGGAACCCTCTGGGAATTATAGGTTCCAGGAACACAAACCTACTGTATGAACCCTTTAGGGAGTCTCGGTTGGAGCCCTAGGTATTCTTCAGAGTCAACAGGAGTGACATTGGTTGGGGTTTAGCAGACCACGGCAATTAGCACAATCTAAATGAAGCTTGCATGAAAGTAGCCTACAGAACAGCCTCTTGACTCCGTTTGATCCCTCTTGGCCACAGATGCCTTATTTTATCAAACTTCTTTCCCACTTTTTGGTCTGGAAGGCATTGCTGACCCTTTGACTCTAATTATGGATACTTAAAGAAATTTATGGGTCTACTTAAAGGAAAGATTTCTACATGCCAAAATTAAATATCTAGTAAAGAAAAATTAGTCTAATAGTTAACTGTTTCCAATACCAACCAGATTTGCGTATTTTAATAGAATTTCTAGGCTTATTTTACTGTAACATATTAAAGTGAAAATCCAGTTTACGTTTTTAATTTTCATTTTAGTAACATATATGCCACTTAAAATTTCCCCTTTTAACCACAATCAGTAGTGTTATTACATTCACAATGTTGTACTACAATTATTCTCATTCATTAGCAAAACTTTTCCATCATCCCAAACAGACATTCCATACTAGAAAGCTTATTTTTGTCAAGGCCAATATTTTGTTTTTGTTTGCCTTTTAAAGTATTATATTATGTCTCCTTACAGACAAATTTCAGGTGATTTTTGAGAAATTGACCCATATTCACTGATGTGCCATCATAATTCTTATATTAATAGAAATTTCCAATTAGTAAGCAGAGACATTAATTATCAAGTTTGCATTGTTTTCATTTCCCCCACTTAACTGCAGTTCAGAAGATGGAATAATTTTCATGATTTTGATGGGAGAAAAAGGTTTGAGAAGTTTTTACTATTATATGTGTCAGAAAGGTTGCCTATTTACATATATATAGATAATTATGTTAATAAAGATGAGCCAAAGTCTTTACTTTGAAAGCATACACAACGTCCAGTATAACTGAAGCTAAAAAAAAAATGGCAGTCCAAAACTCAAACATATAGGACCAAGGCAGCAGTTCTTGAATTCTTAGCGCTCAGATAGAATGAGTACAGCACTTTGGCTGCCTGGAAAAAGTGGCTGGCTTTAAACTAGTTATGATCTTTGAGAGGATATCTGGCAAGTAGCTAAAAACAATCATAGAACTCTTTAAATTACAAGTACCCAAGAGTAAGGATTTGGAAGAAAAAAATCAATGGCATAAATATTCAGGAACACTGAATATGGAAAAGAGGAAATAACTTTGTCTGTAAAATATTTCACTCTATCAATGTAACATAATTTTTACCAGTATATTTTTATTATGCTTAGACATTATTTTTTTTTTTTAGTATTATGAGCAATGCTGAGCCAAATACAGGTCATCTAAATACTATACACATTGATAGCATATGATTTTTAAAGGTCTTTATAAATTGCCCCTATAAATAAGAGGTCATTATCCTATTCTTCACTAACAGTGGGTTTTTTGAATCATTTGTGTGTTTTTCTTTTTCTTTTTTTTTAAATGTTTGCCACTTAGCAGATTTAACTGTTAGAATAAATCAATGTTATTTCCACCCCCTTCTTAGTCTCAGTCAGATGATGGTGAGTCTTCTCTCCTGCAGATAATAATGGGAATGGATTGTCAGCCTGGATAGTGTCAGAACTGAAAGATTCCTGCTGATTGAGATTCTGGGTCCGTAAAATCAAATATTTTCACCTCAGCCACAAATCTCATAATTTGCTGGAGAAACAAGGAGTGGCGTCATCACCAGAGCACTAAAATTTTGCTTTAACCAGATGCTTAGAGGATTGACCAGAAGACATTTTTGATTTGTCTCGTGGCCAGACTTTAATTCTGGAGTAAAAGAGGAAGGAGAAAGTTTTAGACAAGAACATTTGGTATGCGTAAAAGGGAAACATCTTTTAATTTTGAAAGATTGGTGTGGAAAGTGGGAAAGGAAAAGAAGTTATCCCAACGAGTGGAGTAAAGCCACGAGAAAGAAAAGGGAATTGCATTTCCCTATGCTGTGTGGGGGGTGGGTAGCAATATGTGGGTGAAGAGTCTAATAGAATGCGCTGTACCTGTTCGCACATGAAATCTACATAAGATGAAGCTGAAGTTGTAAACTCGTCACTGGGAAGGGTGGTGGAGAAAGAGGCTTGGGGGTGCAGAGAATTCTATTTTAGCTTTGTAGAGGTAAGTAGTTGATAAAATCATCCAGTTTTCTCTACTTAAAAGCACATACTTATTTTTGCCGAGTAAATTCTCACTACCTGAAGGCAGAAGTCAGAATAAAATAACAGGAGTATTAAAATAATCAAAATATCATGTATAAATCATGAAAATCATTCCTGAACTTTTCAAATATGCTTCCCCTGACAAGGCAGATGCTAATAAGATCTTGCCATTGCTCAAAGCATTTCAAAATTTCTTCTTACTGCCTTTAAAGTATAAAACACTCCCTTTCCTATTAATTTTCTTTTTCTTCCCTTCGTCGTGCCTCCGTGAGAAACTTGATAAAGAATAGAAAGTTGGAGTTAGTCTTGTTCTAAAGACATCACAGTCCCCAAGAAGAGAGGATCTGATGATTATCCCAGCCTTGGTCCGTGGCAGGGCTGAGAAGGCATGTTAGGGATCCTCCTGGGGTAGACGTCAGTGGCTTAACTGCCATAATCCAATGTGTGCTGGCTCCTGGCAGATTTCTACTGTAAGAGTGCTGCTGACAGAGCAGTAAATTACCAACCAACACAAGTTAAGCTGTTCTATAGACCGAAGGCTGCCTGTAACTAGAATCCACCCTTATGTGAACACTTCATTCCTTAGCGGTCCTGCATGAATGAAGTGTCAGTCATAACGGTTAGTTACAATGTACATTTACCCTTACAATTTTGGAAAGTACATTTTATCATTGCATAAAGTATGCTCATTACTTTCTGTTTAAGCATAGCAGGAGTTTAAGATATTGCATGGATATTAAGCAGGGAATTAGCTATTTCAGAGATGCTGTGAAATACAACGTCTGACAAACTCTTGGTGCAGTTATAATTAGCACTTTTAATATTTATTTATAACTTATGATGATACGAAATCAAGTCCAACAGGCCAGAGAATATTGTAGTCTTCTTCAGGGTCCTCCTTAAATAGGAAGAGAGAGACAGCCAAGTCAATATGTTAGTTTTTATTTAATTTCCTTGGCAGTTTTGATATTGAGAACATATAGATCATCACTGGACTTCAGTCTCACCAAGAAATGTTTATTGCATTTTTCTGTTTATGCTCTGAATTCCAACTCCAATCAGATCTTTGAATTATTATAACTGAACTTTTAGATTTCAGTAGATTCATCAGTGGCTTGTAGACTAGGATTTAGAGTTTCCTTTTTATTGTCTTTGACTTGAGGTAGATTATAGGAATAAAATGCATGGGTATTAAATTTAAAGAATGCACCATGGCCAAACTTTCAAATATTTATATAAATAAATCCTTAGTGACAAATATCATTTTCTCAAACATAAAGATGATGAATCACAACAATCCATTTCAGCACAATGTATTTCAACTAGGAAGACATTATCTGTTTGCAACAAAAAAGCATGCATTATATTCTCTTAGAGAAGAAAGACTCTCTATCTTAAGCAGTTAAATTGTCATATTTTTATGAAGTCCCATTATGATTATGATTCTACTATTAAATTATAGGGATGAAATTATATTCTTTTCCTCTTCAGTACTTTTGAAATGTGTTGTTTTAATTTGCTTGAAGAAGGAATTAACAGCATCTAGATACCACTGGAGAAAATGTTAAAGTTTAATTCTCTTAAAAGAGAAATCAAATTATGAAAAACCTGTTCTTTTGCATACAATTACATTGATATCATTTAAAACATTTTCCACTAACTGAAATGACAAGTATAAAATTTCAATGTTTTCAGAGTGTGCACACGAAGTTCAGCAAACTCAGTATGTAAGGAATATGCCTAAACAAAAATTAACTCCTAATGTGTAAATCAAAATGGAAATTTTAAGAATTTTATGTGCACTTATTTGTTAGAATTACACCACAGAGAATTGTTTTAATTTATCAATTGACAGCTTGTTATCTACAGTATAATGCTTTCAAGCATATAGATATAGATGTAGATAAAGAAAGATACAGTTGATGCTACTAAAGCTAGTGTTCAAATATAGTCTCTCAGTAAGAGAAGGAGAGCCACAGGCAGTGCTATTGTGTAAAAGCAGGCAGTACAATTAAGTGGGGGAAGCAAAGGACACAATGCATTTCTGTTCATTGGACTTCAATGTTCACGCTGCCTTCTGCAAACGTTCCCAACAGAAATCACTTTTGATCATTATTTCGAAGTCGCGTGGAAAAGCCTTACTTTAGTTTGAACTTCAGCTTAATTTGATAATTGGCAGTTTATTATTTAGGGAAACTTCAGATTATGACTAAATTTGAAATCAGTCATTAACATTGATAATATTACCTTTATTCTATTACTGTTTCTGGAAATTACTGAAACATCCTTCACCATTCAAAAAAAAAAAAAAGATCTGCAAAGAGGCAATATAAGATATGAAGTGCATGGCTTTGGTTTTTTTTCTCTGGAAAATTATCCTAAATATTAACAATGAGTTTAACTTCACAAGCTTCTGTCAATCCAATTTATGGGGTAAATGTCAATTGGTTGTCAAAGTTTCTAATCTGAATTAACATGGGATTTTGACTGTTGGCCAAGACAGAAACAAACAGACATTATTGAGTGCTCTATTGGAGAATGTTATTGGGGGCTAACTCAGGAGCCTTTTTTAAATTGCCCTGAAATTTGATTTAGAATGCTAGATATGTAACTCCATGAGCATGTGATATCTACTAAATAAGGATAATATTTTCTAGATTGCTATTATTAATAGTTATATCAATATAAAGGAAACATATTACATTATGAGTACTATAATCAATCACTTTTCCATCCTTGCCCAGTATTAAGTATTTGCGTGATGTATGTTAAATTGTCTCAAAATGTATTTCTAAATCTTGGAAAATGGAATATAAGTGTAAAGACTTTGCAGAATCACCTTCATTCTAAGAATTTTGTGGATTGTAATGTCATAATGTCTTTTTAGACATTTCATTCTGGAAAACAGTGGTAATATACTACGGAAAAAGCAAAGCATTAAAAGAGATGGCTTAAATATTTTCCTTGCTGTAGGATGTAAAATAGAAGTGACATTGGAAGACTGACACTATATTTATTTTATTTTTTGGAAAATTGGCTCTAATTCCTACAAATCCAGAAAATCTTATTTTTTATCACAAGCACTGATCATAATAGATTAAAGTCTAGAAAAAGAACCTCAAAAGAAATTTCTGTAGCATTAAACTATTTGCTCTGAAAAGTGCTACACAATGATTTTTTAGCTAGGCAAACCAATTGGAAATAATCAAAAGATATTGCAAGGGGTTATTTTTTTAAAAGGCTTATGGATCAAGTAAGACATGCAACTCCAAACAAATAAAACAACATAAAGTATCAGTGAAACAGAGGCTCAAGGTCTGTTATATTCCAATTACAATCTAAAAGATAAGAGGAAAGCCTTCCACTTGAATTAAAGACATCCTAGAATGACATAAAACTATAGTTGAGTATGGCTTACAGCTTGATTTATTTGATAATATATTTTTTACAGTTGTTACCATGCTTTCCTGTTGGCACTAAATGCTGAAGCAACTACTTCTGACAAACCTGATGAGGTATAAATGATTTTGAGGTATAAAATACTTTATCTAAAAAAATTCAAAGCAATAAGATACTCATATTAAAAACGAAACAAAAATTTTAAAATGGGATGGGTAGTAGGTGTGTTTCATGTTTCCTCATAGAATAAAGGTTTACTCACTAGACCTAGAATATGTTAGGAAAATAAAGAACACAGAGAGGCAAAATAAAAATACAATTTTCTTCATCTTCATTTTTCCATTGATAATCTACATAAATTAGAAATGCATGATTCAAAGTCTTTGCTTTTTAACTCTTTCCAGCCCAAACAGAGTATCAGGAACCATATTTCTCCTCCCACGTGGAACAACCAAGTAACTAGACAAAATATATGCAGCAGTGGTTTTCAGGGCCCTAGACATTTGGTAATGAAGCAATGCCTGAGAGGTGGGAGCCAAACCAGGTGAGCCCTCTGATTACCCTGCTACTACTTTGAGAATGTTTGCAGACCAGAGTGCAAGCTGAGGAGCCAAGGTGGAGCCTGGTTGAAAACCTGAGTTGAGGAGATACAATTGAGAGTCCAAGTAAACCAAGGCAGCCAGAATTTGCAGGGCAGAAAATGAGATTGCAGTGAGTTCAGCAGAAGGTCCCCGTTAGATATTCAGTACAATGCTGCTCACAACACCAGCGTGTGGGTACTGCCTCAGAGCCGGATGATAATTATGGGGGTGCATTTGAGGTAATGGTGCCCAGCTCACACAGGACCTGGAACAGTGAGTCTTCCCACCAGCCAAGCTGGAAAACCTCATAATTCATGGGGCACTGGGTAGAGGAAACAGAAGGCTATTGACTCATTAATGAGGAATAATTAGTCCTAGACTAAAAATCTAATAAATCTTAAAAGCAAGATTGAAAAGGTTTAAATTGTTTACCCATGACTTGCATCCACATACAAACTTAAGCAAATTTATGGAAATACAAAAAGATCCAGCACATGGCAAGATAAAACGCACAATGTCTGGTAGCCAATAAAAATACCAGGCATGCAAAGAGTCAGCACTATAACCCATAATAAGGTAAAAAAAATCAATCAATTGAAACTAATCAAAAGCTGACACAGATGTTAGCATTAGCAGACAAGGACATTAAAACAATTATTAGGATTGCAAATTTCATGTTCAAAATATTAAGAAAAGACATGGGCAATATTTTAAAAGTACTCAAATTGAACTTACTGAGATGGAGAGGACAATGACTAATATGAAAATACACTGAATAGGATGGAGAACAGATTAGATATTGCAGAAAAAAATAATTAGTGAATTTAAGGACAAAAGAGAAGATATCCAAAATGGAACACCCAGAGAGCAAAAACATTTAAAACATGAGAAAGAAAAGCTGTGTAACACCTTCAAGGCACCTTATAATGTGCAATTAGAGTCTTCAAAGGAAGTGGAGGGGTAAAAATATTAGAAGAATATTCCTGATGTGAGTCAAGAAAGGTTTCAAATTTAATAAAATCTGTAATACCAGAGATCCAAGAAGTTCAATGAACCCCAAGCAAATGAAGAATGAAGAAAACCAGATCAAGGTATGTTATAATCAAATTGCTCAAAATCAATGATAAAGAGAAAATCTTAAAAACAACCAGAGGGAAAAAAGTTACAGTCTGCACAAAGGAATAAAATATATGGGTAACAACAGATTTATCCATGGAAATAATGCAAACCATGCCAAGAAGGCATCGTTAAACAAGCAGCATCGTTAAAGCTCCGAAGGGGGAAGGGAAAAACTATCAGACCAGGTTGCTCTACTTGGAGGAAAATATCTTTCAAAATTGAAGATGGGATAGGGCAGTGCACAGGTGGTTCAGTGGTAGAATTCTCGCCTGCCGTGCGGGAGACCTAGGTTCGATTCTCGCACCATGCAATTTCCCAAAAAACAAAACAAACAAAAAATTGAAGGTGAGATAGACATTTTAAGATATACAAAAGGTGAAGAGATTTCTTCAACCAACCCATATCACAGGAAACATTCAGGCAGAATGAAAATGATATCAGATAGAAATACAGATCTACAAAAAGGAAAAGAAAGTACCAGAAATAATAGCTACACTGGACACCAGCTATGCAAACCCAGTCTGACTTCTCAGGTGGAAGGAGGAGAAGAGCTGAGTACTGAGGAGAGAGAAGCTCTCCGAGGTCTGGAGAGTTATGAATAAAACTGCTTTGGACATTCTTGGTCATCTTTTGAGGTCTGAGGATGGACATTCCTGAGCCTACAATGACTCTGCCATGATCTTTAGAGAAGAATAAAAATTTTTGGCTCTGCATTTACACTGGCCCCTTGATTCCTGGTAACAAGAGACTACTAATTCACTCCCTTGAAACTCCTTTTATTAAAAAGCAATTCTGAGAACAGGATGAAATCAGCCGAATCACAAAGACAAACAACTCCTTTCTTCAATATTGAAACATCAAAATTGGAGCTAGCACTCTGCCTTTTTTTAAATTTTTTTCTTCCCCCTACGAAACTCCATTCATTCCTTTTCCAGGAAATATTCTCTTCAGGATTCTCTCTTTTGCAACATCCTGAATAATATAGCCATTCCCTTGTAATACAAAACAAAACAAAATCTGCACCTTTACACTGAATGTTAAAAAATAATAGAGAAAGAGAACCAGTTGAATAAAGCATATAATATCCTAAAAAATATCTGCCAGATATTCTATTAATTCTGAGCAGTGAAACAAGTTTAGTTAAGATGTTGGTTTTTCAATCTCCTAACCACTTTCCCGTATTTCTCAAGAGTGGATATGTGCTATATCCACCTATGAACTGCAGCTTCCGTGTCTGTGACAATAAGTTATCAATTGCCTGCTAATGAACAAATCCATTGAACTCAACCGGCTTTCCAATTTGGTTTTCACTTTTAAGAAAAAAATAAATAAATAAACTCTGTGGGCACTGAACTTTCCTGGATTTCTAGTGTTCTAATTTTAAAAGGAAATACCACCTAGGATTACACCCCTTTTCCATAGTTCATCTTGTGGTTTGGGCAGCGTTCTGGATGACTGCATGCCTCAGTCCCCGTTTGCATGTCTACTCCTCGTCCCTTTGGCAGTGTCTGTCAGCTACTCTCATAGCCTCATGCAGCACACACTATCTCATGATTCCCAAATACACAGCATATCTCAGAAGCTTCAGGCTCACCTACACAACTACTTCCTGGATATCTTCAAAAAGATCTCCTCCAGGCATTTTATATTAACATTTGCAAAATAGTAGTTAGCATATTCATCCTCAAAGCTTGAATCATTTTTCCTTTTTCTCATTTCAGGTGATGTGACCTATGAGCACTACCCAACACTGCCTCATTTGAAACTTCTTGGTCATTCATGACCCCCCCTGCCCCGCCCCAAATTCCAAACTTAGAAATTATCTGGTAGTTTGAACATCTAGGTATTTCTTGAAATCACCCTCTTCTCTTTACACAGCTCCCCTGGTTTGTCCTTTTCACAGCTTTTTGTGGATTTTACAATGGCCCTAACTGGATTGCCAGAGCAGTTTTATCCCCATGAACCAGTTATCCATACAACCTGCGTCATCCCTCTGAGTAACATTGTGCAATGTCTCCCTTGCCTGAGCTCCTTAGGTTCCTTAACCTTGTCTCTCATGAGTTTTTGATCAATTTTCATGTACCTAATTTTAGATGACCCTCGTTCTGGTCCCTAGTAAATCCTGTGGTATAAGGCCTTGATGCCTTAATTTACTCTGAGCCCTGCTGGAATAGTTAGCCTTTTCTCTGCTTCCCAAACCCTCTCCCTAGTTCCAATTTTACCTGAGATAATAAGCTTTTCTTAATTCTCCTCCCTCACTCCTCTCGTTGCTATCTGTTCTCATAGTCCCTTGTGCACCTCTTTGTTACTGAAATTATTACAGGCTGTGATTTATGTGTTTAGATGTATATTTCAATGTGGGTAGACAGTCAGTGTTAAATGTTTATGCTGAGCATTGTGCTTGGTACACAGGAAATGCTCAATAAATATTTATTGAACTGTTATCTATGTCAGTAAATGATAGTCCTGGAGATGCTCAATAAATATTTATCGAACTGATGTCTATGGTAATAAAGGATTGTTCTGAAAACAGTATTAATGCAAGTATTCCCTTAAATCCTCATTGTAAATGTATTTAAAACTTTGTGTTGGAGAGGCAGTCATGCAGGAAGCAAAAGTATATCTAAAAATATTAGCTTTTTGGAAAGAAAAGGCTGATTGAGGCCTGTATGGATGTATACATTTAATATTAAGGTTACTTCGATGAATAATGTTTTGATTCTGTCATCCCAGTTTAATTAAATTTAATGATATGCAGCCATAGATTCATTTTTCACAATTTTATTGTCTTTCATAGAAACTAAATGCTTCTGTTATTTCCCAATGTTTATGTGCTTGCAAATTAAATTGAATACTCTTACTTCCTTAATGTCTACCATTGAGGACAACTGCAAGCATTTTTATCAGACTCATTAGATTTAGAAGTGCAATTACTAAAGCAAAGCAGTTAGAATTTTATAGATTAGATTACACCAAAGATAACCATGTCCACCAATTAAAAGTTGATATAATGGGAGCAATCCCTGATTTTCCGCACCCTTACAACCATTCATCATGAAATTCCCCCAATAAACTAGTGTGGGAAGAAACATTCAGTGTTATAAATATAATTTCATAAAACGGATCTGAATTCTTTCAAGATGTCAGAAAGAATAAAGCTATAGAACATATCAGATGTCACCATATTTTAACAGTATTTCATTATATTTTAAAGATATGAATAAAGATATTGGTTTAATGAATAAAATATATCTGTTTTTTAAATTTACTAAAACAGCATTATTAACTTCATGGAAATTTTGTCTCTCATTGTGACAGATAGAAAGTTGTTTAAAGTTCTATGATATTGATGAATAGAGTGAGAAATTACTAAAATGGCATCCACTCAAAGAGACACATTTCAATAAAAGTATATAAAATCCCTCAAGTACGATTCAAACAGATTAATTAAAAACTGATTATCTAGCTTCCCTAATCCTAAGAGCCTATTTTGTTTATCCTCAGGGAACAAAAATATATGCCTGTGGTTTTATATAAATGGATTGTATTTCCTTGAGGCAAATAGTTTAAATTTTGATGAACACTGTGTATTTAAACCTATTACTAGCCAGGTGTAAATAAAAAAGCAAGGGGGCACAGAGACCATCAGGAGATAGAAATAGGGTAAGATAGTGGGTAATTGGAGCTGAAGGGATACAGACTGTGCAACAGGACTGGATACAAAAACTCAGAAAATGGACAGCACAATACTACCTAACTGTAATGTAATTATGTTAAAACACTGAATGAAGCTGCATGTGAGAATGATAGAGGGAGGAGGGCTGGGGACATAAATGAAATCAGAAAGAAAGACAGATGTTAAAGATCGAGATGGTATAATCTAGGAATGCCTAGAGTGTATAATGATAGTGAAATGTACAATGTAAAAATTTTAAAAATGTTTTGGCATGAGGAAGAACAAAGGAATTGCAGGGTGCTGAAAATAGATGATAATTAATACTTTAAAATGTCACCTTATGTGTGAGACTAAAGCAAAAAATGTTTATTTGTTACAAAATTTAGATTTTGACTAGAGCATTTCCTAATATAACTCATGTAGAGAGTTTGATTGAATGTCATAAGTACTTGGAATCTCAGGTAGGATATGAGATTTTGTTGGTTTGTTCAGAGTGATGCCCCGATGAATCCCAGAATGATTTGATCAGTGACTAGAAAAGTATTTGCAAGCCCCCTTTGGGGAATGGTGAGAGTGGGGAGAAATTCAACTTCCCCAAGTTGAATTCTTGATATTCTCCCAAGCAGTGTGGAAAACCAAAGCTATAGGCTGAGCCCCCAGGCTTGGGGTTTGTTCACATGAAACTTAACCCCACAAAGGATAGGTCAAGTCTACTTAAAATTTAGGCCTAAGAGTCACCCCCAAGAGAGCATTTTTTGTTGCTCAGATGTGGCCTCTCTCTCCAGCCAACACGACGAGCAGTCTCACCACCCTCCCCCTCTCTGAGTAGGACATGACTCCCAGAGGTGTGGACCTTCCTGGCAATGTGGGACAGAGATCCTGGAATGAGCTGAGACTCAGCATCAACGGACTGAGAAAAACCCTAGAATGAGCTGAGAATTAACATCAAGGGATTGAGAGAACCTTCTCGACCAAAAGGGGGAAGAGTAAAATGAGGCAAAGTGTCAATGGCTGAGAGATTCCAAACAGAGTCGAGAGGTTATCCTGGAGGTTATTCTTATGCATTAAGTAGATATCACCTTGTTGTTCAAGATGTAGTGGAGAGGCTGGAGGGAATTGCCTGAAAATGTAGAGCTGTGTTCCAGTAGCCATGTTTCTTGATGATGATTGAACAATGATATAGCTTTCACAATGAGACTCGGTGAATGTGAAAACCTTGTGTCTGATGCTCCTTTTAGCTACTATATCAACAGAAGAGTAGAACATATGGAATAAAAATAAATAATAGGGGGAACAAATGTTAAAATAAATTCAGTTTGAAATAGTGGCAAATGAAAGCGAGGGGTAAGGGTTATGGTATGTATAGTCTTTTTTTTTCTCTATTATCATTTTATTTCTTTTTCTGTTGTCTTTTTATTTCTTTTTCTAAATCGATGCAAATGTACTAATAAATGATGACTATGCACCTATGTGATGATATTAAGAATTACTGATTATATATGTAGAACGGAATGATATTTAAATGTTTTGTTTGTTAATTTTTTTTAATTAATAAAAAAAGTTTAAAAAAAAAGCAAGGGGGCTTTTTCTCATTTGTTAGAAAGATTTTAGAACTAAAGAGAATCAAAAATTATGCCAGGTTTCTAGTGTGCATATCACAGAATCTGAACATTCACAATCTAATGTTTGCTCATGCTCTATCTTTATCATTGCACCCATTTATAGCAACCCATCGACAGAAGAAACTGTTCTTACCTGAAATGAAGCAATCGGATAAATACTGATGTGGGCCTCATTCCATCTTTGCCCTTTATTCCCACTTGAAGACCACAGTGGATTTTCTATTGTTGTCTGCCCTTTCAAACGCAGATAAACATTTAAAACACCTAAAAACAACAATGAGATTTGATTTGGTGTGTCTGTTGTTTTTTCAAATCTGTTTCTCCTTGTACAAACTCTTGTTAAGACTTTTTTAAATGGAACTTCTCAGATCACTCTAGTGCCTCATCGTCTCATCCCCTCTCATGTCCTATCCTGCCCTTCTGACACTCAGCATGTGTGATAGCTGAGTAATGGCCACCAGAGATAACCATGTCCCAATTCCTGGGACCTGTGAATGTTTCCTCAGATGGCAGAAGAGACGTGGTAGATGTGATTAAGTTAAGGGTTTTGAATGGGACATTAATCTACATTACCCAGGTGGGTCCAAAACATAATCACAAGTGTCCTCACGAGAAAGATGGGGAGATTTGACACAGGAGAGAAGATCATGTTAGAGAAAGAGAAGACGCTATTCCATTAACTTTGAAAAGGACAGAAGGGGACAAGTAAGCCAAGAAATACAGGAAGCCACTAAAAAGTAGAAAAGGCAAAGGAGGGGATTCTCTGGTGAAAACTCCAGAAGGAACCAGCCTTGCCGACCCTTATTTTGAACTTCTGTCCTCCAGAAAGTTAAGAGAATAAATTTGTTTTAGCCACCACATTTGTGGTCATTTCTTACAACAACAATAGGATACTAACATAGCTTGTCATCATACTGACTAACTTGCTCAGAGTCTGACTCTAATTTGTTACATCTTATATTAACATGTTTTATAGTTAATATACTGTGCATCCAACTCTCATTTTTCTTCTACACTTGATCTTAGCCAAAAGGCCGAGAAGTGATTCATTTTTCTTCTAAAAAAATTATTTGAAAGTAATATAAGGAAAGCTTTTGACTCATTTATATGCTAGCAGTTCCATGTATGGTACATAATAATAATAGTATATATGATTTTCTTTGCTGAATTTCTTTATTTGTGAAGTTTCCCACATTTTTCTTTGATTCTTTTAAAATATTCTTATTTCATTGAAAATACTTATAATACTTCTCTAAAGCCTTTTTCTGTAAATTCAAACTCTAACACTCTTTGGTTAAGATTTGTTCAATTATTTTACTTTTTTTTCTTGACTGTGGATCACACGTCCTGATTCTCTGATTATTTATTGAATAGTGGACACTGGGGGTATTACAATATCAAGACTTGAGATTCAGTCATTTTCTCTGAAGACTGATGTTTCTTGTTTTAGCAGACTCTTCAATTTTGACTTATCGTATTGAAGCTCTACAGGCTTCATTTTAATGCTCGTTTAGATCTGCAACAGTCCAGCTTGTTCCTTGAGGCTGTGTGACTTTGTGGGATGCCACCTCCAAATTTGTCTTCCTTGTGCCTCTTCTTTTCTTGTGACTTGTTTTTAGTTTTTTTTTAGGAAAGGAGTAGAGTAGACTTTCCTCTAGGGTATGATTCTATCCTACAGGGAAACCTTTCTGGTTTTCTGTGTTGCCAGGAGTTTTTAAAAGCTCTCTCCACTCAGACATGGCTGAAACTTCAAGACACCCTACTGCTTTTCTCACAACTATTAGATCTCCCATCTCCGTTCTGCTTTTAACCCCACGACAGCTGCTCTGTTGGTATATTGAGCCGTGGGTTTTTCGATTCTCATACATAGTCAGCTGAGCATTGAGCCAGACTCAGAGGAGTAGAGAATTTTGGAGCCAGCCTTGCCTACTCCTTTTTTTCTGTTACTCTGCTGCAAAAATTCCAAGTACTTCAGCTGCCCAGTACTTTGCTCTCTGACCCATGACTTCTACATTCTGCTTGAATTTCAGGTCTCAGTTAAGGTCAAGAATTGTCTCCAGACACAGAACTAGGCTGTTAAGGGGACAAGTTCATTAGTTTCCATTTTCTCAGGGATCTCAGCCTTGCCATGACATTTTTTCAATTTTCTGAAAATATATAAATATTTAATAAACCTAATATATTTTCCCCATTTTTATAATTGCTGATGTAGTAGGGCTAGTCTGGTAGCAGTTACTGTTGTAAGGTTTCAAGAAATCCTGGTTTTGATAACTACTAAAGAAAACAATATAAATTTTTGTTATAATAATATTATAATATTTATATTATAAATAATATAAATTATTATTAATGTCAAAATATAGTTTGAAGTGTACACATGTCTTCTATATGTTCTATATTTGTTCATGTGGATATCAGACTCAAATATTAAAATCAACAGGTAGAAATCTGTTAACTGTTATCTTATACCTAATTATTTCATATGCATTTCAATATATATTTAGCTGAAATTCTCATAATTAAAAAAACCCTCATGGGGGAACTCCTTGAATTTCCTTTGAATTATTTTATCATATATTATTTTATCATATATATAGTTTAAAAAGGAATATAGATTTACTCTGGGATTGTTTCCAAATACAGAAAAGCAGAAAAAACAATATGAAACCACTAATAATGGATATACACAGTTATGCACAAATATACATATAACACATCTGCAATTACCTGGTATACAATAGCTTATCCTTCAGATTTTCTGTAATTTTAATTCTTTATATATAGGATTGCATATATTCACATTACCCAGACATGCATAAATATAAATACTCACTGTTTAAGTTTGCTAAATTTGCTAGAATGCAACCCATCAGAAATGGATTGGCTTTTATAGAGGGGATTTATTAAGTTACAAGTTACCATTCTAAGGCTGTGAAAATGTCCAAATTAAGGCACCCAACAAGAGGACACCTTGTTGGAAGAAAGGTCCGTTTTCTCTGTCCAGGGTTTCTCTGTCACATGGGAAGTCCCAGCTTCTGGTTTCAAATGGCTCTCTCAGCTTCTGGCATCTCTGGGGGCTTCTGGCATCTTCTGCATCTCCAAACGTCTGCGTCTGAGCTTTCTCCCAAATGCTCCCCTCTTGAAGGACTCCAGTAAGCTAATTAAGGCCCACTTTGAATGGGCGGGGCCACATCTCCATGGAAACAACCTAATCAGAGATTCCACTCTCCAATAGGCCTGCCCCCACCAGATTGGATTAGAATGAAAAAACCATGGCTTTTCTGGGCTACAAGACAGTTTCAAACCAGCACACTCACGTTTCAAATAGTGAATTCTTCACATCAGAGCTGTCATTTACTAACTAAATGATCTTGGCTTGGTCTCTTAATTTTTCCTTGACTCAATATCTTTATCAGGCAAATAATAAAATTTTAACTAGCATAAGCTCTTTATGCAAATTCAAATGATTTAATGTGTGCAAACCATACATTACGCTCACACATAGCATTAGGCTTACTATTATTGTCTGTCAAGATACTCAACTACTATTTCTCTATTTCCCCATAGATGGCATAGACTATGTTAATGCGTTTCCTAATATTGAACTATGTTATATATTGGAATAAATTTCACCTGTAATGGACGGTAGCTCTTTTAATATAGGGTTGTTTCAATTTGTCACTATTTTACTTAGGAATAATGCATGTAGAGTTATCCATAAAATTCTCCAGTTTTTTTCTCTTTTGACTCTTTATGTTACATTTGCACTTTTGGCTTAAAAATCTACTATTTTCTATCTTTTTACTCATCAATAAGGAATGATCTCAGGGTTATTTATCCTCCACATTACTGTGTTATTTTCCCCAGTGTAAATTCCATTCTTTTTTATTCTTATGACATTTCTTCTGCTACTGTATCATTTATAAGTACATTTTTCCTATCATCAAAATTTCCTTTATTTACTTGTCATTTATCTAACTCCTATTTTTTCTGTCCATTGTTGCACCACTTTATTCTTTATTATTTCATAATCTTATATATTTTATTGAGAATATGAAACATATACTGTGCAAATTTTACTTTCATCTTAAGTAAGTCTTTTTCAACAGCACATGCTTCTTCTACTGTGTTCATGTTGGCTTCTTTTTATACCATGGACTCTTTATATGGAGCTATATTTTCCTTGAATGTATTTTCTTCCTTTTTATTCATCCTTAAATAAAAAGTAACCCTGTTTTTGTATTTTTCCCTAAACCACTTATGGCACATCTTCTTTTACATGCATGTGAAGACTGATGGACCCTTCTCTAAGGGCTAAAACTGCAGGGTAGGTTAATATGAGGTTTTATTCTTATATCAACATTTCAACCTACGGAGCATAATGGACAGGTATTTATGTCCCAGGGACATTAAGAGTGGGATTTTCCCACTGCATTTAGTGAGCCCCTGTGGCATGGAGTAGCTTTCTGAATCCATCCTTCTATCTCTCCCAATACGTTTTTTAGGTACTTAATGCAGCCCAATTTTTCTTGCTTCTTGGTGCACCAGAAAGGTCACCTTTTGCCCAAAGGCACTGCAGTTTCTATTTCTGTGTGTTGTAACTGCATTATGCTTTCCAACATTAACCCACAAGGAGGAAGGATTTCAAGGAAACTAAGCCCAAATAAAAATTTCTGATAAACAGTAAATAAACAGATACTATGTTTTCAGACCTATTTGTTGTCATCTGACTAACAGCATAGTATGTAGTATGCATCTTTCAGAAATGCTGAGGAATAGTTTGTGCGTGGATCAGGTAGGAGAAGCCTGGCTTATCCGTTCAGGGCTCTGCCCCTCCTCCATGCCATAACCCTCGAGATGAGTGGTCCCTAGCTGGGCAAAGCTATGATGCTCTCCTCCGGTTTTTCATGAGACTGCGACGATTTTTCAGAAAGGGAATTATCATTCATCCTTTGTTATCTTTCTTGAAAATAAGCCCCATTTAGCGTCTCTCCCTAAATCCTTAAATAGCTTGCTTATAAAGAATGAAAGCTGTCTCCCCATCTACCAATGCACCCCACATTGTCTCATACTTCAAATATAATTCACTGGTTGATTTTAGACATGATGATGAAAACAATATTAATAGACAGAAATGATTTCAGCAAGTTTCAGTTCTTTAGTTTACAAAAGGG
This sequence comes from Tamandua tetradactyla, assembly GCF_023851605.1. Classification (NCBI taxonomy): domain Eukaryota; kingdom Metazoa; phylum Chordata; class Mammalia; order Pilosa; family Myrmecophagidae; genus Tamandua; species Tamandua tetradactyla. Next base: position 5,944,330 of record NC_135340.1, on the reverse strand, counting down.
AATTATGTATTAACAGTTATTTAAACTTATGTTCAGGTGATCTGGGTCAGTAAAATTAGAACTTGTAAAACAGAATAAAGCTATTCAAGTTAAATTAGATTCAGCAAAGCTGATTCAGCATAGTAGTATGGTTTTATAGTAAGAAAATTCCAAAGTGAATATGATAGATTGTATTAATACCCCTTAAGAGTAATGTTAAATCCTCAGCGGCATCATGTCTATGCTTTAATAGGTACCAGATACCACTACATAAGAATTGAATCATCCCCAAAGATTCTCAAATGCTATATACTACCATAACACAAGTTTGAAGTAGCTAAGCAACACTTAAGCTGTCTTTTTCTTTTCCTTTTTTTCTTATTTCTCATCTATTGATCAGTACTTCTCAAGAGTCAATTGCAAAAGCAAAGAGAACTCTGCTCATGTCTGGTATTTAAGGATTGCAATCAAAAAGGCTGCATAACTTAACTTCTCTGTTTTCTCATGAGCAACAATTTGAGAACTATTGATGGCATGATGCAATAGCATGTTTTAAAAATCACATTTTAATATTATTCAATATAAATTACTGTGTAAGATCTCATTTGATAAATATTATTTACCCTTATTACTACTTAGTTCTCTTTAATTAAGTCATTAGCATAATTTTATTTTAATTATTTTAACACAAATATGTATTGCACAATATTTTAGATAAATCATTTACATCAAGGCCCTAAAATATCCCTACATATTTTCCAAAGATTCTTGAAATTATCAAGTTCATATGAATTAATTTGTGATTTGATTTACTCCAGGGACCCGGGATCACTTCCATATTTCTAATAATATCAGTAACATTGACTCATTAATTTTAGTTTCACATTTAGAAAAACTTAAAGATGTATCTAATTTATTTAGCTTTAGGCAAGATTTGTGTATATTGACAGCTTATTTCATCATTTGTTCTATACACAGATATAAAATGGGAAATTACAAAAGCATTATTTTCTGCTTCAGTAGAAATGGTTCATGCATCCATTGACATTATTTTCCAGGATATAACTGCAATGTTATCTTAAAACTAAAGTGGTAGTTAATTATCTTCAGTTTTTACCATACCTGTTTACACCCAGTTGAACTGGGATATGAGTGCTCCCCAAATTTTCCTAAAACATAGCTTTCGTCGGCCTTTCTCTTTCCTCTGACATAGGTCCGGTGCCTTTGTACATTTGTGCACTAATCTACCACTACATGTCATTTCTGCTTTCTCCCAGCTCCGCCATAAGGGACAGTCTTTCCATCCTCCCTCATGCCTTGGCTCCTATTTCTCACATTTTCCAACCCTTATCTTTGACTTCTTGCTTGCATACCTCCTTTGGGGATGGTTTATATTCCTTCTCTCCCACAGAAACTTTATTTTAACTTTGCTTTCCTTATTGTCCTCTCCTCTGCTCATCCACAGCAAGGTCTGTTGTATGCTTTTTGATGTATATTTATTACTCTCAGTAGATGACAAAATTTTCACTAAGGAGTTTGTACCATAATTCTCTTTCATTTTCTATAGAACCCAAAGCATCACTTGGCACATAGCATGTGCAGCTCATACTACTGAGTTGAAATGGTTGATTCAAGACATAAGGTGGGGGGGTGGATACTCATTAGAATAAATCCTTACTTTCAACGAAGTTAGTTCTAAAATGTTTGGTACACCAGATGAGAAGTAAAAACAGTTAACCTATGTGCTTACCATTAACATACTAATGAAACAATGTCTATCATTTACACTGAAAATGAAACATATATTTAGAAACACCAGCCTCTCTCAGTCAGTTCATATCATCAGTTATGTGTAAACATACTCACTTTCTACTATACATTTTCTGAGAGGCAATAATGGATGCATACCTAAATAGAAGGAAAATAAGTTTCTAAGTAGTTGGTGATTCTAAACCGAAGACTTGAAAGGTAAATACATCAGAGATACAAACACAAACATATATATATATATATATAGCCTTATTATATATATATATAGTCTTATTAGAAGGTTTGTGCAAGTGTCTGTAATGAGATTTTGATTACAAATCATAGCTGGATTCTATCCACCTCCTTTTTAAAATACATCTTATTTTAACAAAGCAGATTACTGAATGAATGTCTTCTACCTACAGTACTATTTTCACACTGATGATATTGCCATTATCAATTCAAATGAGACTTCAAGGAAACCATTGACTCAATATTAATAGAACAAGTGCTTTAATATCAACAATCGTCAAAACACTCACTCTTTGATAGCTATTCTATAATAATTAAATGAAGAATGCTAAATAAGTTTATTTCCTCAGCCCCCTGGGAGCTCTTTTTTGCAAGAAACTTAATTTTGAGAACTTATAAGAATGCACATACACTAAAAATTATCTATTTATTTTACTGTGATCCTTTTATAATCAATATAATCAAGACTCTACAGAAATGGTTTCTGAGTTTAACATTTTTCAGGTCTAAAATGCCTGTTATATGATGTCTAACTGCAGGGAAAATAAACCCACAAATATGTGAGCGGAGTTCCTACATGAGCAATGCATTGATGATAAAAGCAAGCATCTCAATGCTTTGAATTCTGATGGAAAAAAAAGTATCATTGTTGATCAAATCCAGAATAAAAGTCAGGCTCCCAAAACCAAGCAAAGGATTGTTACCTTTGCCAGCTCTATATTATGCGTAAAACATGTTAATCCTCACTTTAGTATTTTTGAATGTCAGAATATTTGATGCTTAAAAAACTTGAATCTAACTCTTGCTAAAGGATGGCTTGGGATACTCAATTAGGAGACGCGTAATGGTGGGTTAAGACTAGAGTCTTTAACATCTGTTTCTACACTAAAAGTGGGCATGATAAGGTGACACATCTGGACCATAATATTTTAACAAGACACAAATTTTATTCTTTAAGCTATTATGGTGTGTCAATATATAAAATTTTAATTTGAATAAATTCATACCTTTGCTATAGTACTATGAGTGACAAAATTACTCATTATGTTACTGTAGGTTACTTTTATAAAGTTTTCTTTGAAATCATTAAGAAATATGTGACTCCTTTGCTCCCCTTTATGCTTTATTTGCAAGAGCACTTAGACACCAAAATTCAGAGTCAATTTCAGTAATTTACTTAAAGCTTCTGACTTTTGCTTTTCTCATCATCTTTAAATTCTTAGTGAAATGACCTTCCACATCCAGTCTAAATCCAATACTCTCAAGTCCTTTGTTCTGTTACCCTTCTAATGGACCCAGAATGTAAAATATCTAGTTTGGATCAGTGTTTTAACCTACTGAGCATTTGTCGCTCAAGAGAACCCCAGTTCGTGCTGCCCAGGAGTTACCAACCTAGCAGGGGCCAGCATGACCCTGGATGACAGAGCTGTGCCCTGGCGCTCAGGGAAAGAGCAGCAGGGGGTCGGAGCCTTCTCCCTCATCAAGGTTAATTCCCCTCCCAGAGCTCCGAATTTCCATTTCTTCATGAAACTTGATTCCCTCTCTATGTTTTCTAAATCTCAAAACCTACCCTTTCTATTAACTCTTTTTCCTCCTAAAAAGAAACTTACACAGCCCCACATTTTCTACTTTATTACTTTCTCTTCATCCTCAAAATTCAAGAAAGAGTAGACTTCATTAATTAGTTAGCTACTTTTCCTTTCCTCCCATTTGTCCCGTGCTGAAATCAGCATTTCAGATGCACATTATTGAAATTTTAAGAAATTCTATGAATTATTCATAAGTGCCTTTTGTGGTTTTATCTTTAATTTCCTGCTCTTGTAGGATGCTTATATCTCACACCCTTCTTTTAAGAAACAAATGAAATGAATATTTTACTAGGTTTTTAATAAGCCTGTATCATATCCATTGACCTCATGTGAAGTTCAATTTCTTTGCAAGAACATTAGAAATTCAGTTGATTCATCAGAAATCAAAATTCCCACTAATACCTAGAGAAATGCTGAAATTGTCTTACCTTACTATCATTAGCCAGATACTCTATCATGTACATCTAAATCAAAAGTTAGTTGAAAGGTAGTATCTTGCAGCTTTCATTTGGAAGTTTGTTTTTTCTTCAATCAAATTTAATACAATGCTTTAACTCCCAAGAAATTGCATAAACGCGGCAGACAACCTCTGAGATGCTCCCAATCGTGTCTGCCTCCCATCATTACATTATAGGTCATCTCCTCACTTTCAGAATGGAAAACTCCATTCTCATGTGCAGAATAAGGCAGATGCTATGGAATGTCACTTCCTAGATTAGGTGATAAAAAGTTGTGGGTATGCCTTCTCTCTCTCATGCATTGCTTGCCCTGGGGGAAACATGCTGCCATGCTAGGAGGCCATGCTGTGGAAAGGTCCACATGCCAAGGATTTGAGGATGGCTGCTGTCCATCAGCCAGGATGAAACGAACCAGCTGTTTTATAATGTTCTTGCAAAGAAGTTGAACGGTGGGGAGGACACAAGTCCTACTAGGGACTGAGGACTGCAAAAGCCAGGTGAATCCGTTCTGCAGCCTATCCTCCCCAAGTCAAGTCTTCAAATTAGAATGCAATACTGCCTGGCAGCTCGACAGCAGCTTCCTAAGAGATATGGAACCAGACGCACCAGCTAAACCATGTCTGTACCCTGTATTCCTGACCCACAGAGACTGCAAGATAGCACTTTTTGTGTTTTAAACCACAAAATTTTGGGTAAATTTGTTACAAAACAATAGATAACAAATACAACCAGTTTGACTTTATGTCAAGAGGAAATCTCTTTTCTAAGTTTAAAAACCATTGTGGCTCTTTATCAATGAAATATTGTCTTTTATTTACAGTTAAAATGGCAAGGGGTGTTTGCAGTTACCCAAGAAATAATAACGGCAATTATTTTAGGCTTTTAAAATCCAGGAGAAGTCAGTTTTTGAATCTGTATTTCCAAAAGAATAAATAAAACTGGGAACGCAGTTTGTAAACTTGTAACTATAAATGCTACCCAGATTTGCAAATGAATGAGGGCCTGAGAATAATAGGTGTAGAGGTAGGGTTTCCCCCACAGGCAGCCTCTCCCTATGAAGCAGCTCATCTTGTCCTAATTGATTCTCTCAGTGACCGGCACAGATATTTTTACTAGATTTCAGTAAGCAGCACGACTCTGCCCTGATGGGGGGGACCCAAGTGACAGACCTGATACTCAGCCCACAGCTAAGCAAAAAAGTACTGCTCTCCACACCGCCATCCTCCAAATAATCAGAATAAAACCAACTGGAAATCAACAATAAAGAGGATAAAAATTCTTAAACATACAAAGTTACAATTACATTAAAATTATCTTGAACTCAGTATAAATATGCTGAAATTTTGAGAGGGAGCCCAAACAGAGCCAGTTTCATAAATAAGGTAGATATATTATTATTACTTAAAGTAATTCAAAATATTGAGTTTGGTGTTTACTTAAAAACCAATAGGAAATACTCTAGTTCCCTGGTAAATTTGAACAAGAGAATGAAACTCAGTGAAATACATTCAAATTAGAGATTAAGTAATATATATGTTCAACTGAAGGAAATTATCTGAAAGCTAATTATTATCTACTCACGATAAATAAGGTGTTTTGGCAATTGTGTAGAGCTGTTTCTCTTCATAGCCTGTACCACAGTGCCAGCAGGGCTACCCTGCTTTTGCAGTCTATAATCTAGTTTGCATTTACTTAACTCACTGTTAAGATTTACTTTCCTTTATCAAAGGTCCCATCAGGCTTCTTGAAAGAATTACCCACTGGCTATCAAATAAAAGACCAAGTCCTTAGCTGAAGTTTCATGCTCCCCTGTAAGGCGCATTGCAGAGTGGTGAAGCAGGCACACTCTGCCTGGATTCCTGAGTTATTATGGCTTCACCACTTATCAGCTATGCTGTGGTGAGCATAGCAATTAAAATTCTCTGTATTTCGGCTCCCTTATCTAAGAAAACAAGATGATAATGTAAATGAACACAAAAGTTTATTGTTAAGATTAAAAGAAATACTCCTTGAAGAGTTTAAGAAGAGTTTCCAGTGATTATTCTATGAATGTTAGCTATCACTTCATTATTGCTATTATCATTTCTATTCAAGATTCAGAGCAGTTTAAGATTGTGAGTGCCTCCAATCTGATAGACTTGATGTCTTATCTCGTTAAGCTTAAACTTCAGCGTTCTGAAAAAGGAATTTTTATTTCTGTTCTATAAATGAGGAAACTAAGAATCAGACATTTTAAGTGATTGTTCCAAAGTCATAGAGTAACTAAGGGCAATAGACCAGGGGCAGCCCCATCCTCCTGCCTTTTCATTGGTAGGGGCTACTTTACCAAGCTGGTCAGGTGGTGCTCCAACGTGGAGACCACTGGCTAATAGTCCCGGCTATGGCGTGAATCCCAGCATGACCAGTGTTTTGCCAATTTACATGAGCTCTCACAGTTTATTTCTACGTGATACTTGACAATTCACACAAGGACTGTAAAAAAAATGGACAGCAATGCTCATTCTTATTGAGAGGATTACATCACTTAAGTTTTGTGTAGCAACTGATATATATCAAGAGCTTAGTGCAGATGTATTTTATTAGTTTATATCAATATGTTTAACACCACCTTAAATGTCCACAGTTCACTTATTCTTTGGTAACTTATTCCTTCCTCTACTCATCTCTGTGTATTGAAAACTTATCCTATTTACCTAGGAGACATGTTTCCTTTGTCCTGAAGAAGTTCCTCAACTAAATTCAGGCACAGCATCCCCTGTCCTCACTCCGTGGACCAATATGTGCTTCACTCTTCAGAATGTTGTCTTCTCTTAGAAAGGTAAAACTGTGTTTATATTGTATACCATGTGACATCTGGAGTCCATGTGGGGTCTGGGGCAGAATTCTATACTTAATCATTAATTTTGCTGCTAACGGTATAGATGTTTATACTAAGTGGAGTAAAGACTATAAATAGGCTCATATCAGTTCATATCATATAGTTCTAATTGTGCTGCCAAATGATTAACACGATGAAACAAAAAATGTCATGTTTACAGCTTTTTGGATTTGGGGATTGCACATAAATGTGGGTCTGCATGAGCTTTCCCCCCACGGGGTTCTGCTAGGTCCACTCTCTGCATTCCATGGCATTCCCTTGGCAGGGCTGGCTGTTCATTCACCTCAGCTGCCCTTACAGTGGGGGTCCCTGAGAACACCACATCGCAGATGCTAGGTCAGTTCTGAAATCTCAGTAGGTGTGTTAGACACAATTTGTAAATAAAAACATTCAGAATATGCAGATGGCTGCTACAAGTATTCTTCCCCTATAGATGACAATACTAATCTCCATCATTGTTAATATGCATTGTGTCATGCATTAATTAATTGTCATGATTAATAAAACAATCAATGAATAATTGTTTTAAACAAACTGCCTAAATTATATTGGCATTAATTTCACTGGAAGATAATTAAACAATTTAACCCGTTTCTAGTTTTTCTGAGTTAGGATTCCAAAGAAGGTAGGTGATACTCTAAAAGTTCAAATTCTAACCTAGATTTGGGATATTAAGAAAGGATGGGTGTTAGATTCTTAATATATTTTGCAATTACCAGGTAACAACTAAAAAATTAATATCATGCTTTGACTAAAGCTGCTTTCATGATGTGTGTCTATGGGCCTTTTAGTCTTAATTAGTATTTCCTTTAGAATGAACAAAGTAATTCTGCTCCTCTCACCTATATGTTGTCCATACATGTGATAGAAGAAGCTGAAGCAATATGCAGTATTTGTGGGTCCGTAAGGGTTTTTGGGAGCTATGCTGAAAACTGGGCTGAGAAGCCGAGCCTTTTCACCTTCCAGTCTGGGTCTTGATGTCTCAATGTACATGTAGAAACCTTAAGACAAACAAAAGAAAATTTTAAAATAGATTATTATATATTGAAAACTTAGATCATTAAGCAGTTTCACAGTTTTCATACAAAGTGAAGAAATTTAACCCCATTTATGAAAAATGTATTTGAACATGCATAATTAATGGCGATTTTAACATAAAAAGCTAAAGAATAAATAATTTACATAATTAAGTAAATAGTGCTTAAATATATGTACAAAATTTGGGAAAAAATTTGAAATTATAAAAAAAAATCCTACCCTTCAACTGTATAATATATCAGAATTCTAAGAGAGAATTAATGTCTACATCCTTAGGCAATAACTAAATTATCAATACTGAATACACAAATTTAATGGCTTATTCCCAAATTTTCAAATCTATAACAAAACATTTTCATTCATTTCATACTAATAGCAATTGTAAGGGATCCAGGCTGGGATAAGATTCCTGTGGATACAACAGCAACCTTCTACCTTCCTTGGAGCCACTACGGTCCGCACTGGGTCCTGTGTTAGGCGTGTATTTTGTATTTCTTGTTGCAGTACTTTGTTTTGTCCAGTCAAAATTATCTGTGTCATCTTGGGTGAACAAACAAATGTTACCATCTTCAAATCCACAGTGAAATTCTCCTGTGAAAGGAAATTAATAGAAACATTGCAGAACTCATAGGAAACAATGTATAACCTTACATTGTAAGAATAATGCAAGATCATAATACTAGCACCAGGAGGGTAATAATGCATATGATTAAGACTAGATATAAAATGATCACAATTTGTAATGAAAAGAAAAATAGTATTAATATGTAAATCTGTACCTTATTGGATAATTAAGGAACAAACCGCTTTATTCCAAAATATCCAGATAACTGAATTAGAGAAAATAATCTATGTTTGAATTGCACATGGAGAATCTTCCCAACTTTAATTTTGCAAGTATAGGTACAATTAAAACAAAATTGCCAATTGGAAAATCATCTTTACTAATTTATTTGAAACCATTTAAAACCATATACTTGAATTCATCACTTTTATACCATATCTGTAAGTGCTTTCATGCATATCTATTTTCACAAATGACAAAAGTATGAATGGAGTGAGATATAGGTTATTGTTTTAAATAACCATCATTCATAATGTCTTTGAATGTAGGTTTGCGAGATGTTTGAAATTCACTTGCAATAAAGTAATGAACAGACTTTATGAAGACCAGTGGAAATCCTGGCATTTCTTGGATGCTACTACATGCTGACTTCTGACCCAGCATAAATAGAGACAATTCTCTTCAACGTCCCTGAAATGTGAGTACTATGTTTCTAGATATTAAGGGTTTTCCTACTGGGAACTGCTCTGTTTGAAAAATAGGTGCTGAAAAGGAGTTATTAATGCCCACCAAACTCCAACTTAAACAGGGTATATCCTTAATTGAGTAAAATTAAAGTGCTTATATCATGTCACTGAACCTCATAACAACTCTGTGAAATTACTGTAATGGTCATGAGGCTCCTAGAAAATAAAACTTTGGTTAAGGTCAGCTAATAAATGGTGAAATCAAAACTGAATTCTGATTTGCTGGAATTAATAGTGAATATAATTCTCTAAAGAAAAGATCCTCCCATTTGAGGTTTTTGTTTTAGAAACAGTTTAGGCTGCATTGTTTTGGGGAGTGGAGTCCCTGGGGGTGGAATTATGTCCCTGCCTTAACTGAAAACCATTGACACTCACAAATAAAACAGAAGGCTTTTCCCTTTTAAATTGAAGAAATAAGGTTTTTGTTTGTCGGTTTTGTATTTTGCTTTCCAGACTAACTTGCGCTGCGTCTCATGGTATTTATTTATATTCTGTATTCTGGGCAGATAGTTACGAGAATAGATATAAAGATTTAGGGGATAATAAACAGTAACTTTCTGGATAAACAATGTTCCATGCCAGATATTTTTTAGCATATATTTATGGCATGGATCTTGACTTAGGCAAGTCCATGGTCTCTTGATGCTATCAACTGAAGTTACACAGTCCCTGCACCGGTGTGCTTGCATGCACGTAAAGATGCTCTATTAGATATAATATCAGATTCCTTTTGTGGCTGCTTTGGGTTCATGACAATCACATAAGATCACTTTGATTTCAAATGTTTTCGGTTGCTTAATTATATATTTTATATACACAAACAAGATGTCAAAGGACAAATATGAGGATTTCGATTTATCTAGAATAGAGGATTTCATTATAGATCTGCCAAATCTTACTTCTATGTGATTTTACACTATGTATGATGAAGTTTTAGCATACCATCTAACTATATGTTTTTGTAGAAAAAAGTTGGCCTGCAAAACTGAATAATTTAAAAATGTTTTTTTTAAATCTGAATATTTAAGAATCTCAAATTAAAATTAATACTACAGCTTGTGAAACCTCAAAAACAGTCATGCCTTAAATTTTTTGTTATTTAGGTTATTTTATACATAACAGATAAGTTGTTTCCAATAAATTTAAAGGAGCTAAAAGACTGTAATAATTCAAATCAGACAAAGAAACATAAGCATTCTTAGGAGATCCTTATAAATTTTGGGGACATGTATCTCTACAGTGAAGAAACCTATTAGTGCAAAGCTGGCAGGTAAAATGGAAAAAGAAAACACACCATAATTTAGTACCATAACAATTTTATGATTATCTTATCACTTAATATGAGATGATTGTCAATAGTTCAAAGAAGTTTATTCATAAAATTTTATTGGAATAAAGAGTATTTTGATAATGAAAATGTACTGATCTGGATACACTTATCAAAAGTCAACACAAAATCAAATGTTAAAAAAATCTTAAAATCTTAAAGCTATAAAGTCTGGGATTCTCAAAAAGATATTGAACTAAATCTTGATTTGGACTTGAATTTTTCACTGTGTTTCCAACAACAGTGTGATTTTGGCTGAGTTTGAGGGGCACCACAGAAATTTTTAAAAATTTCAAATTTTCTGCCTTACCTGGTCCCCCAAATTTTAATTTTTCCATTGATTCCCTCCCGATGTGATAGAGAATTAATGAAAACTCAAGGATAAATAGTAAAGGTTGCATTGCCCAGTGACCCTCTTGAGTTTACCTACTTTCTGTAGTCCTTCTTTAAAACGTGCAGAAGTCTAACCTTACATAAAAAAATCTCTCTCATGGTCTGACATTTTAGAGTGGGTTTTCATATTTAATCCTCTTAGCTCAAAATAGTTTTCAGAGATACGGTAGTTTCCTCACATGGGAGTACTTTTCAGATATATATGTATCTTGTCTTGTGCTCACAGCGTCTAATATAAAGCAAAGGAAGGCCAAAAAAAAAAAAAAAAAAAGGCAATTCTCCAAAAGTTTCCTAAACATTAATTTTATGGACTTCAAAACCAAAATCAGACCAAATACACAATTCAAACTTTTAAAACCTCTTTATAGAAGAAAATCCCAAGTCTACTGTAGAAGTATTTGAAAAATACAGAAACTCTTTTCAATCCCATTTCCCCTTCTTTTCAACTGGGTTGGCCCTCAGGGATTCGGGCTTGTGGTTTGGCCGGAAGTGTCCTTCTGAGTCAGCGAGCAGGACACGAGGCTCAGAAAGAACTGCTCGACCTTCCTAGGGACATTAGACTATGGTTCTCTCCACAACTAATACCCTTTCCTTTCAGCTGAAAATTTGAATCAAAAGGTTTTCTAAAATTATGAACAGAACAGCTTTGTCCTTTAAATTATGGAAATGATTTTTTAAAACCTAATGAAGACCCAGATGGTGATAATATTTCATGAGCTCCCTCTTTATATTGATAGTTTCAAAATGTTTATTTGGGATTGATTCACTTAAGGAATATATAAGTTGATGAGTCAAAAGAGTGTTTAAGATTAGTTTGACTTGTTGCCAACATATAGTCTCATATAACATTTATTATCATAATGAATATAATATGGTCCAATACTCTCCTACAATCAATATATTCCATAAGGTGCTTCAGACAAAAATAATTTACAATTGATATGCCAGTATATATATGCTGAACACTTTTAAATCTTATTATTATATGGTTATTTTATGGGGAGAGAATATACAAGTATCTCCTTCATTTAAAGAAAAAGTAACTCAATCATAATGGAAGTACTTAATAACTTCAATTACTTTTGTGACTCATTTAGCTATTTTTCCTGAATTATTCAGTTTGCACTTTCTGATGAATTTCATTAACAATATATGTGCGTCCTTCATTAACAGTAGATCGCATTATGTGCTCCATCCAAAGGCACATCCTTAATCCTAATCCACATTCCTCGGGGGGAAACATTCAAACATTTGGAAGATGCTACTTTTAGCTAAATTTTGACCAGCTGAACCAGGCGTGGTTTTCAATCTGTGTTCCCGGAGGCATCAGAACGAGAAGCGATGGAAGACAGAAGTAAGAGAAGCCCACGGGGAGGGGCGAGGGCCAGAAGGCAGCAGAAATGAGAAGAGCAGAAGGGAGAGGACATCATCACAGGAAGGGGCAGAGATAAAGGACCAGGATGCCCAGCACAGAGCACTGCTGTTTTTGCGGAGAAGTGTTGTCCTACCAACTCCTTCATAAAGGTACTGTTGCAAAACCGTGAGCCGATAAATTCCTGTTGTTAAAGCCAAGTTAGTCTGTGGTATTTGCGATAGCAGCTTGGAAAAGTAAAGCAGAAGGGAACTTTTAATGAAATGTGGAGAAGAAGCAGTAAGGATTTTGTAACTAATTAACATATCATTTTAGTTATAATATAGTATATTCAAAACCAAAATCAGACCTAATATACAATTGAAAAATTTAAAACCTCTTTATAGAAGAAAAGCCTGAGCCTATTGCTGAAGTATTTGAGAGTGACAGAAACTCATTTCAACTCCATTTTAATTCTTTCTCCTTTTAGTTTTCTGGGGTAGGGTCAGAGGTTGAACTCCAAAGCAGCATGGAGATAGTTCAGAAATGATGGACCCCTGTGACATTGTTTAATATGACTTATGAATATGTCAGAATTTCTTACAGAACTGTACATAAAAGAGGGTGAATCTTTTTTATGCAAATTATACCTCAGTAAATGTGAAAAATAAAATGACATTATAGCATTTAAGAAGAAAATAACAGGTAAAAGCAGATGGCGCAAGAAAAATTAAATTTCCAAAACACAAACCTGAAACAAGATATGGGTTTCTTTTATAAGTTGGCCTATTTTTCCTCTCTTATTGAATAAGAAGCTGAATCAATAAGGAATGGCTTTGTTTGAGAAAGTATTTTCCTTCTATGTGTGTGGGACCTGAAGGCTCTGAGGGGTTATAGAAATCAATTTTTCAGGGAAAAAGTATGTAATTGCCAGCAACATGAAAATGATTACTTTTGCTATGTGAGAGAAATCATTGTCTAATATTTACTAAACAATCTCCATTCAGAACAATGCTCGGGCATCTTTTTCCATATTGAAAATCCATTTTAAAAATAAAAAAGTATACTGTCAAGGGAATTTTTTAACATAGAGAGCCATGGTGATAATTATTTAAAAATAAATTTAAAAATCCAACCCATTCCTTGACTACATACAAAATTGCTGCTGAGGAAGAGAAGTTGGTAAGTATGACCTAAAATGCCCTATGTAGTACTTATTACTTTCTAAAAATCAAAAGCAAAAGAAGATCAAGATCCAGGAGCATCAAAGCAAGTACTAATGCCTCCTATCCTTTCCTTTATGGTGAAACCCAAGTATGCCAGTGTGAAACTGTTATGTACTCCAGAAAAGTCATGTCTTTTTCCCTGATCCAATCTGGTGGAGGCAGCCATGTTTCTCTTAATCTTGGATGAATAGTGTAGGGTGGAAACCGTTTGATTGGATTATTTTTGTGGAGGTGTGACACCCAATTGGGGGTATGACTTTTTGATTAGATGGATATGAGACTCCACCCATTAAAGGTGGGTCTTGATTAGCTTACTGGACTCCTTTAAAAGGGGAAACATTTGGAGAAACTTCAGTTACAGATGTGTGGAGAACAGTTGCTTCAGTGCTGACAGAGATGCAAACATTTGGAGTGTCAACAGAGAGAGGAAATGCCTAGATGGAGACATTTGGAGATGCAGAGCCCAGCAACTTTACCATGTGCATTTCCATGAGATATTAAGCAAGCTAGAACACAGAGTTGTGTCCCAGGGGAGCTAAGAGAAGGCCCACAGATGCTTAGAGAGGAAACCACTGGCATCAGAAACTGGGAGCAATGGAACCAGGAATAAGGCCCAGCAGATGCCAGACATGTGCGACACACATTGGCCTTTCTTGATTCAAGGTTATCTTCACTGGATACCTTAGTTTGGACATTTTTATGGCCTTAGAACTATAAACTTGCAACTTAATAAATTCTCTTTATAAAAGTTGTCCTATTTCTTGTATATTGTATTCCAGCAGTATCAGCAATTCAAAATACCAAACTTCTTAAAGAAGTAATGAAATTCTAATACTTCCTATCTTTAGGGTACACTTTTGGACTTCTGTAGCTTTGATGTAGTCCAGCCTCTTTCAGCTCTGCTCAGTTATCTGAACATGGCCTTCTTTCAAATGGCTGACATGCCTCTTCTCAGCTGCTTCACCTAAGAGGTCCCCACTCAACTTTCAAGAGCCAGTTCAAAGTCATCTCTTCTATAAAACTTTCTTAATTGCTATAACATTAATAGTATTTATTATATTGTCTGCAAGTAGTCTCTTAGTAAATGCTTCCTCTACTATGTATTTTTCTACACACTTTGTTCAGTAAGTGGAAGCTGTTCAAAATATTTTGTTTGAATTGAAATACTAAATGGTCAACTATTTCCTGTATTTAATCTTTATTCTTCCTATAACAACTCTTCGTAAATGTTTCTACTGAAAATGCAATCAGACAGTTTACTTCCAAAGAGATTGTAATGAATAATAGTAATTAAACAGCAATAAAGTTTGTAGAAGCCAGGGAGAACCTTATTTATGCAATTAAATTATTTTGAAACTGTCCTTTATATGTCCTTTTGACCAATGACTATTGAGCACCTGCTAAATTTGAGATACTGTGCTAAACACAAAGATAGAGAGCTATAAAGGAAAAACAGATACAGATCTAACTCTCAATGATCTTATAGTCTAATGGAAGATATAAGAAATATACTAATAACTATGACATAGCATTATGTCATATTATTTCTCTATGCATTATGAGAAATCTAAAAGAAGGAAGACAAGGGAGGAAGAAATATTTGTGCTAAATCGAATAAGAAATCTGAGCCTCTTGAGTACTTAACGTCAACATGGGGTTAATTATAACATCTATATTTAAAAATTATTGTTAGGCTAAATGGACCCATCCATTAAAGCACAATGTAGATAAAGGTCGATACAAATATGAAGTATTAGAAGGTGGACATGCAGAGGTGGAGAAAAAAGGATCTTTAGTAGGAAATGCAGCAAGAACCAGGGTTATGTCCTTTGTTATATGGTAAGTGAAAGGCTATTGTTGCAGAAAAAGACAAAGTAAAATGAGAAAAAAGACCTGGACATTTTTTTTTTACTGAGTGTAAGTGATGGGAGAATGTGGGGTGGGACAAAGGGTGCCAAGGTGGGTTATCAGTCTTATACTAGCCTGGAATGATTTATTGCTAGGCACAAAATGGGAAACAAAGATCAGTCCTTAATTTTTTGTATAAAATATGATTTTAAAGAGGATGGTGACCAGATTATCTTCTCCGTCATAAAATATCAGGGTAGGGAAAAATAATCCACGAAAAACCTCAGTTAAAGCATCCAAATACCAAAAAAAAAAAAAAAAAAAAAAAAAAATTCTGTGTAACCACAATCTTTTACAAGTGAAATGTAGAAATTTAAAGAATGAAAAACAAATAACAACCATAAAAATAATCTATAATTCCACAAAAGAAAAAAATCTCAGTTACACAAGTAGTCAATATTAAACATATTTGGGAAAATGGGTCAATATTTCCATATTTAAGGAAACCTACAAACTTCAATTATCAGTATCAGATAATTCCTCTCTATATCTATATACTATTTGAAATTTAAAATTTCACATTTTGGGTGGGTCATGGTGGCTCAGCAGGCAGAGTTCTCCCCTGCCATGCTGGAGACCAGGGTTCGATTCCTGGTGCCTGCCCATGCAAAAAAATAAATAAAAAAAAAATTCACATTTAGTGCCAGTATTATTAATTCCAAGCCATTCTGTTTCAGACTAAAGAAGAGTTGCTATATAGTCTTTGTATGCTTATACATTTTGTATTTTTCCTAGTTTTGAAGTAGAGTTCATTTTTTGACTTAAAACATACTTACTCAAATGAGGATTCACAGGAGCTATAAAGAAAAGCAAAAAGTAAAGTTAGCATGGCTTGAATGTCTCTAATAAATAAAAATCTAATCAGTATCCTATCATTCTTTACCAAAATTTAATCATCTTCCCCACTGTGGTCATGGAGAATTATACCCTCAATCCATTTTGCTCTAGAAGATTTAATTGAATCGACTTTGAAACTCAGCAATAATGGTCTTAAAGCATGTAAAAGATCAATGCTAAATAGCATGGGTGATTTGTTCATTTTACAAGGAAAGGAGTTGCTGACCTTTTATATATTAAACAGTGCTAAACCAAACCCAGAAATCAAAATTGAAGTTAACTGTAGGCCAATCTATAATCTAGATGTTTTAACAATGAAAGCAATTACCTGACTGAGATTACACTTCATGTAATTGTTGTTATCAAATTGTGTTGACAATAACCTGGTATATATGAAATTAAATCCATCCTTATATCATGTTACATGTGTCCTAAAACAAATAGCTACTTCAACACCACTTTGTTTAATTACAATAAAACACACAGACACAAACTATTCTTTTCGGAATGCTCCTTGTGTTTGCAATATGAACGCCAATTGATCTGTACCAAAAGAGGAATGAATACTTTAAATTTCAAGGAACAACCACAAATGTATATCTAATCTAAGAGATAAAATGGTATCTGTATATATTGATTACGCAATTTATCACTCTGAAAGAGACTTTCTTTCTGGGTAAAGGAAAACATTATAGTAGTTTCCAAAGATTACAATGGATAGTTAATCTACTCTGCAGATGTTTATGTCTAATTTGTCATTAATCTGTAGTTGCTAACCACTATTATTAAACTTGGACATGATTGGTAAAGTATGATAGATAGATAAAACAACATATACTTCCACAAAGAATATTTATAAGTAACTGTTAGATTAGTACAGTGATACTTATCTGAACAAAATGAACTACCTTCTCCAACCAATCATTTATATTTCTACACAATAGATAGACTATTCTCATTATGCTGTTTTATGATTGTATATTCTTCCCAATTACAAATTATGAAATAAGTAGTATAGAGAAGAGACTATAAATTTACAAACTCCACTGAAATGAAGGAAAAATAGAGATATCAACATAATTTAAATACAAGAACTGAAATTGTAAAAATTTCTATGTAATATCTTTCAAAGAATAAGCCTCTTTGACATATAATTTACTTCTAAGAAATAAGTCACATCTACATGTAACTTCTGAGCAGAGCGAATTTTAATTGAGTATTCTATAATAATATCATAGCCAAATTCACCCTTATAGCACAATAAACCTTTTAAATTTTTGTGATTCTAAATTCTAAATATTAGAGTGGGAACATTTTCTTCACTTTATGTGAACTTCCTTGGCCAATTTTTTTACAAATGTCTGTACATCATTACAGTATATTTTGCTCTACTCTATATTATATATAAAAAATATTTTCAATTAAAATGTTTGCAATTTTAATAAATATGCCTAAATGTAAAGATAATTAAAGAAAATCATAACTAAATGTAATATATAATTGTCAGACCTATTTTGTACTTTATTTCGTACCTCAGAGATTTTAGTGAGAACTATTGCATGTATGAAGATATTTTTTCCATATTTCCTCAGAGGAAAGTCATAAAGATCACTTAAACTTAGCAAAGCATAAATCCTTTGACATGCAAGGTATAAGTCCTATTAATAGTCAGATTTTGTCACCTCACAGTTTAGCTTTGCAGGACACTGAAACCTACTGCAATGCATTTTAATGTATCGTCTCCATCGTCCTTTTATATTAAATATTCTATAATTTATGTTATAAGCAAGAGGCAAAATAATTAAATAAGAGGGATAATAACCAATAGTTTATCAAACACATGAAGCTAAAAACTTTAGAAAATTATATTGGGACTTCATTCTTATCCTCTGTCCTCTAAGGGAACTCAGTATTGGTCTGTCTTATCCGAGTGGAAATTAAATAAAGTTAAAATATCGACTATTTTCTATGTGTCAGTTCTGGCACAGAACTCATGCACAAGATGAGATTGTAGAATAACCTGTTAATAGACCTAATAAGAAATCTTGAAAATTTTCAGTGATAGAAGAAAGTAACTAGCAAAGAAGGCTTCCCAGAAGATTCCAAAGCTGTAGTCAAAACCACATGATTCCACATGATTGCTCCATTTCAGAGTGTATGCTTTATTGAATTTATTTCACATTACATAGTTTCCTCCGTAATAGAATCATGAAGCTGATTATGGAATAACAGCTATGTGCTAATATTTTTATTGCTAACATAACAAGCACATATCTTTTGAAGGACCATATTCTAACATTTGCATCTTGATCAATCTTTTATGATTATTGTATTCTGTGTTATTTGTCTTAATGTTTTTAATGAAAATTGAGTATCCTGGGCCTAATATACTCTGCCCAATAAGCAGTCAGGGAAGAAAACTGATTTTGCAGGTACAATTTTAATGAGTATTTAATGGTTTAATTTTATTTTTTTGTTTGACAGTAATCACTGATTCTCTTTTAAGTAGGAAAATAAAATATTTACTACTAAATAGAACAGAGAACTTCAGATCCAGACCAAGGCACTCTGTTGTCTTTTTTTGTTTTTGTTTTTTGGCATGGGCAGGAACTGGGAATCGAATCTGGTCTCCAGCCTGGCAGGCGAGAACTCTGTCACTGTGCCACTGGGGACCCTCTATTGTCTTTTGAACATAAACTCTGATGTTATGCCAATGGTGTAATGAAACAAATATGAAATATCTCAACAGTGATTCACTGAACCCTGAAAATGTATTGACAATTCTAGAATTAGTTGTTGAAAATTATAATTCTAAAATTATAATTATGTTTAAATGTATGCAAATTTCAGCTGTATAAATTTGTTTAACATGTGTCAAAATAATAGCAAACCTTTTTGTCATTGTTTCTATTTGAGTTCTTACTTCTAGATAAAATTTTAAATGAAATTCTATATTTTTTTCACTACTTTATATTTTTTTCTCATATAGGACATTAGGAGAGTCTGGAAGGATAGTTTAGAAAATTAACTACACATACATTAAAATATATTTAACATTAACAATCTGAGAGGAACAATTTGACAGGAAAAGTGAAAAGCAATAAACACCATTTTAATCAAATTTTGTAACTACTTAAAGTCAGTAATAAAATTTTAAAGCCATAAGATATTTCAAAAGATATCAAAACTTGAAGATTTGAAAATAAAGGAACATTGCTAATTTGTCATCTAGGTTCAATATTAACGAAAGCAGAATTTTTAATTCCTACATTTACAATTAAAGATTACAATGCATGATGACTAAGGTACTTTTTGCCACTTGCTGATGATCCGGAAA
Source organism: Tamandua tetradactyla (assembly GCF_023851605.1). NCBI lineage: Eukaryota > Metazoa > Chordata > Mammalia > Pilosa > Myrmecophagidae > Tamandua > Tamandua tetradactyla. Next base: position 5,924,697 of record NC_135340.1, on the reverse strand, counting down.
GTCAATGTATTAAATCCTGCTTTGTGTCTGAATTTGGTATAGTTGATACATAGGAGATAGTAGATACATATATGAGATATTTTAATACGCAAAGAAATACTTTAAAATAATGGGTTACTTACCACTATATTTTATGACACGAATTGTTGAATCTCCTTCCCCAAATTTAGTGAGTGGAGTCAGTCGGACTTCATAAGCTTCCGGCTTAATCAGCTCCGTTAAGTTATAAGTAATTAATTCTCCCTTTTGGATATTCCCATTTATTTTAATCTCCTGTTCCCACCAGCGCTGCTGTCCAGCCTGGAACCAGAAGACTTATGTAATTACATTCCCAGTATTTTCATCATAGCTACTTATTTTATGATAAGAAAATGGGGGAAAGAAGCATTCTGAAATTGTATTAAATTAGAAAATACGTTCTATTACATGAATATATTTTATGTTTTATTAAGTTTCAAGTTTCCACAACTAGTAAAAATTTTTGTAGGTGTTTCCATGGGTCAATTATCAAATTACCATAGGCTATCTTAGATGATAAAATCTGTGTTTTATGTTACCTGATATTAAATATGGGTCAGATCGTTAAAACAATAGTCTGTGATCTGATTGTTTGGAGAGACTAAGTTTCGCTACTTCTTTACTTAACATGTTTATGTTATATGAGACGCTTACATATCAGCAACTTATTTACTAAAATAATAAAAATATTTATTTTGTACATAACATTGAAAAGTATTCTAGCAATAGAGGAATGAAACTAGAAACAAAGTCCTTAACAACTGCAAGTCTATTGGAAAGACACAGCAAATATGGAGGTAAATAAATAATATAATATTTTTGTAAAGCCATATGTGCAATAAAGAAAAAAATGGCAAAAGGATCAAGGGTGGAGAGGTGAGTGAGAGGGATTCTTCTAGCTCATCAGGGGGTAGCTCTGTAAAGAAAGGCAGATGCTGCTGGTAGGGAAAGTATGATGAGGACTAGGAATTCATCAATGGATTTGCCAAGAGAGAGTTTGATGGTGATCTTGATTTAAATGGTCCTGTGGAGCACTGAAGACAAAGCCTGGTTGGAGTAAGTTAAAGGAAGAATGGGTTTCATACTGCCTCATACAGATCAACATACCAAACACAACCCCAGGCAGTTTCACGGGACAATTACACATGTTCAAGAAACAAATAATTCCAATCTCATATAAAATATTTCACAGAGCATAAAAAAAGAGGAAAAAAATCTCCCCAACTAATTTTATTTAATTTTGACCAACACTAAACAAGGACAGTACTAGGAAGGAAAATTACATAAATGCGAACCAAAATCATCAAGATATAAAAACAGTAACAGCAACAGGGTAAGATAATGGGTAATTGGAGCTGAAGGGATACAGACTGTGCAACAGGACTAGATACAAAAACTCAAAAATGGAAAGCACAATACTACCTAATTGTAATGTAATTATGTTAAAACACTGAATGAAGCTGCATCTGAGCTATAGTTTTTTTTTGTTTGTTTGTTTGTGTTTTTTGTTTTCTTCTTTTTCCTTTTTTTCTTTTTTATATATTTTTTCTATTTTTATTTTTATTATTATTTTTATTTTTTTCTCTATATTATCATTCTATATCTTTTTCTGTTGTTTTGCTAGTTCTTTTCCTAAATCGATGCAAATGTACTAAGAAATGATGATCATACATCTATGTGATGATATTAAGAACTACTGATTGCATATGTAGAATGGAATGATTTCTAAATGTTGTGTTAGTTAATTTTTTTTTAATTAATAAAAAAAAAAAACAGTAACAGCAATGTTACACCCAATTTGGTTTGTCTCGAGAATGCAAGAACTCAAGAATGGAAGTATGCTAATTTAATTAACTGATAAAAGAAGAAAATAAAATATTTCCACCAGATGAAGAAATATTTTCACAAACTTCAGCCCCTACTTACAGTAAAACTTTTAAAGATAGAACAGAAAGAAAATATGCACTTAGGAAGATCCAACAAAAAGTCACAGTATTATTTTGTTAATACTGTCTAAACACTACAATCTCAGCACAAGCGAAAGAAGGATGTTCAACACCACGTGTTCAAAATTGCATTTCAGTCACAATAAAACATATATTAATCGGTAAAATTCAATAAATCACAAGGTGGCCTACCTAGCAAAAAGACTTAAGACTACTTGGTCATTGGGCAGCATTGATAACCCTCCCAGGTCCCACAGAGACGATGGACAGGGTCCGGGTGGGTGTTGTACCTGCATTGGGTTTGCACCACATCTGGGGTATCCCATATGTTTTTAATAGGCCATAATTAAACCTTCTCAATCATTGCCAAAGAGGGACACTGTCTCTTTCTTATTCTAGACACTAAGCAAACCTGTCCTTCATTTTGAAGAGATGCATTGTCTCTATATTCCCATGTTGTTTGCTGCATGAACAACCTGGAAAAAAATATCCTGGAATAAAGGGGCAATTAGAGCCGCTGTGCACAAGATATGCTGGAATGCAATACATCCATGGAAAAGTGTCTCTCAAAAAGGTACCCTGTTAAGTAGGTAAGCTGATATAAATTTGGAGAGCAATATGGCAAGGAAAACAATATTATGATGAGCAATTTTTTACATTCCATAGATAGCACCCAAACATATACAGAAGGAAACAGTAATATCACGGCATTAAAAAAAAAAACATAGAAAACAGTCTCAACATTCATCAATAAGAGAATGAAAATCAAATTGTAGCCACTTCTTAAAATGAAATACAAAATTTGGCATGAAAAATGAACTTAAGCTAGTTACACCAAAATGGATGCATTTCACAAAATTAATATTGAGCTAAAACTAATTCTGAAGCAGACATACTATAAAATGTAATCTAAAAGCATAGGTAATAAAGATGGAAACTTAGATATGATTAAAGTATAAAGAAATGCAGAGGGATAGTAAACACTGAGTTCAACAGACTGGTCCATGGAGAGGGAGCTGTAGAGGAGAAGAGTAAACAAAGGATTTCCATTCCATGGGGAGACTGGGCTCTTAACAAGGGTGGCAGATATACAAATTTGCATCATATTATTTTTGGATATACCTGAAATAATCTTTATTTTTTCAAAGAGACCACTGGAAAATGAGAGAAACTCTTAAGGCTGAATTAACTCAAATCCTTTCCCCCAGAATTCCATATTATTGTCTTAATTATTTATTATTATAATTACGGTCTTAATTCGATGACAGTGCTTCTCTATTGGTTCCTACAAATACAGCTGTGGCAAATTCTTCTTATTCCCTCTGCTGGGCTTATTTCCTGAATTCTAACTGTTGCAGCCTCCAGGGATTTATCTTTGGGTCTTTTTATACACAGTGTTAGTGGTTCTCAAGTTTAAGGCTTTCGTGAGAGTCACTGGATGACCCTATTAAAAACAAGATACTATGTACTCTGCCAGTATTTATGCTTCAGTGTAGTCTAGAAATATAATTCTGAGAAATAACCTTTTCTCCTACAAGGTTATTTAGATACAGATGATCCAGGGGCTACATTTGGTGAAGCAAAGCTCCAGGTTTACCAGAGACCTCCTTCTAATACTTCCAAAGTGATTTAGTCCCTAACTTCTAGCTTCACATCAGATCAGTTTAATAATATTTGCATCTATTGAGTTCTCACCTATGTACTGAGCACCATATTAACTGCATTATGCCCAAGATTATATTTAATTTCCTATAAACCTAAGGAGTTTGGAACTATCGTTAGGTCTATTTTACAAATGAGGAAGTTAAGGCAAAGGGAGGTCAACTGAACTCTGCTAAAAGGTTGTACAGCCAGAGTGTGACAGTTCCAGAATTTGATTGTGCCCCAAATGGCTATTCCCAGCATCCTTTTCTAGTTTGCTGCTCCCAGAATTTATTGCTCTTTTAAGGTTTTTCCAGATCCTTTATAAATTTAGTTATAATACACTTATATACTATATATATTTTTTTGGCTTTGGGTTTGTTTGTTTGTTTGTTTGTTTTTGTATACAGGATATAAGCTGGGATCTATTTCTCATTAAATTTCTTTTTTATCTTTTTTTTTTTCACATGGGCAGGCTCTAGGAATCGAACCCCAGCCTCTAGCAAGGCAGGTGAAAATTCTGCCATGAGCCGTCGTTGCACCGCCCCCTCATTAACTTTTATACTCCAATGTCTGGTCCTTAATAAAGATGAGATGAGTTAAAATTACAGCCAACAGGGTATATTTAACTGACCTCCAAGGATTATGGCAGGAAATCCAACTTATTTCAGTGATAAACACAATCATCTTATTTGCATACACTGGCACAAAATAATATAAAACCTAATTCCTCAGAAAGTACTTTAATCAAGCATATCATTTCAGGAGGCTAAAAGTTCTGTAAAATTGTATCATGAAATGGCAATTTCTTTCACTGTCTTTCGATTTTTACATTATATGTATGAACCTAAGGCAAAGTACTACTGTTATTTCAGAAGGTAGATAAAAGTTTCAACTCAAAAATCATATACACGATAATTTGACATCTTATTATAGGCTAAAGGTACACACGTTTCATCAAGCTATTCTTTTCTGGATGTTAATATAAGTTTAATACTATTCAATATATGTAGTTACATCCCAAGAGGAGACTATAGGTATTCCGTTGTTATAACAAGATTTCCTCCACATGTAATTTTAGTTGGCAGGTACACTGATGTTGCCACTTATTACAAATGCCCAGGAACATAATTTCATATGAGTATTCAAAAAGCAATAACTTTGATTCCAAGTCTTTAATTTAAAGCTTTAATGAAAGTATATACTTTCAGCAGGTGGAGAAATAAGCAATTAAATAGCTCATATTGTATCTCAGTGAACTGTGTAAAACATAAAAATGGAGAACTAAATGCCATGTTTATGTAAACACAAAAGAAAATGTGATATCAGTTCATTTGAAAGGTAAAACCTTCAGAGACCATGATGTTTAATCCACAGTAGAAGCTGACAGCCCCAGATGATACACGTGTTAATATGAAAGCAATGTGCTCAACAATTTTTGCCTGTTAAACTTTTTGAATTTTCCTTTCAACTTTTTTTCTTCCCCTTAGGAGATATGGCTATTTCATATGATTTCTGGGGAGTGCGGGGTGTGGTGGGTGGGAGAATTTCAAAATGTAAAAATTTCCTACAATGAGGTTTTTAAAATAAAAGCTGCAATTCGCTCTCTTTACCAAAGAGAATAACTAACAAGCTGTTGTTGAAAAGGTCTCAGAAGGCAAAACCACGTTAATTATTTTGGATTTTAATTTTTTAAAGAATAAATTTGTATCATTTAAGTAGATGCCTACACCAGACTCTGAAATGCGATGACAATTTAAAAGCTTTAATCTTTTCCTTCCGGATTGCAAACCTTTTTTTAGCACTGAAATAAGGTCCACTGAACAGCACCGGACAAGTAAGAAACCAAAGGAGAAGAAAATGGCGCTCATCGACTGAATATAAGAAAGACATGTACACACGCCTATTCCATTTATTTTAAAGGAACTCTAAACAGGAGGCATTAATATGCACATTTTATAGTAAACTGATACTCAGAAAGCTTACCGGCCATACTGATAGGAAAAATAAAAGCTGGCCTTAAAGATCCAAGTATTGTAGATCCTAAATCATACTCTTAGGATTATCTCACCGAGTATAAATTAGCTAAGATGCCGTTTGGGTGGGTTAAAATCAAATGTAGTCCCAAATCAAAGGCAGTATGGATTTTAAGATGAACTATTACTCTGGTAACAGCTCTGGGGGTAAGAGGTTAATAAGCAACGTAACAAATGTACATTATTTCTATTTTCTACTAAGTAATAAGAGCAAGCATTTTTCCATTAAATTAGTCACATATCTTTTCCCCCTTCATTATCTCACAACTTGAGTCTAATCCTCATCACACTCAGTATGAATTCTTGTGAATTCTCGTTGTTTGTCACAGCACCATGGAAATGTTTTGCTTTTCACACTCGGCTCACACTACTGGCACCTTTGGAAGTGACTGGGTATTTTCTAGGCATACCGATGCTTATTAGGTTTCCTATGCCTTTTCCTCTTTGGCAGTTTCTTAATTGAATGATGCCTAAATGAAAGTTAAAATAGCTTGACTAGAAAGCCAGCCTGAATATTGTGACAGATTGATTTACAACTAGTCCCCAAATAGATTTAGCAACTTCTACTAACTGAAAATTCTATGCTCTCACCCCAGGAATGTTAGCAGCATCTGTTGCCTTCAGTTGCATTTCCATTGTTATCAATGTGATAGGACATTGTTGCATACATAATATTTTCTTTCTTTCAATGCTGCCTCAGATTATAACATGAAGGCATTTTGCAGAGCATGTAAGGTTCTATATTAAAATAGAATTCAAAGATGTGTGATTGCTTCAGTACAAATAATGCAACTGAGGTAGCAGATTGACAGAAATATTCTCTATATAGCAATGTTTTTTGTATAGATAATGCTATCTGCTGCACAGCATTCTGTACTGCATTAATGCTGGCAAGCTTATTAACTAGCATAATGGATCCCAAACAGGGAACATTAAAAATGGATAGTGGGGAAATATCCTAGAATTGAGCTACTGCAGTGCAGTCTTTCAGTACTGATGAACTTGTAATTTCTTATAATTTTATTTGGTAAAATCCAATAAGACCCATAATGACACTCAAACTTTTAAATCTGAAAATATATCCTCATAATGTAACTTACTTAAGGTAATGTATTACTTATGCATACTTTACTTCCATATTAACCTGTAAAACAAAATATTAAAGGATACCTACTGGCAGACTGAATTAATAATTGGGGTATGTACATGAGGAAAGTGATTACAAACGTATGGTAGAAAATGAAATATGTGATACTTGTGAAGAATGTATAGAAACATATTTATGATATAATGTTAAATTCAAAGCAGCAGAATGCAAAATGTAAACAGTATTGTAGCTGTGTAAAATACATAAATTTATGTAAGAGGTTATATAAAATAAGACCAGGTGTGCTAGGTGGAGAGAGACGTATGATTTAAAAACTCCTTAACTACACTGACTAGTAGTAAGGAAAAGCCTTAGCAACAACATGAATTATAAAAGGCCATAAGCAAGTAACATTAACTGTTTCTAAGTCTAAACAACAAGTTATGGACTTCCACCATGTGAAAGAGGAACAAGAGGTAACTTTTCTGGCCATGGAGATTTTGTAACGTGCAATGTATACAGTACCTGGAAATTCTGATCCCAGGGGTTACAACTAAGTACGTTATGTTAGGATATGGAGAGAGAATCAAAGAGCCATGTGCAGTGGCAGTTATAGAAAGCATAAATTTCATAACCACCAATTTGCTTCTTCTAATAATGAAATATTCTTTATTTTCTAAAATTGAATTTTGCATGCCTCATTTCTACTATGATGGGAAATTAATTCTTGCCAATTCAAGCTAATTTGGGTATGTTTAAGATTTGAACTCAGTCAACTCAGGTTTTAAATTCAATCCCATTTTAGTGACTGACTACTGCCTGCTAAAGTATACAAGTGAGCGCAGGGACAGAGTCAGTCCTTTCTCCAGGTCTAGTGCACCTGCGCATGTCTATTGCTGGGGATGTTTCGTCTTATCCACACTCTCTGAACCTTCCTTTGCTTCATCTGCTCCTTCTCATCCTGTCCTTGGAACTGCCTTTGCCCCTGCTAAATGGATCTATTCAGTCTGCAGCTTTCTTAAGCAAATCACAAGTTATTCAGGTCTAAGAGAAGCACTGATTGCCATTTTTCAGGGGTTTTGTGATTCTGGACTGCTTATTTTTCTGTCCTGACATAAAGCCTTTAGGACCTCGCTTTTTCTCACTCGACCATCACCTGCTGACGCCCACCACTTCGACCTCCTGTTTGATTGAAAGCCTAGGCTGTCAAAGTTTTTACTCAGGTTTTATAAAATCTATTCAAAGCTCATTTGCTATCTGTTTTTGTTTTCTGGGGGTGTGTGTTTGGGGGTTTCTCCTCCCACTTTTGGGAAATAAACCTCAGCCTCCTCTATTTTAATTTTAAATAGTGAAAGGGGACTTAGTAAAAGAGAATTAGAAGAATAAACCATGCATTTGTTAATGTTTCAAATTCCCAGCTGCTCTATGCCATCAAAGTTTTTAACTTGCTTAGCAAACTAGTGTTGGTTTGCATTTAGCTTTGAGTATCTTGAAAATTATTTTCTGCAGGATTTCTCATATATATGTGTAACAACAGTTACCTGATTACAAAACAAAACAAATAAATAACCCACCTCCCACAACAACCATTAGGTAAAGGAAGTATTGAGTGGGTGCCCAGCTTCAGGGAATCTCTCAGTCTTTCAAGCCAGTGCAGTATGTTTTCTTTCCTTGCCTACCCTTCTGAGCTATGCCAGCTGCGTGACATGAGCAGGATGTGCTGGCCATCTCCGGTGAATAGCACTGAGATACGAATGATAGGCTCTGCAACTACATTTCAAAGATAATTTAAAAATGACAACTAAATGTCAGGCCCAAAGAACAAAGTCTTTAGTAACAAACAAGTGAAATAGTTTTGCTCAGAGTTCACAGAAGTAGAAGGAGAAATAGAAAAACAGAGACTAAAAATTCCTAAATATACTAAGGGTGTTATGATGTAAAGTTTAAAAATGTAGTTCCAGGAGAAAAACAAATGAAGACAAAGATTAGAAAGAACTTGGGGCAAAAAGTTGGTCCATGAAAAAAGTGATGAGATTCTTCAATAGCTATAAGTTTCATGGAGTAGTGGAAAATAAAGACCAGCGTTCTGTGCCATCCCATATATTTAGTACCTATCTTTTTATGTGATTGAACTTTGTATTCCCACTTTGACAGTTGTAAGTATATCAAAAGGGTTCATGAGTATATTTTATAGATAGCTAAATATTTATGAAGTGTCTACTATTTACTAGAATCTGCTCTAAGCATATAGTTAATTTCTAATTTAATATCCAAACCAAATTAAGTTGCTAGATAATTAACCTAAAAATCATCAATATCTTTCATTATCATACATTCTGTTAAAATACGTAGAATTATTTTTTTACAAAGATAAACGTATGTGGGAAAAATGAAATAATGGAAAGTGAAGAGAAAAAAAAACTAAACACGATATTTCTCAGAAGATGTATACAAAAAACATTCAAATGAATCTTGTTACTCATTTGTGTTTCTCCCCCTTGTATAATATTTTAGGTCCATTGTAACATGTGTGACATTTGAAAGGCAACTGCTAACATTTATCTTAGGTAATTCTTGCAGAAGCATTTCTTTTAACTTTACAGTACACATTTATCTTGTTAAATGAATATAAGAAAAATGTTTTTATTTTCTTTGCTGGATTTACTTAGTAACTTTAATATGATCATGATTTTGTAAACGATATCACACAGTATAGTTGCAGCTCGTAAGTTGGTAGAGTTGAAAAGATTTGGTGTTTAACAGGTGGAGTACACTAAGGTGAAGTTTAGATAAATCTTTTCCTTTTCCTTTTTTTTTTTTGTTTTTTTGCATGGGTAGGCATCAGGAATCGAACCTGGGTCTCCAGCACAGGAGGCAAGAACTCTGCCACGGAGCCACCACTGCCCGCCCTAGAAAAATCTTAATGAGATAACTAAATAGTATTTTTCAGTTTGTAAAATAACTTGGTCCTTTTTGTTTTAAGTAGAGAACATACAAGAAATTACAACAACGATAATTCCATCACCCAGATGGTCTTATATTTTGATACATTTCCTTCCTTACAGCATTTTAAAAAGCACACATATATATATATATAGTTTCTATATCTCAGATAAAACATTAATTCCATATTCATTTTTAAAGTTTATTATCTACTAAGCATGTTATTAAAACTTCCTCTATTCTAAACAATATTTTAATAATGCCAAATTTTACTCAAAGAGTTGTACCATAATTTATGTAATGGTTAAATGATTATTGGACATCTTTTATAATAGGATTTGATATTTACTTTTACACTATACTTATATTTTAAAAGTTCTAAAATATAAAAATGGGAGAAATATACAACTTTTCAAAACTTCCTATCTAAAGATTTCTTGCATAACTGAACGTGTATGCTGTGACTCAAAATAATTTTCACATTGATCACATTCAAGCTAAACCGCCCCTTACATAAAGAAATGCTCCTTTTATGGGGAACACAAATGCTTGAGATGCAAGTTGAAAATGGAATACATGCTTCTTTTAAGGAGCATAATATAACATTCACAAATGTAAAAATGTATTTACAGTGCAGTTATATGTCAGTACTGTAATTAAATCCCTACTAGCAAATTTGACAACCTCAATATTCCTTATATAGGAATTAAAAATTAATCAAAGAAATTAAACTTATTTCAGAATTATTGGAAATGTAAAATTGTCCAGGCCCAGTAAAAAGCAATATGGATTTTTTCAGAGTTAACTATAGAATTATCATACGACCTGGCAATTCTAATCCTAAGTATACACCCAAAGAAACTGAAAACAGAGACCCAGACAGATAACATATATCAGTGTTCATAATAGCATGATCCACAATAGCCTAAAGGTGGAAACAACCTAAAAGTTGATCAACAGATGAATGAGTCAACAAAACACGGCATACATAAACAATGGAATATTAGTCAGCCATAAAAAGGGGCAAAATTACGAGACATCCTGCAGCAGGAATCAACCTTGAAAACACTATGCTGAGTGAAATAAGCAAGGCACAAAGGACAATACTGTACTTACATGAAAATATCTAGAAATAGCAAATGTGTAGAGACAGAAAGGTTACCAAGGAGTGGGATGAGTAAGAAAGGGAGTGTTGTTCCTTGATGATTATAGAGTGTTGGGAAATTTTTGAAATTTTAAATAAAAAAGCCTCTCTTGTGTTTTCTTAAATACAATTGCATAAGTACCACCTAATTTGCTGTCATCCTGGGTGGGAGAATGGCTAAGCGACAACTTCTGCACAGTTATATTCCTTAGTCCAACTGCCAGACATCAGAAATGCTGAAGTTTTAATGGTGCATTTCATTTATATTCTACAACTTACAGAATTTGGTTTAGAATGATGGTGTAGAATTTAGTTTGGAACGATGTTGGTCATACTCAATGTATTTTTGTCCACAAAAAGGAGTAAAAATAATAATAATAATAATAATAGGTACCAACCTTTTGGTATTGCTGCCAAATATTGCTATGCCTCATGCTAAAAATTTTCTAGATTTCTCATTTTATCCTTACAACATCCAAAAAGGTTAGCATTATGGTCATTTTCACACGAGGAAAAGAAATTTAAAGAACTGATAAACATCCCCCATATCACACAGCGAGTAGGAAATAAAACATAATACAGAAGCCCAGTATTGTCTGGTTTCAAATCCTACCCTTTAAATCTTGGTCGCTATTCTGTATTTCCTATTGTTACCTTAAATATGTAGCTTTCCTAGGCTATCCTGACCAATGCACACTTTGTTTGCATTCCCTTAGAAAATTACACGGGATTTTTCACTTGGAAAGGTTTAATTATGTTGAACTGAATGACATGGCGATGACAGCGATGGACGATGGACTTAGATAATGAATCTGTCTTTAGGACGAAGGTTAGCCATCAAATAAAAAAAGAGAGCTGTTGATGTTGTGAGTCCTGACAGTTTAAGAGCATTCAGTTTCTGCTTTTGAATTTTATTTAGGGACTCCAGCGCGCGAGGTGTGCTGAGTTTGCACTCAGAAATGTTATATAAATCATTAAATGACAGGGTATTTCATATTGCCTCAGGAAAGAATCGTGTGTGTATTACTGACATATCTCTTCAACCATGTATTTATTACTTCCATCTGCTAAAACAAAACCACGTTTTTAACAACCACAGAGATCATGTATAACTGTAAAAATAATCATTCTTTAGCAGATTGTGATAAATGACTATTGAAGAAAAACTTGTTTCTTATTAAGTTTGGAAATAACACCGTCTATTTTCTTGTCATGCTTGGATCAGTAGGTGAAAGGAAACTTCAACCTGAGATTAATTTGTTACAGATTTCAGCGATGATAAATTGGAATTAAGGCTCTCAGTCAGCATCTTTTTTTCATAAGTTAGTTTTTCCCGAAGGATAATGGCAGTGTGTAGGTTTCTGAGTTTTAATTGGTGGCATTTCATCTTATCTCTCTAATATGAAAAGGAATGATAATCTTATCTTTAATTATTTTTTATGAACAAATATACTCTTTTATACCTACAAGACATTACTAGCATCTCTTAGGTTTATTATTAGCCGAAGCTACCTGTGCCTTTTCATTCATAACTGCCTCTAAACGTCTTTCAACTGATCTTTGCCTCCAGTGAATCTTATTTCCTACCCATCTACAAATTGCCATCCAACTACTTTTCATTTTATTTTCCTGTAAAAATATTTTGTGTGATAACTCTTTTGTATTAATCATACAATAATAGGTAATATTGAACCCTCAGTATGCACTTTGATGACATTCAATTTAAAGTTTATATACCCATTTAGACAATCAATTTGACGTTCATAGGGAGAAACTGCAAGTAAATATATTTTCATAGATTTTACAGAGAGTATTCTGATATAAAAAATTAAGTGTAGAACATAGTTTTAATTCAATTATTAATAATTAAAAACTTAATCAAAATGTTTTCAAATTATAGCTTTAGAAGAACTAACAATAAGAAAAACAAGCAATGCTTACACAAATGTCTCAAAAGAGATGAGTATCACTTACTGCATTTTGGATTTAAAATGCAATTGTGTCCTCTTCCCATGGAAAGAAATGTCCAGTCAACACTGATGGATTCATTCACTAGTTAATTCATTCATTAATTTAAAACCATCTAACATAGGTTTGCACGATGAAACAAAAATGATGAGGAACCAATCGGTGTAAACTCGTTTTAGGTTATATCAGTATTGAGAAGGGGAGTAGAAGGAAGAGTGGACAGGACATGGAAATGTTTTATCAATCATATTCAGGCAGTTTCTAGATCATTTCGAATTTTGTAGGCATTTTCTCTGAGTCCTGGAGAATTTAGAATTTGAAATGATCTGAAATATAAAGTCTTATGTTTTAGTGGTTTTGTGGCCACTGAGACACAACGGATTTCTCTGAGTATTTAAGAATAGGCCACTGCCCTGGGGCAGACTGCTGGGTGCTTCCTCAGTCTCCCAGGCCCCTCTTCTTTAGCAAGATAAACCAGGCTATGGTGGGGCTACACATCCGAGTCTTCTCAAGGAAGCCTCAGTCGTCTGACTTAGTCGTAGCTGGGGACACTGAAGCGGAGATGCCGGGACACTGAAGCGGAGATGCCGGGACACTGAAGCACAGATGCTGTGTGTGCTGCCGGGAAGGCTGCTGGACAGCATTTTGATATTTTCATGCTTTGCCTTTGCTCTTGCTTCTAGCTTTTCTTCTGGGATGTCTTAGTTCCAGCTGTTATCTTTTCTTAGCTCATGAGATAACCTGGAGCATGGAAGTTATGCCCTGTGATTGCAAGAAAAACCATCTAACCTCTAGTGTCTGATGATACTTGGAGCTACCCTGCCAGCACCAGACTGCTGATGTCGGAACTGATTCTATGTGAGTGCCAAATAATTATCTATTTCATGTAAGCTCATTTGTTTTAGGTATATTTAGCCATACATAATCTTAAGTATTACAGCTATTTACCATTTCTTTTTCTATACCTCCTAAGGAAAAAACCAGCTTATGAGATCTTCTCAACATCAGTTTATAGAATGATAAAAATTCTAGACATTTTTAATAAACCAGATTATGGTTGTGTTAGAAACTTTTTCTATCAAAAAGTCATTTCTCAAAATCGCAATGTAACATCAATTAAGGTAAAATAATATGATGCTGGCTTCACTAGCTATTGCAAAAAGGTGCTATGTAACAAACTAGAAAATCTTAATAGTGTACAATATAAGCATTTATTTCTTGCTTTTGCATCTGTTGGTTGGCTGGGTTTCAGCTGATCTAAGAATAGGCCTGATTGGGATTGCTTCTAGTATGGGTCAAATTCAGCTCTCTGTGTCTCCGAGTTGCCTTGGACCAGCAAACCACCTGAGGCAGGTCCTTTTCATTGCCTGGATCAGACACTCCCAGAGGCACTAGCAGAATCAGGCACAGCCTCTTACTGCTGGACTCTCTCTGCAACCAGCACCTGTTAATCCTGCACATATCCTACTGGCCAAAGCAAGTCATATTAATAAGCTCAACCTCAGAGGGATGAAGCTTTATTCTACCCATGGAGATCAGGGTGGGGGAGAAATAAACCCTAGCTGAAAACTGTCTAGTCTACTGTAATGTTCTGTAAAACTCTGAGTGTATCACACATTTACAACTGCAAAATTGTCCCATTAAAGGAAAAGTAACAAAGTATAAGTTTTTAGAACTTAAACTAAAGGCATATCAGACTGTCACATAAATCACATTTTTTAATAGTTCTTTTCATACACAAAAAATTTAAAAGCAACATTGGAGAAGTCAACATTTGCTCTACACTAAAAAATACCATTATCTATAAATGCTTATTTAGATATATTTCTTTTTTAACACATTAAACTTATTCCAACATTTAGGTAAAGGAAAATTACTGAAACTTTCTACAAATTTTCAGTAGTAATTATGAAAACAATAATAAAATACATCAGCAGATGCTTTTGTTTATGTGCTATGATTAGGCACCATAATGTGGTACCAAATAAACTGATAATGAAGCAACCAAAAACTTAATACATAATAAAGATATTTTAAAATGTTTTTCAGACAACACTAATGTGATATCTATATTTACTCATAAATGAATTTCATATTTAAAGTTTTATTCTTTCCTAATATGTTTATATTTTTCAGCAACTAATCTAATATTCTCTACTGCAAGTACGCCTATGGCTGCATATTATTTTAACTTGACTTCATTCTCATATTTGTACCCTCCCTTTCTGTCAATTTCTAGGAAAAAGTTTCCAAAATTAAAGTGTACTCAAAGTCATGCTTTGGAAACAATAAGAGAAGCAAGCAATATCCTATGCAAAGTTATCTAAATAGTTGTTAAGTTTGATATTTTGAAAATGCAGTTAATAACAAAGGCCAATGATATTCTACTTTAACGGGAAATTGTTGTACAAAATCACTGATCATTCATCCAAAAGCATCTATTGAGGGCCTACTACTTAAGCAAATTAGACACAATCTTTATTCTCTATAAAGCCTAAAATCTAGCCTAGTACCTGTTTCACTGAATTGTTGTAAGACTTAAATGAGGGAATTCATGCTCAATTTTTACAATATTAAACACAAAGCAGTATATGCATTGGCTAATGGCACAATAACTTACAGTTGCTCTTACTACTACTAATTATTGCAACATTACTATTATTATCAGGTGAAATTTAATATGTGTGTGGGAAAGGGGCAGTGGGAGAGAGAATAATTAATCACCACTTAAAATACATAATAACCAACTGAGAATATATAACATGCTTAAAATAGGAGTTTGACCTGGTTTCGGGGATTATGATAAACTTCATCCATTTTTTTTAATTGTGAAATTTATCAAAGTGAATTACAGCTAGATCTAATTTTAAAGTGAAAAAAAAATGGAACCATAAAACTATCAGAAGTACAGGTAGTTCAGAGGTTAGAATGTCTGCCTTCTGTGCGGGAGACCTGGGTTCGATTCCTGACCATGCACCCAAAAAACAAATAAATAAAGTATCAGAAGTAAATACTAGAATTTTAAAAAATTTTTTAGTGTGCTAGGATTTTTCAAGAGGGCACAACATTCAGAAACCATAAAAAATGGAAGAATCAAATTATAGAAAAATTTAAAGATATGCACAAAAATACCAAATGAATAAAATAAATGCATGGAAGTATATTTACAAAACACATGACAGAATTCTTAATACATCCTGAATTTGTACAATCAATAAGAGAAATACTATTACAAATATAATGACTAATTGTGGGAAACAATTTAGAGGAGGACAATAGTTTACTCAGCAGGAGGATGTGACAGTTTCTCTGACCAGAAATTGGATTTGGTGATGGTGGTAAAGATAAATGAAGTGGAAGAATTCAAGGGATAGTCAAGTCATAAAACTGACAGAAGCTGGTGATGAATTGGACATGGGAAATGAAATGGGAGAAAGTGTCACAGATTACTCCCAGGTTCTTTCTGATTTACGTTCAATGTAATGTCCAGGGGGAACAGGTTTCAGATAGAATAGGTGATGTCCTACAAATGTTAAATTGGGGGGATAATGATGTTTCAGTGGATAGGTCTAGAGAGGTATCACTACAATTTTCATAACCTCTTTAATCAATGTGCTCTTTGGAACTTGACAAATTATGTAAGGTAATGACAATTACACATTGCGTAGTTAGTGATCATATGGTAGAAGTTGGGGGGCAAAGAGAATAAAAGCAAATACCCCAGGCCAAAACTGCAAGATTGATACAGAGTTCAGGGTATTTGTTGGACAGGAAAATGAAATATTTTTTCCAACATCAGGCAAGTAATTAACAACAAAGGATGCCAGTCTTTTTAATTATACAGCAACAACAGAAATATTGGAACAGAATGAAAATTGTAGTTCAGGTTAAACAATGATACTATTTAATAATCAAACAGTTCTCTCAGAAGGCATCACTAGATGCCTTAGAAATCACAGCTTAGATATCATAAAAGGAGGCTAAGAAATATGTAGGAAAAAAATAGAAGTGTCAGGTTTCTTATACTGGGACAGAAAAAGTAAACTTGAAATAGTGTTTGAAGATACAATGTCAGAATTTTCTAGAATTAAAAATACCTCATGCTGGCGGGCCGCGGTGGCTCAGCGGGCAAGAGTGCTTGCCTGCCATGCCGGAGGACCCCGGTTCGATTCCCGGCCCCAGCCCATGTAAAAAAAACAAACAAACAAACAAACAAAATATAATAAAACAAGAAAATGTTTAAAGATGTTTCCCTTTCTTCCTCCCTTCCTTCCTTCTATCCTTCCTTCCTTCTCTGTCTTTCCTTCCCTTCCTCCCTAAAAAAAAAAAAAAAAAAAAAAAAAATACCTCATGCTTTAGAAAATGGGCAAAAGACATGCAGAGACATTTCACTGAAGAGGAAATCCAGCTGGCAGACAAACACGTACAAAGATGTTCAATCATTAGCCATTGGAGTAATGCAAATTTAAACCACAAGGAGATCACTGCACGTCTATCAGAACAGCTAAAAGGCATATAGTTATAAGGCCAAATGCTCAGAAGCATTTGGAAATCTGCCTGATTCATATATTTCAGATGGAAATTTAAAATGATATAGCTACTCAGGAAAAGAGTTTGACAGTTGCTCTGAAAACTAAAAACGAACTTATCGCATCGTTCAGCAATTGTATTATTGGACAGTTATCCTGAAGAAATGAAGACTTATTTTCATAGAAGTATTTGTGCACAAATTTTCCTAACAACATTCTCTATAACTGCCAAAAACTGGCAGAAAAATGTTCCTCTGTGGGAGAACAGTTACAAAACATGGTACATCTATTTCATGGAATACTACTCCATAATAAAAAGGAATGAAGTATCGATACACACAACTCAAGGTAACCTCAAAGAAATTATGTTAAGTAAAAAAAGTCAATCACAAAAAGGTACATATTTCATGATTCCATCCTGTAACAATCATGAAATAGCATAACTGTAGAGATGGAGAACAATTAGTGATTGCCATGGTTGGGGATGGGCATGACGAAAAAGGGGTAATGCGAGTAAGTCTGCTACAGTTGAGTATCTTCATTTTGGTGGTAATTACGTAAGTTTCCACATGTGACAAAAATGCATAGAGCTACCACAGATCCACTATACACACATTCTAGTGCATAGATAAATGTTTATCAGTTTCCTAGGGTTGGCATAATAGACTTTAAACTCAGTAGCTTAAAGCAGCAGAAATGTATTCTCTCACGCTTTGGATGCTAGATGTCTGAAAGTAAGGTGTCGGCAGGGCCATGCTCTCTCAGATGGCTCTAGGGAATAAATCCCTCCGTGGCTTGTTCTAGTTTCTGGTGTTGACTGGCAATCCTTGGCATGCCATGGCTTGTAGTTACATAACTTCAGTCTTTGCCTCCTCATCACGTCTTTCTCCTCTGTGTCTCTGCCTCTGTCTCCTTTCCTTTTCTTGGAAGGACACTAGTCATATTGGATTAAATGTCCATCTTCCTCCACCATGACCTCATCTTAACTAATTACATCTACATAACATTATTTCCAAATGAGGTCACATTCTGAGGTACCGGGGTTTAAGGCTTCATCATTATCTTTTTGGAAAACACGATAAAACCCATGACACGGGGGGACTCTTATTAAACTCTATGGATTGCACCAATGTCAAATTCTTGGTTCTGATAATGCACTGTAGTTGTATTGATTTTGGCATTTGGGGACGAGGATATGGAAGAGGGGTTCGTGGCTCTTCTCTGTACAGTGCTTTGTAATCTTTTGTGGAGCTATACTTATTTCAAAATAAAAGTTTGAAAATTGTCAGAAAAAACTTCAAAATTAAAAGGCTTATAAAATACTAAAGGGATGTATAAACATGGGGAAGAGACACACACTTGCACCTCTAAACTTTACAGTGTAATTTAAGAATGTCCAGGAAAAAGAAGATATTCAATAAGCTAGAAAGAAAGAGCTATTCAACCACAAAGGATGAAAAATCAGATTGGCATCAGCTTCTCCAAAGCATCAATGCATATAAAAGATAATGAAGCAATAATCTCAAAGGAAAAGGAAATCAAATCCAAAACTAATATCCAACTGAACCGCCACACATTTATTCATCAAATATTTACTGTACAACTACTCTGTTTCAAACATAGCTCTAAGCACTGGAGATGGCATAGTGAATAAAATCCAAATTTCTTAGCCCGTGTTTCTGTGCATTTTTTTTGCTGCTTCATGAATCTGTAACGCTCTTCCCTCCTTCCAATAACCTCAGAAACCCCTGTACCTACCTTCTCCCTTTCCAGGAAAGATACTAGAGTGTAAAGATTGGTGAACTGAGCCTGTAGCCAAGGCTGGAGTTTTCTCAGGACCACCTTGGCGTAGTATTCTTGATTCTTGATTAAAGAATCATAGCCAAACCTGACAGCAAAATTAAAAAGAGCATAACTGGTTTGTATGGGCATCGGAAGCACTGATAATTATAGACAATGATGCCTGGTTTATGGACAACTTGCTCTCAGCAATAACGTCAAAGGACAGTGACAGATGTCATAAAAGTCCAAATCCAGGGTCACTGATAAATGCCTCAATCTTTCCAGTTCCTACTTTTCCTGGGATACATAAGCAGAACTAACTGTTTGCCCTCCCTTTCCCTTTGCTTTCCAAGGGTTTTATGCAAACAATATGCAAGTGCAGGAAAAAAAAAATGGCAGATTGTCTTCATACAAATGCACATTCTATTTTTTAATTAGTTTCAGTTCATTTTTCAAAGGGACCCTGACTTTGCAAACATATTAATATTTGAGTTATTACTATATATTTTTACTCCCCAGACAAACATTAAAAAATTAATAACTGAATAATAATAAAAGAAAAATATCCTGCCCTTCCTTACAGTGGTCCAACATTTTAGTTACAGAAATGTCAGAATGCAGTAAGTGTTATGAAGATAAATCTAGGGCAGTTGGGCATGGAACAAAGGATATTCATTAAAATTATGATGAAAATAAAAAATTCTGCTTTACAATATACCTTCTCAGTACTTAAACTGGAATTTGTAGTACTAGATTTTTCTTGTTTCCTACATGTAGTACTAGATTTTTTGTATGTTTCCCACCTTCCTAGACTTATAGGAAATGAGATGTTTTTTCATAATTTATCTTCTACTTCAAGAGAGACATCATTTTTTCCGTTATTCATTTTTTGCCTTTAGTTTAAAAAACCTGGTACTTTTTGAAGCTTAATGTGGCTTACATATTACTAGTATTTTATCATAAAGCCTAACAACATTATTTAAGAACACTAGCTAGCTGAGATTTAAGAGGAAATGTCATACAACTAAGTTGAAATTTCTTAAACAAAAAGGGTTCAGGATGGTTAAGGATCTAACACTTAAGTCTGATGACTTGGTTTCTACTTTTATTTTGCCACCTAGTTGTCTGTACTTGGACATGTCAAGAAATTCAAGGCAGCAGTTTCCTCATCAGAAATGGAAGGGTCATGTTTATAGTCATTACAGCACTGAAACAGATGAGAATTTGAGCTGATGGAATAACTAATTCTGTCACTGAGATGGGTCATTAACACTACAGCATAATCCACTATTGGTCCCTTCCTGTGAATATCGGTGCTATGTGAGTATTTGTGAGGAGTGCACGAGGGTCATTAATTAGACACTGTGATAGCAAACACTAAACATCTTCATTTGAAAGCAGAATTATCTTAATTTTAAAATGGTTTTAGAGCTATGAAAAAAACGTTAAATTGCAGAAGAGTGCAATTTAGAAACAATTATCCATGTATGTACCAATGCAAATGAGCTCATTAATGTTTTATCATATTTGCCTCAGACCTTTTTTTTAAGCATATAAAACTTCACAGATGTATACATAAAATACAAACAAATCCAGACTTAAAGAGAAACTTTATTCAAAAAGACTGCTGCAATAGGGAGAATGCTCCAATCTCTGGAAATAAAAGAATCTCAAAATCAAACAAAAAAAAAAGGCTTTAATTTAAAAGGAGGTATGGGGAAACTGGGCAAAGATGGATACATGACCAGCAGGCCTGACAGTAAAAGTGTGTTGCTGGAGTCAGTCAATCCTCAGGACACGCTGATAAGGGGTTCCATTCTATACGTCTCGATGCCTGATCAGGTTTGGTGACAAAGCAGAGGTCAGGGGTAAAAGAAACCTGACTAAAGTTTGACCAAGACAAAGCAACAGGATGAGAACTAGGCAAGTGTGAGCATTTGGTCATGTGGAACTCTGCTCGGTATTTCTCTCCAAAACCACTCCCTTCTTCTTTTCCTCCACAGATGAACTACATTCAGAATATACTTTCGTATCCTTTCCCAAATATGGTTACACACTTTCAACATATTATGAAAACAAACAAACAAAAAAATGATCTCCTTGTTTCAAAATATTTGCTTCTTTGCTATGCTAAAAGGAACTTTTCTACTGCAACTGATTTTTTTTTTCTTTTTTAAAGCAAATACCCCAAACTGAGCATGGCATTGAATTGCTGATGTAGAATGCATGTAAAAACAAGAGAAGAGCTATGACCGGGTTCCTTCCCACTATTTGTCAGTTTTTATTGCTTCATCTATGGCCATGATGTTCTGATGCCATCAATTAATAATGACTAAGAATCTGTTTCATGTTCCAGGTAATGTTATCTGGCATTTTATGGTAGAGAAAATTAGCATTCTCTAAAGATTTACACTACTTTTTATGTCTATATTTCATTTCCTATGTCCCTAAGGCACTGAGAATTCAGACTTAATTGAATATATAAATTAATCAGTGTTGCTCTCTTCAGCTGCACACCGCATTTCCCTTTTATTAATAGACTTCGCCACAAATGAAGAACACGTTTGTTTTTATATGTAAGAAATATATAAAATCTTACACTTCACTGGGAGAACCTCATTCTGTTTGTTTCCCATCAAAGAAAGCATTTTCTCTGCTCTCCTCCATTATACAGAAAAAGTATCTGATAGCTATTTTCCAACAAAATCCTAATCAAACCTTTTGTTAGTCTAACATGTGGGCATGCCACATTATTTGTAATATATTGGGTATTGAGATGCCCTTCTTCCTCCACGGGAAAATGTTTCTACTTTATCTTGGATTGTGCCTTTGCTCATTTTCTAAGCATGGCTTGATTATTTAGTATGCTAGCCTAGTTTACAAGCAACAGTTTTTGGAAGTTGAGATGAAATCAAATACCTTCCTGTAAAGCAATCTCTCGACTGCTGGGTTTGTCTGTGTGTGTGTGTGTTCATCTAATTAGAATTGTAAAATCTAGGCCACTCATAAAACAATTTTATATCTGATAAAAAATAAATAGATTTTAAACAATGTTGAGTCCATTAGAATCACTCTATAAACAGTGGTGGTTTCAACATATACATCTATTAAAGGAAGACTTATGAAACTTGTAAAATTTTCTTTGAAATAAAGTATTCAAAAATCACTAAGTTATTACTGTGGTTAGTATTACTATTATTATTGACATTAGCATTATTAATAAAAGTGCTCATTTAAAAAGTTGGGTCAGAGAAGCTAATAGGTTTTGGCTTTCACATCAACATTTTTAAAAAAGAACTAGGATTCTATAAATAATGAAAACCACATATAGTTCTTAAATAGTCCTTAAATTCAAAAGTCAAAACTTGACCAGGACTCTAGACTCAGGTGAGTTCTTCAATATGCCCTGCTTCTGGGCCTTAGAATTCTTGTTTCTCAGGAAATTCATATTTGCCTCCATGGAAGTTTACATCCTAGACTCTGAAATAGTATTACCAGAGCAGAATGACCAGAATTAAATGTGAATCTCTGTAGCTAGGAAATGTCACGGAAGACACAGGTATATTAAAACAGAACTCATGGCACACGCAGGGACAGCTCTCTGCCAACAAAAAAACAAATTTTTAAGCTTCCAGAAGACTGTTCCAATCACAGATGCTGGTCCTTCATTTCATTTCCTTCCCACAAGTGATGATCTATTAAGCTATGAGTTAAGTTGCCAGGTCCTTAACTTAGATGGAAAGCCCAGGATTTCATCTTTCTTTGGAGGACTCATTTTATACAAGTGATCAGTGTGAACAGAAAGGATTTCAGATATATAAAACACTTCCCACTACCATAATCTCAAGACCGGAAAGCTGTTTCTGAGCAGGCAAGACTTCTTGAAATCCATGTCAAAATTATGAGTACTAACCTTTGTGCGAATTCAAATAAAAATGTTTCATTTGTCTTCAACATACTAAATGTGTTCATTATGCTTTCAAATTCCATTGTGTGCTCATATTTATATTCCTTTGAGGTCACATGCAAACTATCTCATTCGTTATTAGTCGATATCAAATAATTTGTGCCATTTATGCACAAGCACTCTATACAAGGCTCACATTGGAAATAGAAGCAAATGTCAGTAAATTGGAGCAGATGAGTTAATAGTATTCCTGATTTATTTATGAAGTGGTTATCTGGTTATAGAAAATTCTACTAAAATATAGTAAGCCATGTTTACTTGA
The DNA here is from genome assembly GCF_023851605.1 of Tamandua tetradactyla. Lineage (NCBI taxonomy): Eukaryota > Metazoa > Chordata > Mammalia > Pilosa > Myrmecophagidae > Tamandua > Tamandua tetradactyla. The sequence continues at coordinate 5,901,374 of NC_135340.1, read as the reverse complement.
TGGCTAGATGCTTTTAGCATCAGGATAGCTGATCGGGTAGATGACAGGGAAAATGAAGCACCCGTAAGCATAAAGTTCCATTCATGATAACAAAAGGGGATGAAAATCAGGTTTGCTGAATTCTTTGAATATTAGATGACTAAAGTAAAACAAAATCTCTTCTTTAGCAAGGAGCTGTAGTTAATCTTGGTTGGTGGTTATAGAAATAATTTAATTCAACATAAATCCCTGAGAGTCAGTAGATATATAGAGGCCACTGAGAATATGCAAAGCTGTAAAGATAAAATTGTTAAAAACAATTCTTGTTACATTAAACACATGAAACTTTTCTTAATTTAAAAGGATGCCACGTAAAGATCATTCTATAAAAGGAGCATCCATAACTGATGAATATTGTGCTCTTAGCAAAGGCTTCTCTGCGCTAGATACAGAGCTGCCCCTCATAACTGCTTTACAGTAGGATAATTTATCCTCTAGAATGAAAACTCCATAAAGGGAGGGAAATTTGTGTAGCAGCCTCCTAACATTTCCAGGGCCTAAAATAGCACTTACAGAATTAAGTAAACATTTATAGGGTTGGTTACTAACCGTCTTCCCCAGGAGAAAGATTGTGCATTACTTTCGGATTGGAAGAAAGATGTTTTGCTCATTGTTCTAGCGTGCTAGCTCCCGGAATGCGATATACCGGGAACGGCTTTTAAAAGGGGGAATTTATTAAGTTGTTAGTTTACAGTTCTAAGGCCATGAAAATGTCCCAATTAGAGCAAGTACATAGAAATGTACAAATTAAGGCACCAACAAGAGGTTACCTTCACTCAAGAAAGGCGAATGAAGTTCAGGGTTTCTTTCTCAAGGGCACAGGCACATGGTGAACATGGCAATGTCTGCTTGCTTTCTCTTCAGCCTTCCTGCTGCAGGAAGCTGCCCAGGTGGTATTTTTCTTCTGGCTTGTGGACTCTGTGGTTCTCTCTTCAGTCTTGAGCTTTCTCTAAAATCCTTCCTCTTATAAAGGATTCCAGTAAAGTAATCAAGACCCACCGGGAATGGGTGGAGTCATATAACCCTCTATTCAAAAATCAATATCCAAATTGGTTGAGTCCCATCTCTGCGGAGATAATCTAATCAAATTTCCAGCCTATGATACTGAATAGGGATGAGAAGAAACGGTTGCACCTACAAGATTGATTAGGATGAAAACATGGCTTTTCTAGAATGCATCAATCTCTTCAAACCAGCATACCCATATTGACAAAACATGTCATTAAGTACCTTCTGTGTCTGATAACTAATGAACCCTCAGGCCCAACAACCAGATTAATTACCAATTGTATCTCATTGAGCAATCTCATGAGGTTATTTTATTTCCTTGGTTATTAGGAAATCAGTTATTGACTTTTGATTTTCATTTCCCATATAAGCAGTTTCCTGAGTCCTCTGATCTTAATAATCTGAGAACAGCTGCTAATCTCTTTTTTTAGTTGACAAAATGTCCAATTCTCCTTTCTTGGTCTTCGTATTTTTTAAATGATGAAATTCACATTCCTTTTTCAAAAACGACCTCTATTGTTTTTGCTATAAACTACCTGTCCACTACGTACTTAGATATCATCTCCAGAAAATAAATGTAAATATACTATGTATACAATCTGTGTGCTTTTAGTTTCCTGTGACATATTTGTGTGTTGCTCTCCTCTCTTAATTCTTTTGGGGCATCATATTTCAATTTAGCTGACTTTAATCAAAAGTCAACTTCTCAAAAAAGTTTTTTCAGATCATACTATGTAATATAATGCCAATGTCATTCTATTCCATAATGCTACTGCATTTTTTTCTAAAAACAAAAATGGATTATTACCTGATATCTTAATTCTTCTTATTTTTTTTTTTTTACAGAATGTCTTCCTAATTTCAAAGGAAAGCTTTTTAAGATAAGGCATTTTTTCTAAATATACCAATAGCACTATTTCTATTTTCTCATTAGCTGAGAGAGAGGGACTGCAGCTTTAGTGTAATATGCACCAATTTAAAGGCAATAGAAGAGTGTTTTAGCTTGCTAAAGTTGCTGAAAGCCAATATACCAGAAATGGACTGGTTTTTAACAGAGGGGATTTATTGGCTTATAAGTTTATAGTTGTGAGGGTGTGAAATGTCCAAGTCAAGGCAGCATCAGGTGATATCTGGACTCTCAGATAACAAGCCTTCTTCTGTTCGTCTCTTTCTCTTCTCGGTTTCATTGTTTCCATCTTCTGGCTTCAGTGGCTTCCTTTCTGTTTCTGTGATTTTCTTTCTCAGCTTGTGTGCCCTTCTCCCTCAGCTTCTCTTTTTCTTACCCTCTTCTACAGGACTCCAGTAAGTGGATTAAGACCCAAATGGGACATGCTGCAAATGAAATAATCTAATCAAAAGGTTCCACCCACAACAGGTCTGTATCCCCAGGAATGTTTTTATTTTTTAAGAACGTAATCTTTTCTGGGGTCTATGATAGCTTTAAAACATCACAGACTCACAGGCAATGTGATATTATATAACAGAAGGACTTTCAAACAAAACGGCAGCATATATCATCCTACAACCATCACATCAACAACAAAACCAAAACGATCCATAATATTACAGTTCCTGGTGTTCATTTTAAAGGGAAGTTTAAAATTTGGAGCAGTGAAAAACTCACTCAGAATCTAAAGATTTAAAAATAAAAAGCCACTTCTAATAGATAGGTGCCCTGTCTGGAAGAGGGATAATAGCTAAGGCTCCAATTCTTGATTTCTTAGCATTACTCATGTTGTCTTGGCAACTCTTCTTTCTACAGTTTTATCTTTTGTCACCTCTTTTATCAGCATCCTGGCACTCTAACTCATCTTAGCTGGCGATTCATTCTTATGCAAAAGATCTGTCTTGCAAATGGCCTATAGACTTTTAAATACCTGCTTGTCATAATAGGTCGTCAAAATATGCAAATTTAAATTGCATTCCAACCCTGAGTATTTTTTGTTCCTGAACATAAATTAGGATTATGAATGTAGTCATTGAATTGTAGGGTCATTTATCCATCTCATATACTTTTTTAAAAAAATTTATTTATTAATTAAAAAATAAAGAAACAAAATAAAACAAAATCCATAATCAGTAATTCACAATATCATCACTTAGTTGCATATTCATCACTTCTTAGAACATTTGCATCGATTTAGAAAAAGAAATAAAAAGATAACAGAAAAAGAAATAAAACAATAACAGAGAAAAAAAAGTTATACATACCATACCCCTTACCCCTTGCTGTCATTGATCACTAGCATTTAAACCAAATTTATTTTAGCATTTATTCCCCCTATTATTTATTTTTATTCCATATGTTCTACTCCTTTGTTGACAAGGTAGATAAAAGGAGCATCAGACACAAGGTTTTCACAATTACACAGTCACATTGTGATAGCTGTATCATTATTCAATCATCCTCAAGAAACATGTATACTTTTTAAGTACAACTAAAATGGCAAATGAATATGGAAGAAATCATTATGGCTTTATTTTAGCTAAAGTACTTGATTACCCAAAATTAGATTTCTTCTCTGTCCCAGATTGAACTGTAAACCCACTTGCCATCAATGTGGCCTGAAAACTGTCCCAACATTCTGAATATGCTGGAAAAGTAAAGCTAAGTCTATTGCTCCTTTCAACAATTTTCAAGAGACGTTCTGGATACAGAGTGAGTTTTACAAGTACTAGTTTCCCCCCATCTCTGATTGATGTTTTTGCATAGTATTAATCCCTTTCTGTAATAATTCTATTTATTCACTTATTGTCTGCTGTCTATGACCACAAGCTCCATGAGGGCATGAAATTTTTGTCTGCTGCACTTTTTACCTTCATAATAGTACATGACATCTAATCACAAAAGTAGAATCAAAGAGCATAATGGTTTTGGTGATTTATTTATAAAAGCATGTGTCATATTCATCGTACTTTTTCACAGATCATATCTAAAGAGGGGTATATATGATCAATCATTCGTTCATTGACCCATTTACTCATCTGAGATGTTTATTGAGCCCCTATGAGTTCTTTGATCATAACTACAATATTTGAAATAAAGGTTACAAATTTCATAATTGAATCTTTTAGCTGCTGTATTTTTAGCATTCTAGAAATAATCCAAAGAAGTGCATTTTTCTGAGATTATATTTTCAGGTAAAAATCAAATGGTATTACTAATCAATCACATATTGCTGAGCAGGAAGGCAGAACTTGCTAGTAATTTGAAGTCTTCACAAGAATTTTGTTCCCTTATTCATTCCATGTACAAGGAAGGTAGCACGTGTCTATCTTGTTGACCTTATATTGAGTCATGTAGCTTGTGGTCAAGGAAATAGGGCAGAAGTGATATGAGCCACTTCCAAAAGGAAACTTTAAAGCTGGAACAGACTTCAACATGCTCCTTTCAAGAAATACTCGCTATTGTATATCACATCAACATAGAGAAACATTTAACCTAGCATATGAATGTTGATGGACACTTAAACACCTCCCAAAATGAGGCAAGTGGAATATAAAATTATAGAGGATATAATATAGAGTAAAAATGAATAAGCATTCCTTTTAAAGTCAAATGACGAATTTTATTTTAAAAATCCTTCCTTCCAAAAATTCTTAGAGGTTATCTCCTCTTTTTTAAAAAATAATTTTATTGAGAAATATCTACACACATACAGTCCAACCATATTATACAATCAATGGCTCACAATATCATCACGTAGCTTTGTATGCTTTACCATAATCATTTTAGAACATTTACATTCTTGCAGAAAAAGAAATAAAAAGGAAAAAAAGAACCCATACCTCCCATACCCCTTACCCCCTCCCTCTCATTGACCCAATTTTTATCCTTTGTCTCCACCTATTATTTATTGACTGATTAATCCTTATTATTATCTTTTTTTATCTGGTCACATCCTGGATAAAAGGAACATCAGACGTAAGATTTTCACAATCACACAGTCATATTGTAAAAGATATACAGTCTTCTTCAAGAATCAAAGCTACTGAAACACAGTCCAGCATTTCAGATACTTTCCTCCTGCCACTCCACTGTACCATAAACTAAAAAGGGATATCTATATAATGAGTAAGAATAACCTCCAGGATGACCTCTCAACTCTGTTTGAAATCTCTCAGGTACTGAAACTTTATTTTGTCTCAATTTTCTCTTTCTCGTTTTGGTTCAAAAGACTTTCTCAATCCCATGATGCCAGGTTCCAGCTCATCCCCAGGAGCCAGGTTCCACATTGCCAGGGAGATTTACACCTCTGGGAGTCATATCCCATGTACAGGGAGGGCAGTGAATTCACTGGCCAAGTTCATTTAGAGAGAGTGACCACATCTGAGCAACAAAAGAGGTTCTCTGGGGTGACTCTTAGGCATAATTATCAGGAGGCTTAGCTTCTCCTTTGCAGAATAAGCATCACAGGGGAAGCTCCAAGATTGAGGGCTCAGACTATTAATTTGGTTGTCACTACTGCTTGCAAGAATGTCAAGAACTCCCCAGGAGGGGAAGGTGAATATTTCCTCCATTATCCCCACTCCCACAAGGGAACTTTGCAAATACTTTTTTATTCTCTGACAAAATTACTCTGGGATATTAAGGCATCACACTAACTTGTCCAAACCAATGAGACCTCATGCCCTATTCAAGATTCCGTGTAATTACGGGGTTCAAGTCAACTGACCATACAAGTTAAATTAGATAACGTACTGCCCAAAATATAAATGTTGCTCCAAATAAATCTCTCTCCCTTTGGTCTCACATAGTGATTGAAGTTTGAAAATATGGGCCATATCATCCTTTACCCAGTATTCTGATTTACCTTAGTCCTATCCAGATCAGCTTCATTCATATCTCTAGAAGATGTCTGATCACTTTTTCAGCATTTTTAACAGTGGCTGAATGGGGTAATGCTGACTTGCACAGCTTCAGTGCTCTAACCCTGAGACTCAGATGTCACATAAGTACCCCAAGTCTCAGGGAATGACCAGGTTATATACAGATAGCTTAGTATCTCATAATTTAGAAATATCAGCTACAACTCCTAATTATATGTGACTGCTATAAGTTTAAAATCTAGGAACCTTTACAATAGACCCAAACCTGATAACCCATGCTCTCAACTTAATTCTCTGAGTTTGTATATTACAACTAATCCATGGGTAAGGCATCACGATATTTGCCTTTTTGTTTCTGAAGTTTTAACATTCTGTCCTTAGGTTTCAAATACTTCATTGAATGCCTCACAACTTCATTGCTTCTTGCAGCTGCTCAGTAGACCCTTTTATGGAAACACCACAGTTTCCTCTTATGTTCCTCAGTCCTCTATCCAATGCGAATCACAAACTCTGCCTCCATAACACAGTGTGCTAATGTCTATCCCTGTTCCCACTCTGAGTTCCTCCAGGTATATACCTAGCAACAGGGTTGCAGGATCATATGGCAACCCACCCCTACCCTCCTGCAGAACCACCATGCTGCACTTCTCAGCTTCCCTACCAATGGTGAATAAATACCATTTGGTCATGGTGTATGATTCTTTTAATATGTTGCTGGATTAGATTTGAGAGTATTTTGTTGAAGAGTTTTGCATGCATTTCATTAGTGATTGGTCTATAATTTTCTTACCTTTGTCTGTCTTTGGTATCAGGGTGATGATGGCTTTGTAGTATAAATGTAGGTAGCTCTTCCTCCTCTTCAAATTTTAGAAGAGTTTGAGCAGGATTGGTATTAATTCTTTCTTGAATGCTTGGTAGAATTCACATGTGAAGCCATGTGGCTCTGAAATTTTCTTTTTTGGGAGCTTCCTGATGATTGATTCAATCTCTTTACATGTGATTGGTTTGTTGAGGTCACCGATTTCTTCTGGAGTCAACGTTGGTTGTTCATGTCATTCTGGAAAGTTGTCCATTTCATCTATGTCGTCTATTTTTTAGGATATTGTTGCTTGTAGTATCCTCTCATTATCTCCTTTATTTCGCAGTGTCATTGATTATGTACCCTCTTCCATTTCTGATTTTACTTATTTGCATCCTCTCTGGTTTTTTGTTTGTTTTGTCAGCCTAGCTAAGAGTCCACCAATTTTACTGATTTTCTCAAAGAATGAACTTCTGGTTTTGCTGATTTTCTCAACTGTTTTCATATTATCAATTTCATTTATTTCTCCTCTGATCTTTATGATTTCATTACTTTTGTTTGCTTTGGGATGAGTTTGCTGTTCTTTACTTTGTTCTTCCAAGGGAAAAGTTAATTCCTCAATTTTTGCTGTTTCTTGTTTTTTAATTGAGCCACTTAAGGCAATAATTTTCCCTGTCAGTACTGCCTTTGCTGCATCCCATACGTTCATAAGTATGTTGTGTTTTTATTTTCATTTGCTTCAAGAGATTTACTGATGTCTCTTGTAATTTCTTGCTTGACTCTCTGGTTGTTTATGTTATTTAGCCTCCATATATTTGTGAATTTTCTGGCCCTCTGTCTGTTACTGATTTCCAAGTTCATTCCGTTATGATCCAAAAAAGTGTTTTATATAATTTCAATCTTTTAAAACTTACTGAGACTTGTGTTTTGACCCAGCATATCGTCTATTCTTGAGAATGATCCACAAGCACTTGCGAAAAAGATGCATCCTGTTGTTGTGGGTTACAATGTTCTGTAAATGTTTGTTACATCTACTCTATTTATTATATTTTTCAAAATCCCTGATGCTTTATTGATCCTCTGTCTAGATGTTTTATCCATTGATGAGAGTGGGGAAATGAAGTCTCCAACCTTTACGGCAGACGTTTCTACTTCTCCCTTCAGTGTTGTCAGTGTTTGCCTCGTATATTTTGGAATACTCTGATTTGGTGCACAGATATTTATGATTGTTATGTCTTCTTGTTGAATTGTTCCTTTTATTAAAACATAGTTTCCTTCTTTGTCTCTTTCAATTGTTTTACAATTGAGGTCTAATTTATCAGATATTAGTAAAACTACCTCTGCTCTTTTCTGATTGCTGTTTGAATGAAATATCTGTTCGCAACCTTGCACTTTCAAACTATTTTTGTCCTTGGGTCTAAAATGAGTCTCCTGTAGGCAGCATATAAATGGGTCCTTTTATTAGATCCATTCTGCCACATATGCATTTTAATTAGGGAGTTTGTTCCATTAACATTTAATGTTATTACTGTAAAGGTGGTACTTTCTTCTACCATTTTGTCTTTTGGATTTTAAATGTCATATCTAATTTTTTTTTTTTTTTATCTTTTTACCTTTACTGATACTCTTCATTTCCACACTCTTCTCCAGAACTCATTCTCCTGCCTATTCTATCTGCCTGTAGTGCTGCCTTTAATATTTCTGGTAGATCTGTCTGTTCATCACAAATTCTCTCAGTGATTCTTTGTCTGAAAATATTTTAATCCCCCCCCCTGTTTTTGAAGGAAGTTTTTCTGTATACATAATTCTTGGTTCACAGCTTTTCTCTTTCAGAATCTTAAATTATCATATCACTGCCTTCTCACCTCCATGGTCTCTGCTGAGAAATTCACACACTCTTACTGAACTTCCCTTGTATGTGAAGGATTCATTTTCTCTTGCTACTTTCAAAATTCTCTTTCTCTTTGACATATAACAATCTGGTTAGTAAGAGTCTTGGAGCAGATCTACTTGGATCTGCTCAGAATACTGAGTTTCTTGGATCAGTAATTTTATGCCTTTCATAAGAAATGGAAAATTTTCAGTGATTATTTCCTCCATTAATCTTTCTCCTCCTTTTCCCTTCTCTTCCCTTCTGGGACACTCACGACACATATATTTGTGTGCTTCATGTTGTCTTTCAATTCCCTGAGACCCTGCTCATAATTTTCCATTCTTTTTCGTATATTTTCTTTTGTGTGTTGGATTTCAGATGTGCAGTCCTCTAGTTCACTAATCCTTTCTTCTGCCAGTTCAAATCTATTGTTGTAGTTTTCCATTGTTTCTTTCATCTCTTCCATAATCATTCCCATAAGTTCCATTGTTTGTCTTTTCAAACTTAAGTTCTTCTTTATATCCTCCTTCAACTAAGTGATTTGATTTTTGATGAGATGTTCCACATCTGTTCCAACATACTGAATTAGTTGTTTCAACTCCTGTGTTTCATTTGAAGTGTTGGTTTGTTCTTTTGACTTGGCCATATCTTCGATTTTCCTAGTATGACTCATTTCTTTTGCTGGTGTCTAGGCATTAGATTTCCTTAATTAGTTTATTCTGGGGGTTGTTTTCACTCTTTTACCTAGGTTTTTCTTGCTGGATGGCTCTGTTCTCTATCTGTTCTTTGACATTCATTTCAACATATTCTAGACCTCCAGCATAGGTTCTGTTTAACTGATCAGAATTTTTCAGTTCCTGTTTTTCTGTTTCTTGGAGCAGAAAGAGACAGAAATTGTTTCTCTTATGGAGACATATTTTAGCTTTTTTTTTTTTTCCTGTGGGGGGTTGCGGTGCATGGTCCAGGAATCGAACCTGGGTTTCCCGCATGTAAGGTAAGCATTCTGCCACTTTTTTTTGAGGGTCTCCTCAGATATTATAGATCCCACTTGGATTTTCCCAGACTAGACATGCTCACATGTCAGGAGGGGAGAGTAGCTAGCATCAGCTTTCCCTGAGGGTGTGACCCAGCAGGTTGTCAGACTTTCCTAAGACAATTCTAGACTCTGTGCTTTTCCTATCCTGCCCAGCCTGTGACACTTCTCACCTTAAAGTGATGTGGCACCTTTAATTTCAACACACCCTCCCTGACAGGGACATGGTTGAGACAGAGGTAAGGAAGTAGGATGGTTTTGATTGCTTCTGTTTTCCAGCCCCTGGGGCCTGAATTCCTTGAAAGTGGGTTTCCACTTGAGTCTCATCTCACCCCTTTCTCATGGGGAAGATACTTCCTTTAGAGAATTAACCCTTTCCACCTGACTAGTCACTTTGTCTCTCAAACATGCCTTAATTCCACCGTTGACTGGGCCAGTGCTAGAGCCTGAGAGTGCTTGTAGCTCTATATGTTGAGCTGTTATGAAGTACAAAAAAAAAAAAGCAAAAAGCCTTTTCAGAGCAAGACCCCACTCCTTGGGTTTACCAATCAGGAGCTTGAGTTGATACTTGGCTCCATGTATCGCCAGGTTTTATGCATCCCTTTTTCTTGAAGTCCAGCTTTTTTTCCACTATTTTGTGCTGTCCAATTCAAAAAGCCTCTGTTTGTTTTATTCTGTCAGCCCTTCCCCCTCTTTGCAGGGGCAAAACTCTTATTCCTTTAGTGCTTCTTCCACGCTTATCTGTGCTGTGGGCCTGTTTTCAGTAGTCAGAATTTCTTAATTAATTCTGCAATTGGAACCTGGCTGAGTTAAGTCTTGTTACTGGTAAAGTCTGTTTCTTTTCCCCTCAGGGAACCAGCCTGCAGTGCCCACTGGGAAGAGGCCCCGGCCTCCATGGCTTGGGGAACTTACAGTTCCATCTGGGATCTCAGCTGTCCCACCTGGTCCAGACTGGTATGCACTGGGTGTCCAGTCACTGATATTCCCCCACAGCCCCGGCTATTTCCTACCTGCTCTGCAGGATGAATGAAATTCCACACCTCACTATGCCCCACATTGCCCCAACTCTCCTTATCTTTTCTTTTTAACTTTAGTACCTGCTGAAGTAACTTCTGTCATAAACATAAAAACATGCACTTCCAAAATTAGCTTCTCCATCTAAGCAAAGGAACTGTTTATTAAATATAAGAAAACTGTCATTGACTTTTTTGTAATTGTGTCCTTTTGCTAATACATGCATCCTTGATATATTAATTTCAGCTTAAGATATTTAGAACATAAAACAAAGAGACTTACATGGATATATGAGTACATTAAAGACATTTTATATTATAACATGATGGCTTTCTTTGGATTTTATGCTTTTAATTTTTTTTCATTTTGTATTTCCTTGAAAATATCTCATTAAACATGTGCCTAACAGCCACTTCGATTTCCTTTTAATATAAGCAATCATATTCAAAGATATGTTATTTTCTTCTTCTTTTTTCTGACATGGGCAGGCTCTGGGAATCGAACCTGGGACTCCAGCTCGGTAGGCAAGAATTCTTGCCACCAAGCCACCACTGCACCACCCCAAAGATATGTTCTTAACATACATAAATGACTCAACAAATACTAACATGTTCTGACATGAGATTTCTGAAAGACAACAAGTATATATAAGTAGTGAATATTGTCTCTCCATCTCTGACTTCTCATTCTCTCCCTTCCTCCAACATGCATTCAGTCTTAAACCCTCCTGACTCTGTCACAAAAATCCCTAATGCTGTTGCATTGATTCAGACCATTATCATCTTGCCTTTGAAGTGAAACAATGGTATTTACACTAATATCCTGACTTCATGCTTTCCCTTATCAACCTGATACCACTAGAGTGACCCTGTGACTCTCTTGATTTTAATCTTTCAGTGGCTCCCCATTTATTTCAAGCTAAAACTTGACTTCACTGAAAGAGTTCATATGGCCCATTATAATCCTGCTCCCTCATATCTCCAGCTTTATCTCTTTCTTTCTTTCCTCAGCTATGGTCCAGATATACTGCCCTATTTTCAGTTCTCCAAACTTGTGTCCAGGCACATGTTGATTCCATCTATGCCCCTTGATCAGAGTAACTCTTATTCATTCTCAGGTACCAGCTTGTGTTGCTTCTTCCTTTTAACATTCTGAGTCTTAAAATTCCTCTCCAATCTGCTACCATGATACCTTACATCCACACCTTTTACAACCTCTAATACAACATTGTAATTGCCAGCTTGGTTGTCTATTGTTATATAAATGAGTCAAAGACAGACTCTGTGTTATTTGCTTCTTCACAGCATCCTGAGTCCATTTAGAATTTATCGGTGTCAAACTCAAATTCTTGCATGCCCCATTATTTTAAAAATAGTCCAAATAATCTATTTTTAGTCATTCAGAGTTAACTTGCTTTGGATGCTCCAAGAAATGCTGCCCTGCTTTGCCGACAGATCTGTTCTCATTGATGAGATGGCATTCAGAACTTACAAAGCTCTCGCTGCTGCAGCCCCTTGGCGCTCTCTGGCCCAGACACTCCCTTCTGTGCCAACTCAGCAACACCTGTACACATAAGCCCCCCTCCTCTCCTTCTTTTCTCCTCTCCCCTAGGAAGTTAGGAGATTTCCCTTTGTTCTGCTTTCCCTCTGGTGGCTGATGGCCTCTGATGGTTTCCAGTGTGGTCTGTCGAGGTTGCAGCCTCAATAAATAGCTTGTGTGTGTCCACCATCTAGTGGTGACATCTTTTTCTTGGTCAAGTCCCAACTCAATTTGAACTCACTACATGGATTTCCTTATAGGTTATAAATTCCCCAAAGTCAAGAATCTAAGCACATCAAACCCCACCCCTGTACTATCTCAAATACTTGGCACAGTCCTTGACATATAACATGAATTCAGCACTTATCTTGTTCATTACATGCATGGATTCTTATTTTTATTAGTAACTTCTGTATAAATGGACACAAAATACAGAATATAGATAAACCTTCATTTATGATAAATCCTAATGCATTTTGTCTAGTATGATTCATTTAAATCAAAGCAAAATCCACATTCTTGCACTTGTACTTACAATTTTTAAAATTATTGTTTATGGGGAGGGGGCAAGAGTTAAGGGTGTATATATATATCTTCATCATAGAACTTTTGGGATCCCAATTCAACCTCACCCCCAATCAGACTTCTTATATAGGATCTTCTAGCAGTTAAATGTACAGGCTAAGAATAGGGCTTTTGGAATCAGAAAAAAATGACCAAAATTCTAATTCCCCAGTGACCTCACTAGAAAGAACACTGTTATGCAGCTTAACTTTCCTAAGATTATTTCCTCACCCCATGAAGGGGGATAGTAAAATTCCTTCAGACTTTTAATGTTTAGTATTATACTGAAATAATTTCCTAATTTACACTTTAATTTCATCACAAGCCAAAGAATTGTCTCATTTTTCCTCATTTATCATTAGGAAAAAGCAAAAACTGAGATGAAAATATCATGTTAGAATATGATGATATATAAAATAATAAACTGAGAAAAATATTTCCAGAAACAGAGAAGCTTTATACAAAAAACATATAGAGTGGATGGAAAAGCAGATATAGCCTCAAATTTAGAAGATATTAAAGAAAAAAATATGATATTATATTCAACTATGTGGGCATATATAAATTAAAATATGAATAAACAACTAAAATTAATAAAGTAAGTGGTTGGAAATCTCACTAGGCAATAACCAACCACAAGACAAACTGAAAAACATGGTAAAGTCTACCGTTAAAAAGAACAGGAGGAGGGCAACAGGGGCTCCAGTGGCAGAATTCTCGCCTGCCATACCGGAGACCCGGGTTCGATTCCTGGTGCCTGCCCATGTGAAAAATAATATAGGAGGAAAAGAAAAAGAAAGTGGCACAAGGCTCAGCTGGTATTCAGTTGAATTTTATCTGTCAGACTCAGAGCCGGATGAAATGGGTTCCAATCCTAGCTTCATCTTTGACTTGACTTAGTGATCCTGGGAGTTACTTAACTTCTTTGGTTCTTTCATATGCAAGAAAAAAAATATCTGTGTAATTACCTCATTATGTTGTTTTAAGAAATAAATAAGATGATAAACGTAAAACACTTGGAATAGCGTCTAGCTGTGTGATATATGACCTTCAAGTACATCTACTAAAAGCAGATTCTCCCTGTGATACCCTGACTTTTCTCTTCAAATCTCTACCCAACTTCTTCATTCCTTCTTTTCAGAAATGATTGCCAAAACTCAAAGTACACTAAGGAGACATAAACTCTTCATGGTCTTTTGCATTTCTTATTTGACTTTTCTAAAACAAAGAACAGAAGGTTGGAAAATGTTATCAATCCACTTTCTAGCAATTGTGCGACACTAGTTACTATGCAATTTATTGAAATCTGTCATGCCCAACATTTATTATTCAAAGGTTAATGTTGTGCCATCATTTTAGTTAAAATATTTCACTTTACTGAGAAAAGTGAGGTGTTTGGTACAAAAAACATCTAAAAACATGGATGACACCACACTTTAAAATAATTTTTAAAAACAAACTCAAAGAAACACAATTGAAAATGATGACACTAAATTAATTTACAATTTATAAATGTGTAATTTTAAAGTGTATAATTCATAAATGTATAATTAAAAAGAAAAATAAAAATGGGAAATGGTGTTTGTTCAAGACAATTCTGACAACACCCATCCATTCTTGCTGAAATTTGAGGGAATGACAATTTAGGAGTTGTGGCAATGTTTTGAGCCATACTCCCAGTAAAACACTAATTTAAAGTAACCCAGGGCAGTGCGATGGTGGCTCAGTGGCAGAGTTTTTGCCTGCCATGCTAGAGACCCAGGTTCGATCCCTGGTGCCTGCCCATGCAAAAATAACAATAATAATAAAATAATCCAGAAACTCTGCCAACATGGATGCTTTGGTTTACACTTATTAAAATTAAATAAGTTTTAGTATCTCATTAATAGTTTTCTTTCGAGTAATCTTTAGAAATATAAAAAATACAAGCCTAAGGAGTTGTATTTTTTTTTTCCTGCTCAAAAGAACTAAAAAAAAATTGCATTTGGATTAGTTTCAGTCAACCCAGCGGAGCTTGAACTCACCAGTGGACCGATAACAATATTTTTTAATATCGAAGACGCATCAATCCAGGAATAAGAGGAGGATGTATAGGAATTCAACAGTCACCCATTATAACATGCGAATTTCAAACTTGTTCATTCTCAAAGAGTTGCTGAGCACCATATGGTGAACACTGCACACGTAACAGCATTATAACAGGCTCTTCATATTAAGATCCATATAACAAGGTTAGGCTAAGAAAAAGCCAAATGATAAAAATGTGATTGGCTCTTGGTCCCTTCACGATGGCGGCATGGAGAGCGATGATGGATCAGCATCGCCCAGAAAGCTGATGGAAATGCAAATTCTTGGGCCCCATCCCAGACCCACCAAATTGGAAACTTTGGGGACTGGGACCAGCAATGCTGTAAGGCCACGTGGGTGATTCTGGGGCACAGTCAAGCTGGAGAAGGAAGGCTATAAGATACACACAATAGTGTGTTGAGTTCACTAACAGATCTAGTAAAGTGCATATTTAGACTATGAATCTATATGTGATCTTGTTCAAACAAGTAAGCTTCACAGTGTTGAAGCCTGAACAAAGGAAAATAGTGGCTAAATTCCATTTTCCAGTGCAAATTTAATCACCTTTTTAATTTTCCTTCAGAGGTTGAAAGAATGACTGTTTTCCATACAACTCCATTCTACTAGTCATACAAGATATTGAACATACATTGGTCTATTTGGATATTTTATTTGTTTGACATGAAACTCTTGGAATTCATAACAACATTACATTTATAAGTTTAAAGGAAACTGTTGACACATTTAAGAAGTGGTCTTTCACCCAAGGAGATTTATCATTTAGTCTTCTCTTTAAGAAGATATTGATTAGAGTGGACAGTAAGGGTAGGCTCAGGTCAACTTAATTCGGTTTGTGATCAGTTGACTTTGGAAAAATATTAAAACTAAAATTTTTCTTCTTCTTCTTTTACCGTTTCTCTTTTAACTTAGTTAAAGCTTTATCTTAAAGCTTAGCTTTACCTAAGCATAAAGGCAACCCTGATTTGTTAGTACCTGGTATTTCACAAATTTAGGACTTATTTTTTCTTTATTAGACCAAAGCATTACAGAATAATGCATAAAATATAGGATTGCCGTGTTGTTTTGGAACATTTGCTACAATTGATGAAAGTACAGTTTTATAGTTGTATTATTAACTATAACCCATGGTTTAATTTAGGGTTTATTGTATAGTGCAGCAGCTCCATGGATTTTTAAAAAATTTTATTCTGTTACCATAGATACAACCTAACATTTCCTGTTTTAATCACATTCAGATATATACTTCAGTGCTGTTAATGAAGTTCACAATGTTGTAATACCATCACCATTATCCATTACCAAAACATTTCCGCTATTCCAAATAAGAATATTTTAACTCTTAACTGCACATTCCCTATCCCAATCCTGTCCCCTGGTAAATTGTATTCTAGATACTGACTTTATGAATCTGTTTATTCTAATTACTTCACATCAGCAAGTTCATATGATATTAATCCTTTTATGTAGTACGCATACCCAGACTCTCTCTCTCTTAATCTCTTAGTTTCCATGGCAATGTCAAGATTTGCTACCTTCTGAGTTCTCTTTTTTGTTGGAATTTCTATCATTTCTGTCTCTATACAACAAATTTATGACTGTATACTTTTTTATGGAAAGATTGCTTATTCACTTCTTTAGCTCTCCTGTCTCATGTTTGTGAACTATAAATTTATCTATTGAAGGGGACATGCTCACATACGTTGCATGTTTTTAATTAGGCTTCCTTTATTTGTGGTAAATTCCTCCATCACTCCAGCTTAAGTCAAATCTGAATGCATGAGCATAAATTTGATTCAACCTCTCATTTCTGTCAACAGTTTACTGTTCCACTCCATAAGTCTCTTTGGGGTTGGTCATTTCCCTTTTTCTAAAGATTTATTTAGAGGATGTTAATTGTTTTCACCACAATCAGTCAATAAAAAGAAGAACTCTAATTTTTCCATCCATACCTTTCAAATTTGCCATATATGTTTTTGTATTTGTAGATATGTTGTTAAGTTAGTATTTATGGAAATTAAGAGGATATGCATAGTACCCTTTTTTAGGAAGATGGGGATATCTTCATCTTTTACCAATTGGCTTATGACATTTTAAATGGCCAAGAGAACATTTAGCAAGTGGCTTCTCCACATTTCTCTTCACCCCTGACTGTCTCCCTCATATCAATATATCTGATACTTTCAAGAACATCCACCAAGGAAATTGAAGTGAATGGACGAGAATATGAACTCTCTGCCCTTTGTAAATTGCTCCTTAAAATTAAATCCAATATTGGGTAGATGTAAATACTAGTGGTCAATGAAAGAGAGGGGTAAAGGGTATGGTATGTATGAGTCTTTTCTTTTTTCTTTTTCTGGAGTGATGCAAATGTTCTAAGAAATGATCATGGTATTCAATATACAACTATGTCATGACATTGTGAGCCACTGATTGTACCCCAAGTATGGAATGTTCATTTGTTAAGAATGTTCGTGTTTATGTGTTGTTTTGTTTTGTCAACAAAACATTTAAATCAATATTCAAGTTCTGTACATGTCAATATTTTCAATTCATTTTTTCTTTCTTTCCCCTGTTTACTGCTTAATAAATTTTAATATCATTCAATATATTCTGCATGGTACTATGAGATTAGTTTCCAAAAATGTCAGTATCCAAATTGTTCATTCAATCTCCACAGATTTCCCTGGACTGACATTAAATTTCCTATGTACAATGGTTTCTGGAAACATCCTTCCATTTGACTTAATCATATACACTATTTTTATTTTACTCTACCATTTTCTTTCAACATTTGTAGCCTGTTCTATAGAAATCAGTATTTATTATATACTACTTTTGCATCACTATCTAGCTGCTAAAGCATAAAATGCTATCCCCAGTTACATTGCATGTCCCTCAAATTCTGCTTCTTTTTAAACACATAGAACTAGGATTTAGTAATAGTAATGCCATAATTATCCTACTTATAGTCTTTAATGGATGTAATAATTATACCACCATTATCTTATTCCCTGGGACCTATTCTAACTTTACTTCTTTTGCAGACAATAATAAACTGTGAATTATATATAAAATAATTCAAAGAAATGCTTTAACTGGAAAGAGAAATAAGAGAAAACACAGTCATATCTATGAAGACCAAAATGAAAATTATAATAAACTCATCCAATACTCAACAATATCAAAAGTATACTTTTATTACTGATTTCCTGATTAGTGATTAATAGAGATTGAGTATATGTTGAAGAACATTTCAGGATAAATCTATAAAGCTAATAGAAAAGCATATGCTCCACTTTACTAATCATGTCTCTTAGCCCCACTATTGAGCAACACTAACTGCTCTCATATAGTTTCTATTTGCTTCTATCTACCTATAAATATTCCTATTATAACACCTATTTTAACAAGACATTGAAGACAAAACTTTTTCATTTTTAAATTCCTCCTCTTCACTGAGTGCTTAATTTACTTACAGTTATATTGAATGAATGGGTGAGAAGATGAAAATGAAAATTCTAAGTATTTTAATCTATCATGATTATTAAAAACATAGCAATGGAACAATTAAAGTATTTTGTTAAGTAAAACATTCTGCATTGCAAAGGTGGAGGCCACAAAGTCACACTCATTGTATATTTTTATGCAGGAGTATAAAAAGCAACTTCATAAAGCTCTAAAGCATTAGTATTAGAAACTATAATTGTGAATATTTCAAATGGCATCAAATGCTGTTTATGTTGTTTGGTATGTTCAGAAAACTTGGAAACGGCTGTGTTTGTTTCTAAATTCCACAGATACAAAGAAGAGCAAAAACCCAAATAACCTTTCTCTCTTTCCTGTTAAGCAACAAAAAGAAAATAATTGGGAGGTTAGTGGCATCTAAGGAGATTAAATAATTGCTTATCAGGGCCTAAAAAGTATATCCTAAGGACATTAAGATTTTGAGAAAACATTTTTCCCATGAATTTTTTAACCTCCCATTATATATCTGCTCTCTTTTTCAAGTTTCAGGAAGCAATGCTTCTGTGTGCTTTTTCTAGACACTGGAGCATTTCATAAGAAAAGTGGGAAACCAATGCTCAAATTTAACTCTTCCTATTTAATTATAGACCATATAGGTTAACCAAAAATTTTTAAAAGAGTCAAATAATATTACCAGAAAGCTGAAAAGGGTGAGGGATTCAGCTTTACCAGCTATGGGTTCAGTAACATATCAGTAATTTTATAATCTTACTTGATTTAAGAATATTTGTCTAATAGTTTTTAGATTAAAAACAAAGCAGAATTCTTTACAATTGTGTTTAGTACTGATCTTGAAGAATCAAAATCATTTTTCAGATTTTATCAACTTCGCTAACATACTGAACAACTTGATTGTTTGATACTAAATGGGGAGATGCTTTACACTAAATAGCCTAGTTGTTTTATGGGTATAATAAATTACTTAGATACATAGGCTAAAAAAATATGGGGTAAAATAATAAGACTTTAAAATCATATTATAGTTCAATGAGCAAAACTTGATCTTATAATCAAATATATAAATAGTCATTATGAAGAAAAATTTCGTTTTTAAAACTTGCATTTAAGTCACATTCCTAATATAGTTTATTTAAACCTCAGCCAAATTTTGCTCATTATATTCATAGTCTCATCGATGCAACATACTGAAAGCTTCAGCGATGAATAAGGCTATCTGCATGTAATATAAAATCTACAATAAAAATGATCAGAATTCTAACGTGGTTTTTAAAATACTCATATATAAATTTATCCTAAAACAATGTTAACATCTAAATAGCTGGAGAAGATGCGATCTAAAATTTTTAAGATAGTATTTAAAAATAAATTTATTTTACATGAATATCTTGGCTTAATAATAAGAGGACTTTTTTAAAAAAGAATCTGGATCAATCTTAGTATAACACAATGATTCTGCCCTATAATTCTGGATTACTGTGTTTAAATGGATCTTCAAAACAAATGTTCCTTTTCCAGATCATTGTTGCATCACAAGAGTTTCCATGCAAGAGATAAATGTAAAGAACGTGGTAGTGGAGGAAGGAGATTCAATGCATGTGAGTGCACATCCTCTCCTCACACTTGGGGAAGGAGAATCAATGCATGTGAGTGCACTTCCTCCCCTCACACTTGGGGAAGGAGAATCAATGCATGTGAGTGCACTTCCTCCCCTCACACTTGGGGAAGGAGAATCAATGCATGTGAGTGCACTTCCTCCCCTCACACTTGAGGAAGGAGAATCAATGCATGTGAGTGCACTTCCTCTCCTCACACTCTCTATGAACAGCGGTGGAAGGAGAATCAATGCATGTGCGTGCACTTCCTCTCCTCACACTCTCTATGAACTGTTCACATTGGCACAACTGCACAAGGCCATTACTCTTTATTAGATGTCCCCAAAGAGACTTCAAAGTTCCTCTGCCATGGCAAGAGAGAGTATCTGAATAAAATTAACAATGAAAGCAATGTCATAAAATAGTACCCAAGAAAAAAAGAATATTTATTTGCCAATATAAATAAAACACTAAAAACAAAGGAGCCCAGGAAAGAATGCCATAGGAAGGAAAGAGCTAGCTTCCAAAATTATGTTGAGGAAAAGGATTTGTTTTCTGAACCGTGGTTTATTACATCAGAAATATGATTTCCTCTAGCGAGAGGTAGGATGCATCTCACAAAACCCGGAAAGAATAGTATTAGCAGTGGACTCATCTGATCAAGAAGGCTTTAAACTAAGATTCCAAGTAGGAGAGAAAAATGTGAATCAGTAAAATGAATATTATGGAGGAAAAAAGGTTTGGAATAAAATAATACACACTGAAAAAGTATCTAGAAATTAATATGTGAAAATCATGACTGGGAAGAATATTTATGCCCAGGATATACAGTGTACCATAATAAATTAAAATTAAAAAAAAAATAGCCATTTAATGTCTTAAAATGCATGATCATTTTCCTAATCCTTACATAACCCTGGCCCATAGGTATAGAAATGGTACAACTTTGTGCAAGGGGTGTCCTACATAAGGGCACCTGCCAATGGGACAAGTGGGAGATGTAGTCCACTCTCACACCCATTGCCCAGTGCCCATCATCGTCCTTACGTCACCTGGGAGAAACCCAGGCTTAGTTATGTTCCAGGTTATAGAGGTAAAAAATACTCTAGTTTGGCTAGAATTGGAAGCCAATTGTGTTTGGATTTCATCATATAGTAAGTATAGCAAGCATAGTAAGGGGAAATTTTTACCCACACCTTGTACACCTGTATGATTTATTCTAAAGTGGTAGATGAGGGAGAAATGATCTCATCAGTTTGTTTAATAGAAACAGTGCAGTGACTGGCAAAGGTAAGTCATTGCATATCAGAGAGTTATATACCATCTTTATGATAAATAAATGTAAAGGCAGGAATATGTAGAGGAGAATGTCTCTATTAAGAAACAAAAAGTTTAAATAAAGAAGAAGAGAAATTGTTGTTGGAAAATAGCACAGCAGTCCTAGGAAACATTTTTCAGAAGATTGTGTGCCAATAATTAATACAACGTATGGAATGGAAAAGCTGCTTCAATTAGACCTCTCCTGGAAGGAAGTCAAATTCTGCTAAAATTTGCCATGTATTGGGGAAAAAAAGAATTACAATAGTAACTACTTTTCTGGATTCTGACTTGCATACAAGCAGAAACATTGGAACCAAAAGGTCTGAGGTACGTTAGAGTAAAGGAAGGAAATGATGAGCAGAGTTTGAAAATTCCATTGACTTAAAACAACCAGCCTTTCAGCAAACTGATGGAATGGATAGTTATCCACAGACTCCAAGGAAATATACCTGAGGAAGAATGTGAGAGCATAACGCCTCAATTATTGAAAATAAAACTAGGGCAGTGCAATGGTGGCTCAGTGGCAGAATTCTCACCTACCATGCCAAAGACTTGGGTACAATTCCGGGAGCCTATCTATGCAAAAGAAAAAAAAAAAAAAGAAAAGAAAAGAAACCTATACCGTAAAATAAGGAAAGACAACAAAGAAAACAATTTAACTGCACAAATAGCAATTTGGTGTAAGGGTCTTAGATTTTTTAAAAGATGTCTAATAAAAGCTGAAAGTGAATGATGAAATATCACGGTAAGCACTTGGAAAAAGAGTGTTATGTCTCGGAAGTCAAGACTGCTCTAAGATTCTTCAAATATGAAAGATTAAAAACCAATAGCTGTGTTAAGAAAAGAAAGGATAAGAATGGGATAAGCTCAGTGGCTGAAAGAAAATAAACTTCTAACCTCTTTTGTTTTTATCTTCTCCATCAAGGAAAATTATCATTAAATTAGAAATAAAATGAACAATTTTGATAAGGATTTGGGATTGACTGAGATTTACTTAGGGACCAGTGTGAATGAGAGGGTCATGAGAGAAACTTTCTGACTGCCGTACTACATCTGCTTGCATCAGTGGTCTGTGAACATTTAGACAAGAAAACAATGATTACTAAATGCCAGAGGTTTTCACTAGGAAAAAGTCTTCTATTTATTTGACATTACTATACACGTAGGATAAGAATATTTAATTCACAATGTATTTTAAATTGAATGATGGACATTACAAGGATTTTCAGTATAACTTTGTGGGTGATACAGAACAAACCTTGGTTTTGTAATAGTACAGTTGGATGGATTGATGATGTCTTTCAGTCATTCTCCAAGCAAATTTTGTCCTATCTACCACATAAACTTAAAACCTACTCTATAATTTAGTGGAGGAGAAGGAACATATATTTTTGAAATCTTTGTATAATACAAAGTTGGTAGGGAGAGCTAATATCTTATGTGGTAATCAAATCTTCAAAAATGCTCTGTTCTGCTGAAACTGTCAAATCAAATAATATGCTAACAGGAGACAATGCAAAGACTTACATTTGAATATCAAAGCTAGAATTTATATCAACAAAGGATGAGTGAACGTAATAGTAGTTTATTTGTAAAAGATAATTTTTCAACATAATTCATAATCTTCAGGTTCTTTAAGAAAACATCATACATTATTTTCTCTTATTTTATCTATATTTCTATTCTTTAGAAGGACTAATTTAACTTTACAGACATTCTATAATACTTTGAATTCCTTAGAGTAAAAATATGTTAGATTTCTAGCTTCTTAGGAAATATGACTATGCAATATATGTAAGCATGACTAATCTTTAATAAGTTTCCTTTCCCAGCAATTAAACCAAGCGATTTCTCTAGCATGCCAAGTGATAAAGGATTTCAGAAGGCTCAAGGGACATTGCTTCAAAAGCTCTGCTGTCATGGTGGAAAATATATTTTATAATTTATGAAAAAATAGAAAAATTATAGCATCAAGTTCATCACAGAGGAGAAAAGAAGAAAAAGGCACCGATTAAATGTCTCACCTGCCTAATGCCCAACCGGTATGCCACAATCCGATCCACTGCATCGGGATTCATCTGTGTCCACTGGAGGCTGTAGGAGTAAACACGGTGTCTGTTCTGCCACACAGGGTTGTAGGTATCATAATAGAATTCTGGAGCATAGGCCTTTCCTAAAAACAGGAAGAGTGCTTAAAGTCGAGTGATGGCATACTACACACTTTCACAGATTCGGCGTTCTTTGGTCCCTTTACCCCTTTTCACCACGTGTTCCATGAGTAATTCTTCTATCTGAAAAGTCATACTGTTAAACCCCATTCAATTCTCTGGAAACAGTTTGAGAAGAGACCCAGGATATTTTCCAGGTTGATGGGCTGAGCAGCGTGAAAGGAAAAGAGGAATCAGGGGTGACTCTAAGCAATTGGAAGAATGGGATTTCCATTAGCTGAGATGAAAAGCTATGGAAGAATCGAATAGGAGAGGGAAAGATCAATTTGAGGGATCTAAGTGGAGACATCAAATATGTCGATGGATATACTAGTTTGGGGTAGGAAAGGCCAGGACTGGAGGTGTAATTTCACTAACTATGGGCATATTGGACAAAATTTAAATCCATGAAATTGATGAGACCATCAAGGGAGTGAAAACAGATAGAGACGAGGACTGAGATATGTCTTCTGGGGCAATCCAGGCTTGAGTGATGGGAGAAGATAGAACCGCCCTACAAAAGCCTGAGATAGAACAATCAGTAAATAAGGAAGAGAACCAAAAATGTGGTATTCTAGAAGCCAAATCAGGAAGTGAGTGATTAACTTTGTCAAAAGAAAATTGGTGAAAATGAAAATTTGTTTTTATATCATCTGTGGCTTAAAAAGGTCATTAAGAACTTTGTTCAAACACAAAGGGGAATTTATTGGGAGTTTAAGGAAACGTGACGTGTACAGAGTGCACATAGCACATGTAAACCATTTTAGTGTTTTGTTTCTGTTTTTTAACTTCCAAATTGAAAAACAGGCAGGCCTTTTGGAATTGCAGCTCCAACTTTCTGATATTTTGAAATATAGATTTTTTTTTCAGACTTTTAAACATTTACCAATAATACATTTTCTAATTCACCAAACACATAGTGAGAACCCATGAAATGTAAAGTAATGCATCAGGCATTCCAATGAATAATGAGGTGCACTCTATGCTCGTGGAAATGGCTTACATTTCCTCAGACTTTCCAAATAGCGTAGTAATACCTACTGGAAAATCAGTTGATTAGTTGTACATTTATCATTTCCAGTCAACATCTTTTCTGCTTTTCCTCTTTTTAAAAATTATTTTAAATTGTAAATGTTTTCTGGTATCATTTTCCTCAACAGAGGGACTTTTCTTACCTGTTTTTGTATATTTCAATATCTTGATTATTCACCTATAATCTAGGTATTGCAGAAGAGTTGATCTAAGAAAAATGTTTAGGCAGATAATTGCAGGGTGGATTTTTAATAACAAGTATGAAAGTGATGATCTCTATTACCCTGGAGAAGCTCACCAGGAATAAATGACACCAGCTGAGCCGAATTTATCTTTTGGTAAGTTTACTAGTGAAATTAAATACTCTGAATTAAATATATGAATTTCAGGAACATTTGGCAAAGTCTAGGTACACTCTGTGTATAATTTAAAAATCCATGAAAATTCATTTGGGAGAATTGAAAAGAAACTATCAACTCTACAGAAAGAGTTTCCTAGAAAAGAGCCATCATACTCAATTTTTCATCTCGCATGATATTTTTACTCATTACTAAATGGTAACACAAATTCATTTTCAAAACATTTTTTTTAACATGGGCAGGCACCGCGAATTGAACCCAGGTCTCCATCATGGCAGGCGAGAGCTCTGCCTGCTAAGCCGCCGTGGCCCGCCCTATATTCAGAAAATTTAAGGGCAGCATTTGGTGGAGAGAAAAACAATATACTGAATGAAAGAATCAATACCAAAACATTCTTGACAGTTTTTGAGACCAACTTTCTCAAAATGGAAGGGGGAAGGTGCACTTATACAAAGCACTAGAGGTTTTTCATAAAATAAGCATCTAACATCTATAAGAAAGTAATGAGTTACTTAAGTGAATAATGTAAACCTAGAGTATTTCTAATATTCCATAAATGGAGATTTTAGTAGCTGAAAATATATCACAGGGAAAGAAAATTAGACTACATTTTAATAGGCCTATGAAATAAGATGAATACCAATAAGTAGCTATGAAAATAATATGTATTTTCTTAGAAATATTCTTCCAATGTTCTGTGCATATGAATGGTCTACCCCAGTAGACTGATGACCTAAATGGTCATTTAGCAGGGCTGAGATGGGTGGCTGCCCACAAGATGACCATTAACTTCCAGTTTCGAATCTGTAGGATCCTATGAAATGTGCACCTACCATCACATTGGATTTGATAATTTCACCAATTTAAGGTTAAATATAGCTTAAATATGGAGAAACGTGCATATCCAAATTATTTCATGGCCCTTTAACAATTATTTCCCTTGACACTCATGCATTTAATGTAAAGAATAATGGTTATCCACATTCAGCATCTATAAACTCTAAAGGGGGACTCAGGAATCTCGATTTTTACAGCTACACTAGGTTATTCTGATGCAAGGGGCTGCAGCCCATACATTTAAAATGTGGAGAGAAACTGATATTTCTCCCCTGAAACACTAGAGTCTGTTTAACAAAATACATGTTAACTAATTCCAGTGACATAAGAAAGACCCCTTCATTCAGGTAGGATTTTCTCCTCCCTGCTCTGAGGCTGGCAGCAGCATGCCTAACCCAATGCCAGGATCTCCAAAGGGAGGCTGAGAGAGCAAAGAACATTATATTCTTCAAAGGAAGGACAGGATGGTTGTGGGGACGTTTATTCTGAGCATTTCAGAAAGTAGATATTCTAGCTTCATGACTTATTGTTGACTGTCTGGGTGGCAATTGGCTTCCTTATGCCTTAAATGCAAATTCCCTTAATTCTAAAACAGCTTGACTGTTTATCTAAATAAATACTTCTAAGGTTATTTTTATTTATTTATTTTTTGCATGGGCAGGCACTAGGAATTGAACCCGGGTCTCCGGCGCTTCTAAGGTTATTGAAAAAGTTTGACTCAGTAGTTTAAAACAAATATCCTCACAACCCTCTGAATAATATGAATTTGTTTCTCACTAATTATTTTAAAGGTAATAAAAAATTAACCTCCAATGCAACAGATATTTAAATATTTAAATATATTTTTAATAGAACACATTTTACTGAAATATTTACTATATTTAATTGTAGGCTATTACAAAGGCTTTCCAATATTTTCAAAACAATTTATCTACATTGGGTGACATCATATGAAATAATTCTTCTTTGAATGTTTGAGTTGAAAATATTTTAGAGATTATCTATTTCAATGTTTGATATTACAATAAAGAAATTCTGGAACAGAGTGAAGATGATGATGATATATGAAAGTTGATATAAATAAATAATCAAAAGCACAAGACATTAATAATTTGGCTTTGATTCATGAAATTTTAAAAAATTAGAGAAATACTTATTTTAGTTAAATAACTGTACTATCTTGTTATCCTAGGTGAAGAATATGTGCTTTCAATGGTAATCACATGGTATTGACTGGTAATAAATAATTACTTATTAAAAACAATATTGGGGGCGGGCCGCGGTGGCTCAGCGGGCAAAGTGCTTGCCTGCTATGCCGGAGGACCTCGGTTCGATTCCCGGCCCCAGCCCATGTAACAAAAACGGAGAAACAAAATACAATAAAACAAGAAAATGTTTAAAAGATGTTTCCCTTTAAAAAAAAAAAAAAAAAAAAAAAAAAACAATATTGGGGCGGGCCACAGTGGCTCAGCAGGCAGAGTACTCGCCTGCCATGCTGGAGACCCGGGTTCAATACCCGGCACCTACCCATGCAAAAAACAAAATAAAACAAAAAAAATTTGAGTGTTATAGTTAAATGTAAGTATGCTTTCATATGTCTCAGAATATATTTTTACTGAACTTTCTTGGATTAACTTTAAAAAGAAAAAATATGTTGCTTGATTATATTTAAGAAATGTTATCTTTCAATTGAAAAAAATATATATTTCTTCTCAGTATTAGTGCCAAGCATATTTGAGGTTTACATGCTCAATTTGTAAGAAGCACACCATAATACTAAGGAAATACACTTAAAATAATTTTAGGCTCTGGCATGCTAACATGACATCTGCTGGTTGAACACAGAAATAATTTGCATTATTTTTTATCCTCCAGGCATTTTTTTCTTCAAGCATTCATGCCAAAATTGTCTTACTCTTTCACTTTCTCATTTTATTTTTATATAATGTTATTCGAGTTTAAATTTTTTTAGAGTAACTGAATTAGACTGAAAGATAATTTAAGATGCATTATGTATGATACTACAATCATTGAATTTTAAGATAATCTTAAAATATATAAAGAGGAACAATTTAATGTTTGGTTAAAATTTTATATAAAAATTATATAATTATGTAAGTATTTTAAAAGAGCTATTCAAAAGGGTAAATTGAGATTTCAAAATATGATGTTATGTATAAAGCGCAAACATAAACTAAAAAAAAACTTTCACTCACATTAAAGACATTTAATATGATGTGCCTTGTTATAAGATTTGGTTTCTGGGGTCACCATAAAAAGTCAATACAGCTTTTGCAAAAAAAACAAATAAAGAAACAAAGAGAATATGTATAATACTTATCAAGATAATGCATGTTACCTTTTTTTCCCATTTTTTGGGGGGTAGTGGTGCATGGTCCGGGAATTGAACCCGGGTCTCCCGCATGAAAGGTGGGCATGCTAACCACTGAACTACCCATGCACCCTTGCATGTTACTTTTTAATAGCAATTAATACTTTGAGAAATAATCTGGAGGAAGAAAGACAAACAAAATAGCTAAATTTTCTCTTTAAAAAGATTTATAAAACATCTGTGCCTGTACATGCACGTTACTTTTTTATTTCATAGAACAAATATAAAGTAGCTAATACCTCTTGCTTTGCTAGGAGATGTGACAAAATACAGACAGATAAAATCTAGGCCATTTGATCTTGAACCACACAATATATAAAAGAGAAACCGACACAAATATGGAATGCTGATATATTAGTTGCTATTAAGGAGTAACCAAAATGAGAACAAAACCAAATCTATAACTGGATAAAATATGTTCTTATATTTTTAGGTGTAAGCTAGGGAAGAAAATTCCCCAGAAGTCCAAAAACAGTTATGAAAACTCGACACAGGTTTGGGGGAAAGGGTATGCTAGTCTTCATTCGGTTGGGACCTGGATTTTTATGCCTGTAGAATTTGAGGTTTTTGGACCAAAGCTTGCAAGACACAGAGTATGCTAGAAGAAAAATTTACCCCTATTCATGATGAGATGACAAAAATATTTACATTAACATAAAAAAATCATCCCTGGCAAATGATATCACTAGAGTGCTTGAGTAAAGCAAATGCCAAATTGTTCTTGAAAGGGATTCAACTTAGACTACAGAGAATTCTTGTAGACCAACCTCAATGCAGATGAATTCAAAATCAAACATGACAAACACACAAGAAAATCTTCCACCATGAGTGGTTCAGAAGGCCAAGAGCAGGCTGGTATCTCAGATAACAGGAACAACCAATGGGATTTATAAACACATATAACGATTGAAGTCATACAATAGAGAATTGAAAACAAACACTATGGGATCTTCCTTGGAAAAATAATTAATACTCTCAGCTGTGACCAAAGGTAGCATTCACAGGGAACATGTCTGACATTCGTATTGATCTAAAGCAGTAGAAACACCTCAGACAGAAAAGGTATGTTTCATGGAGGGCCAGAAAAGAGTAAAAATAAAGAAGTGACCTTAGGCAGAGGAAAATGAATGCATTATTGATTTTTCAGAAACGACCACAGGCTCTGGTATAGCTAGACCATGCAGTGCCCCATCTTTCCTACAAAACTGGGCACTTCTGAAGAGCACAAATGGCATGTATCATCAGCTCTTACAATAAAGGTTGACACAATGCATGTGCTTGAATAAGACAGAAAGAATAGGTCACTAATAATTTATGAAGTGTCTTGTTAGATTTGCTAAGCTGTTTGATCCTTACCCGATAGTCCAGTTATCCACAAACTGTTTTATCTTGTACTTACTTCAGAGGGAGGAAAGATTTTATAGTGAATGCATAGCTTTTTCATTTGTCAGTGTGAAAAAAACTCAGTGATACCAAATAATTGAATAGGAACTAAATTAATGACCAAAATGATGATAATGCAGGAATTTAAAAAATCTACACATGTAAAGTATCAAAAATGCTAAAACTTAATTAAAAACTCCCAAATGCATACTGATTAATATAAGAATAATAGTTACTGAAATCCATGGCAAACTTAAATTATGAGGATACAGTGATTTAAAAAAAGGAAACAACCATCTAAAAGTCACGGGAGTCACAGATGCCTCACTGTGTGCATGGCTAGTAGAAGCTAACCAATGTGATCCAGTGCTTTTAGTTTCAGAGTCACATTTCACTCAGGAATATAGATTAGCTGAGGCAGTAGGTTATTCATTATGACCCATTAGGTAAAGTATACAATAAAAAATGTGTGCATCTTCCTCATAGAGCTGAAGAAATAACATGCAATTGTGTGAACAATTCCTTTTCAAATTACTAAACAATGATTCATTTTTAAAAAGGAAGGGAGGGAGGGAGGAAGAGAAAAGAAAGGAAGGAAGGAAGGAAGGAAGGAAGGAAGGAAGGAAGGAGGAAGGAAGGAAGGAAGGAAGGAAGGAAGGAAGGAAGGAAGGAAGGAAAGAAGGAAGGAAGGAAGAAAGAAAAAGAAAAAGAATCAGGGACAAATATTTTGTAAATGCAGTTTGTATTTTAGAATTATAATTCTGGTAGAAAAGAAGAGAATGTACTGGATAGGTGAGAAGCCCTAGGCAGGAAACCAGAAAGGAGAACCAATAAGAAAAATTTGTCTATAAATGAAAGATGGAATTTGGGGAATAAATAAAGCTGATGAATTCAAAAGCCATTACAGATAAAGAGACAACTGGCACTTGCTATCTGACTGGTTCTTGAGGAAGGTCTCCTAACATTGCTATCTTCAGAGGCTAAATGGAGAGGAGAGTATCTGAGATAGAAAATAAGTTTGTGCAGCTCTTCTTGGGAAAGGAGGAAAGAATTACATCACTTCTCGGGGTTCTACCCTTCTAAAAACTTATTGATTTGATTCAAAGCCATATAAAAGTTAGTGTCATGAAATTAGGGTTGGAATGAGTACTTTGAGGCAAAAAAAGAGTTTCAATTTTCTGAAGTCAAAAGGAAAATTAAGTACATTGGATGGAGGCAGCCCAAGGGTACATTGACTGAGGAATGAAAGGGGGAACTGTGGTGTATACATACAACAGACTACTGAGTAGCTGCAAGAAGGAATGAAGTTGTGAGGCATGCAAATAAGTGAATGAAGCTTAGGACAGTATGCAGAGTGATATAGGGTGGAAACAAAAAGACAAATACTATAATGCCTCACTAATATGGACTAACTATAATGCACAAACTGAGAATTGGATTCAAATGCATACGTTATCAGATGATGACATTGTAATTCTTAGACTGTAAACTCTTACAGCAGTCACATCTATTCTGCAGTTATAACTGTTATTTCTAAGTTCTAAAATGCTCAGATTTTGTGTATAACCTGGTGTTCCCTCAAACTTCAGGCATTTGTGTGACACCCAGGACTCAGAGATAGAGTTCTGCAGCTATGAAAGTCAGCATTACTCATACAGAAACTGTTAAAATCAATGAAAAAGGGATCCGACTTCAATTAGAGATATGAATGAAGCTAATCTGAATAGGACTAAGGTAATTCAGACTTGGGTAAATGTTGATATTGACTGTATTTTAAAACTTCAATCTGTGTGTGAGACCAAAGGAAGAGATGTTTATTTGGTGCAAAATTTATATTTTCTATAACATACTATGTAATTTAACTTGAATGGTCAGCTTACTGGAACACCATAATTACATGGAACCATGAATAGGGAGTGAGATCTTGTTGGTTTGTACAGGTTGGTGTGATACTCTGATACATCCTAGAGTAATCTGAGCAGAAGATAAACAAGTATTTGCAAAGTTCCTCTGAGGGGTTGGGGAGAAAGGTGAAAATATTAAACCTCCCACATGGGGAATTCCTGATATTCTCTCAAGCATGGGGACTGCCAATTTGATGTGCCAGGCCTATGATCTTGGGCCTTGCCCTTAGGAAAATTATTTCTGCAAAGGAGAAGTGAAGCCAATTTACGATTATACCTAAGAGTCACCCCCAGAGAACCTCTTTAGGTGCTCCGATGTGGCCTCTCTCTCTAAGCCAACTCCACAGGTGCACTCACTGCCCATCCCCCTACGTGGGACATGATTCCTGAGAAGAAGCCTGGCCTTCTTTGGCATGGTAGGCGTGAGAAAGCCTTCTTGACCAAGAAGAGAGAATGAAGAGAAATGAACCAAAATAAAGTTTCTGTGGCTGAGGAATTTCAAATAAAGTCAAGTGGTCATTCTGAAGGTTATTCGTAGGTTGTTTATAGATATCCTTTTCAGTTTTTGGCGTAGTGGAGTAGCGAGAGGGAAATACCTGAAACTGTTGAATTGTTATCCAACAATCTTGATTCATGAAGATGACTGTACAACTACACAGCTTTTAAAGTGTTACCATGTGATTGCGAAAACCTTGTGACTGACACTCCCTTTATCCAGTGCATGGACAGATGGGTAAGAAAAAAAGAAAATAAATAAATAAATAACAGGGGGGTTATGGGACATTTTGGGTGTTCTTTTTTATTTTTGTTTTTGTTTTTATTCTTATTTTAATATTTTACCTTTTTGGAGTAATGTAAATGAAGAAAAATCAATTGTGATGATGAAGGCACATCTATATGATGATGCTGTGAACCGCTGATAAGATACTTTGGATGATTATATGGGTATGTGAATATATAATAAATCTCAGTAAAATTGCATCAAACAAAGGAAAGTTAAACAAAATAATCACTGTGATCATCTCTGTTCCCTGTATTTGGCACTTGATATTTAGTCATATGATATTAAAGATTATGTCTGTCAAATTGAAAGTAAGTAAAAAAGGAAGTTAGTGCTATCATAATGAATCTAAATATTCTCATTTAAATAAAAAGGTAATAAATTGCTTTTAACAAGGAATGAAAACATGGAAAAATCTAAATGGCACTCAACAGAAGGAACTATTGTAGTGATAAAAAACAATTTATTTCAGAATTAAGGTCAGTGTCGGAGTAGCAATAAGCCTGAATATCACAGAGAGTTTGCTTGACAGTGAGAATTTTTCAGTATATGTGAAAGATACAAAAATATAACAACCAAATTATACAACTGTGAAATCAATGACAATATCTCTCAGTTAAAAAATTAGAGTTCATAAAAATACTTAAAGTCATGTGTAACAATTCATAGCCTTTACCTATTTTTTGTCTTTCCATTTTGTGACAGCCAATATATATTCAAACGACCAGTCATTTTCATGAAATTATTTTTACACTGCAGCATAACTGGCATTATTCATCCCTCTCTTGAATGCTTTTTCCTCTGCTGGACTAGGAACTGTGACCCCACACAGAGGCAGACCCCAGTGGCCAAACATACTTAATAGCTTAAGAACTCCCTTAGAAATTATATCCATGTAATATAGATGCAATTTATGGTATTGACTGGGTAAATAGTAAAACTATTTATATTATTATTAGTCACTCATTATAAATCACTGGACTCTTTATAGATGCCTTTAAATCTGCTCAGGAACAAGGTATAGTTGATTTGGTTCCGACATTGTTATTTATTTTGCGAGTTATGCCTTTTCAAAATAAAACTGTTAGAGAACTGGGTTTCTCACTCTCCCAAGACGATTTTGTTTAAAGCATTCTGTATTAGCTAGCTTTCCCATTTTCTTTCCTTTTTTTTTTTTTTTTTTTACATGGGCAGGCACCGGGAATCGAACCCGGGTCCTCCGGCATGGCAGGCAAGCACTCTTAACTGCTGAGCCACCGTGGCCCGTCCAGCTTTCCCATTTTCTATCGGGAAAGTCTTTTAAAAGTAAAAGTGTGTTATCATTTCATTAAAAATCCACATATTACAACAATATTTTTAACAAAAGTGTTCATGAAATCACTTTATGAACTTTATGTTCATAAATCAATTTATGAATTGAAAAATCCCTAATAATGTGTGTAACATTTTTACGAAAGAAATACACCAGAGGAAAGTGGGAAGAAGCTTCACGGAATTTATGGCTAACCCTCACATAGAAGGGGGGGTGTGTACTCATTCTTGTCTCTTCCCACCCCTGCATTTTCAGATTAATCTTTCAGATTGCCCATTGTTTAAAGCTATTATACCTTATTTTCATAATATCTATCTTATTTCACTCTTCACATCAACAAAACCCTTCTAACTCAGCATCTGTTAATGAATTAATCTGTGAATTGTTTCTTCAAACTGGGTTTGTCTCGTTCACAAATTCTAGTGACTAACCATGCCAATGAAAGCTAGTTTCTAAAACTCTATTATCACACATATTGATCTGTAACATAGAGTGCTTTCCTGGTCTAATCTCTCTTTACCTTTTAATTCTTATTCATCTTTTGATACCAAAAATCATGACTATCCTTCTCTTCTCCTGCGATAATCATTTATGCTACAATAGTTAGCATTTAATTAGGAAAGGACATCGTAATGTTACTTCAACATATAAGAATTCCTAAAAATGTTTTCTGTGGAGTCATTTTTCATTTTCTTGGTAGAGACCTTTCTTAGGGATAATATAATCGGGACCAGCAAAGCATATTGAACGATGTAAAGCAATTACAGCCTTATTTTTTAGAATAGTCTTACTGTCTTAATTCTCACCCACATTAATAAAAAACATTTAAAAATTATAGTACAATAGATAAAATCCTACTTTATAAACTGCACAATTTAATCTCTTTAAATAAAATATTTTATTTAATTTTAGCCCTTAAATAGATTAATGTTACTAAAATTAATCTTCCTTAAGCATGCATTGTGTTTTTAACAACTGTTAGCCCAGTAATAAGACAATAGGATGTTTTTTGCGAAGACTAAATAAAATGAAATCATTAGTGTAAAATTAGTATAACATTTAAATGTTTTTATTTATGATTATAGTTTAAGACTTTTTTATTGAGCATTAATAATAGGCCTGTTTTCACGTAAATATTTACACTTTAGAAAGCAAAGAGTTAACAAGTCTGTAACTTGCTCCCTTCCTCCTCTCGAGAAGAGATCTGAGATGATTATAAGCTCAGTTAGACTGCTTTCTAAACCAGGATTCAGCAACGTATTCTGTATGGGGCCAGCTAGTACATTTTTTATGCATTAAATCTTGGATCATATGATATCTGTCACTACTATTCTCTGCCATTATAGAGAGAAATTAGCCATAGACAACAGTACTGGAATGAGTCAGCTGCATTCCAATAAAAACTTAGTTATGGACCTGGAAATTTGGATTTCATATGTGTCATATGTTCCAAATCATTTTTTTCCTTTTGATTTTTTTTCTAAGCAAATGGGAAAGACATTCTGAGCTCATAGCTGGTGGAGCCACAGTTTGCTGTCCCCTATTCTAAATAATTCAGGCATGTGAGGGTGTGCAGTGTAGCAAGTTACAAAGAATGCATGATAAACTAAGTTCTCATCTAAAAATGCTCTTATTGGTATTTTTAGCTAAAAATAACGTGGTCTGTAAAACTGTATTTGTGAACCACAGCTGCAGTGAAAACTTGAAGTTTCCCAGGAAGAATCTCTATGTGTCTAGCAAAGCATAAAATCTGAAAAAGTCCAAACCTAAGTGGATACCCTGGGCTAATCTGGACCGTGCACATTTACCCTCATTTCCGGATGAACACATAAAATGGAAACGGAGCATTAAAAAGCTGCATCTAGTGCGTTGCATGTCTCTCAGAGATGAATGCTCAATTTGTACGGCCTTGTTTATACACTTTGTAAGTTATTTGTAAAGCTTAATGTTGCGAATGACCTCTGGTTTAAATGACTCTGATTTGGCAATGCAGACCTTTTCAGCAGGGCAAATGTCAAATTATAGAATATCTGAGGATATATGTATGTCACTTTTAATTAACAAGTGTCTTAGTTTGTCAGGCTGCTATGACAAATTCCACATAATGAACTGGATTAATAACATGGAAGTACTGGCTCACAGTTTTGAGCCAATTGACACAAATCAGGGAACCTGGGAAGAGTAAGCTTCTATACTATTCTAAATTGATTGGAAAATTTTTTCCTTTCCCTCTTTGAGTCAGGAAAATCCTTAGCAATAGCATGTAATTCTGACCCAGACCAAAGTTTAAAGTAATGTAAGAAACAATTAAATTTAGGTGGCCTGAAGCAAAGGAATAATTGCCTTAAGTCACTCCCTACTTCAAAGTAAATAGAGGGGACATTTGGGCTCCTGTAAATAATAAATGCAGAAATTCCTAAAAGCACAAGCAAGCACCAGCCCAGCAAAAGAAGTGTTAAAGAAATGCACCTTGTGTTCACTTCAAGCTGATCTTCCTTATAAGAGACTGAGTTCTGAAGGAGATCACCAAGCAAAGTAAAGCCAATTTGCGAAGACTGTGAAAGGTTCTTTTCACTATGGTTTGTTTGTTTTTATTAGCTCCTGGCACTCAAGAAAATCTCTGCCATATCTCTAGTTGGACACACACTTAAGGAACAAACACTTCAGAAACTAAATCCTAGAGCCAACACTTCAAATATTGAAATGTACAGTTTGTGAAACAAAAGATTACAAGACAAACAAATAACATGAAATGATGGCTTAACAAAGGAACAGATAAAAATCCAGAAACCATCAATTTAGAGGACTAGACATTGGGCATACAGTACAAAGGCTAGAAAAAACTAAAGGATGTCAAGAAAACAAAGAATGAACCATATGAGAAATTCAATAAACAGACAAATATTCTTTAAAAGGAATCAAAGAGGATTACTGAAGTCGAAAGCCACAATAATGGAAATGAAAATCTCCCTATAGGATTACCGAGAAAATTGGAGCTGGTGGAAGAATCAGTGATCTTGGAATCAGAACACTCTAAATGATTCAGGAGGAGAGGGAAAAAAAGAACTAAAAAGGGGAACAGAGCCTAAAAGATCTGTGGGACATCATCAAGCAGGCATGGATTATGGGTATCCCAGAACATGAGACAGAGAAAAAGGAGCAGATGCAATAGTCGAAGAAATAATGGCATAAAAAACTTCCCAAATTAAAAAGAAGTCAAGAATATGTATATTCAAGAATGCCAGTTAACTCAAAATAGGATAAAATCAAAGAAAACCAGGCTCAGACACATGCTCATCAAATTGTTGAATGTCAAAGACAATGAAAAAATTCTGAAAGTTGCAAGAGAAAAGCAACGAGTAAGTGTTAATTTCTCATTAGTAGTCATGGAGGCAAGAAGGCAGTGGGAAGAAATAGCGAAAGTGTTGAAGGAAAACAATCGCTAACAAAGAATTTTATATACAGCAAAATTTTCTTCCAAAAATAAGGGGCAGATTAAGTCATTCCCAGACAAGCAAAAGCTGAGGAAGTTTGATGCCACTAGACCTTCCCTACCATGATGCTAAAATAATTCTTCAGATTGAAAGGAAAAAGTACTAGGCAGTGGATCAAAACAGCAACAAGAAATAACCCTTCAGTAAAGGTAACCATATGGGTAAGTATAACTGGCAGTAATATTGCATAGGATATTTTGGAATATAATAACATTATTTACAAATCACAGGATCTAAAATGCAAATGCATACAAAGTAGTGATAAATATACTGTTTTGGTGTAAAGATACAGCAAAGGGTGGGATATGGAGAGGTATAGGAAGAGTGGATATGAGTGAATGTGTATGCTATTGAAGTTAAATTTGTATCAAAACAGATAGAATGTTACAGATTTAAGAAGTTAAATTTTAAACCCATGGCAAACACAAATAAAATATATGAATCATATATTCATGAAGAAATGAGAAGGGATTCTAAATGGTACAAAAACAATCAAAGAAAAAAACAACAACTAGGCATTAATGGAAGAGAATTAAGGATCAAGAAAAAGAAATATGACTTGAAAAGACAAAATAAAAATTGGCAGAAGAAAAGCCTACATTATCAGCAGTTATTTTAAACATAATTTTTTTTAAACCAAAACTCGGCCAGTTAAAAGGTAGAGATTGGCAGAATAGGTTAAAAAAAAAAAGCATGACCACACTATTGCACTATATGCTATTTACAAGAAACTCACCTTAAATTCAAAGAAAGAAACAGTTTGAAAAGAAAGTAAACCATGCAAGTGGTAACCAAAAGAGAGCTGGAGTATCTAAATTAGTAATATCCAATAAAATAGACTTCAAGACAAAAACTGTTATAAGGTGCAAAAAAGTTCACTATATATTGATAAAGAGGTCAATTGAACAAGATGAAATAATAATTATAAATAGATATCCACCTAATGGCAAAGTCACAAAACATATGAAATCCTCACATATTGGAATGTGGAAATAGTTCTATATTGATAGTAGTAGTCTTCAAAACACCACTCTTAATTATGAGTAGAACATATAGATGGAAGATCAATAAGGAAATAGAAGACTTAAATTATACTCTAAACCAACTAGATCTAATGAACAGACATAGAGCTCTTCTCCAAAAATCAGCAGAATACACCTTCTTTCTAGTGCACGTGAAGCATCCTCCAGGAGAGATGATATGTCAGGTCACAAAACAAGTTTCAATAAATTTAAAAATATTGAAATCATGCAACCCATCTTTGACCAAAATGGTATAAAGCTAGAAATCAATAACAGAGGGCAATATGGAAAATTCTCAAATATGTAGAAATTAAATAACATATTATTAAACAACCAATGGGTCAAAGAAGAAATAACAAGGGAAATCAGAATATCTTAAGGTGAACATAAATGAAAGCACAACATGCCAAAACTGAGGGAATGCAACAAAAGCAGTGTTGAGATGGAAATTTATAGCACTAAATGCCTACGTTAAAAAAGAAAAAAGAAAGAAAAGATGTGAAATCACAGACCTAAATTCACAACTAGAGGATCTAGAATAAGAAAAGCAAACTAAACCCAAAGTGACTAGAAAGAAGGAAATAACAAAGATTAGAATGGAGAGAAACAAAATGGAGAATAAAAAATAAAAAAATCAATGAAATGGAAAGCTGGTAGTTAGAAAACACAAATAAAAGTGACAAACTTTAGCTAGAATGACAATAAAAGAGAAAGGACACAAATAACTAAATTCAGAAATTAAAGGGGGGACAATATTATCAACATTGCAGAAACAAAAATGATTATAAGAATAACTTTTTTGCCAACCAAAAAAGTTGGCAAAAAAAAAATTAGTCAACCTAGATGAAATGGACAAATTCCTGGAAAAACACAAAGTGTCTACAATGACTTTAAAAGACATACAAAATCTAATAGAACAATAACTAAATATTGTTATTATATTGTTATAATAGTAAAGAGATTGAATCAGTAATTAAAAATCTTCCAACACAGTAAAACTCAGAACTTGATGGCTTCACAAATAAATTTTACCAAACATTCCAAGAAATAATACCAGTCCTGCTCAAATTCTTCCAAAAATTGAGAAGACGGAACATGCCCTACCTAACTCATTCCATGAGGTCAACATCACCCTAATAACAAAACTAGATAATGATACCAGAAGTAAAGAAAATTATAGAAATATCAACATGAAAAAGAGTGTACATTAAAACTGTACTGCTAACATCATATTCTATGGATAAAGATTGAAAACTTCCCCTCTAAAATCAGGAACAAATAAAGAATGTTGATGGTCACCACTTTTAATTGTGCTGAAAGTTCTAGCCAGAGCAATGAAGCATGAATAATAAATAAAAGGCATTCACATTGGAAAGGAAAAAGTGAAATATTTCCTATGTGGAGAGGACATGATCTTAAAGAAAATTCTGAAAATTCCACAACAAAGCTCCTAGGAGTTAAGAAATGAATTCAGCCAGATAGTGAAGTAAAATAAAAGCAAAAATCTGTAGCATTTTTATACACTAGTAATAAAAAATATGAGGTAGAAATCATGAAAAAGATCCCATTGACAATAGCAAATAAAAGAATCATATATCTAGGTATAAATTTAACCAAGGATGGAAAGGACCTGTACATAGAAAACTATAAAACATTGCCAAAAGAAATTAAGGAAGTCCTAAATAAATGGAAAGACATTCTGCATTTACAGACTGGAGGACTAAATAATGTTAAGATGTCAGTGGGACCCAAAGCAATTTACAGACCAAGTGCAATTGCAATCAGATTCCAACAGCTTTCTTTGCAGAAATGGAAAACTCAGTCATCAAACTGACATGGAAGATCCCATATAGCAGCAGCCAGAAAAGTTGAAAAGTACTCAGATTTGACTAGAGATGTGAATGAAGCAGATCTGGATAGGACAGGACTAAGGTAAATCAGAATACAGGGTAAAGGATAATATGGACTATACTTTAAAACTTCAAGTCCTGTTTGAGTCCAAAAAAAGGGATGCTTATTTGGTGCAAAATAAAAAAATTTTGGTAGCACATTATCTAATTTAACTTACAAGATCAGTTTATTCAAACACCATAATTACATGGAACCTTGAATGGGGAGTGAGATCTTGTTAGTTTGTGTGGGTTGTTTTGATCACCTGATACATCCCAGAGTAATTTTGCAAGAGAATAAAAAAGTATATGCAAAGTCCACTTGGAGGACTGAGGAGAAAGGAGGAAATATTCAGCTTTCCCATCTGGGCAATTCCTTATATTCTTGCAAGATTGGGGGCAACCAATTCAATAGGCTGAGCCCTCGATCTTGGGGCTTGCCCCTTGAAATTTAATTCTGCTAAGGAGAAGCTAAGCACACTCATAATTATGCCTAAGAGTCACCCCCCAGAGAACCTTTTTTTGTGGCTCAGATGTGGCCTCTCTCTCTAAGTCCATTCAGAAGGTAAACTCACTGCTTTCCACGCTACGTGGGACATGACTCCCAATGGTGTAAATCTCCCTGGCAATGTGGGATAGAACTGTCTGGATGAGCTGGGACCTGGTATTACGGGATTGAGAAAACCCTCTTGACAAAATGGGAAAGAGAAATTAGATGAAATAAAGTTTCAGTGGCTGAGAGATTTCAAACACAGTCTAGAGTTTATCCTGGAGGTTATTCTTAGGCATTATATAGATATCCCTTTCTAGTTTAAGGTGTATTGGAGTGACTGGAGGGAAGTACCTAAAACTGTTGAACTGTATTCCAGTAGCCTTGATTCTTGATTCTTGAAGATGACTGTATATAAGGTATAATGTGATCCGCGTGATTGTGAAAACCTTGTGGCTGACACTCCCCTTTGTATAGGGTTTAGATAGATGAGTGAAAAAAAAAAGATGAAAAATAAATCAATAATGGGGGACAAAAAATGGGTAGATTATAATATTAGTGGTCTGTGACAGGGAGGGTTAAGGGGTACAGGATGCATGTTTTTTTCCCTTTATTCTCCTTATTTTTATGGAATGATGCAAATGTTCTAAAAATGATCATGGTGATGAATACCCAATTATGTGATGCTATTATGAACCACCGATTGTATACTTTGGATGGACCATATGGCATATAAATGAACGCTGAAGACATCATGTTGAATAAAATAAACCAGATACAAAAAGTGAGTATGGTGGGATATCACTGTCAAGAAATAATTAGAATGAGGAAACTCATAGAGTTCCAAATTAGAATATAGTTTATCAAGGGCCGGGGTGGGGTAGAGAATGGGAAATTAAGGCTTAAATTGTGCAGAGTTCCTATTTGTGATGATGGGGAAAAAATTGGTAATGGGTGCTGGTAATGTTAGCAAAACATTGGGGATGTAATTTACAGCACCATATTATATTTTTTGACTAAAAGGGGAAATGTTAGGTTGTATATATGGTAAGAGAATAAAATTTAAAAAAATATATCCATGGTACTGTTCTACACAGACAGTGAATCCTAAGTTAAACTATGGACCATATAATTAATAGAACAATTATAATAATAATAATTCTTAATTGTATTCTTTGATGACTTGTAAGAGCTGTACCACATGAATGCAAGGTGTTAATAATAGGGGGGATTTCATAGAACTTTCTATTTGCCTCATGATTTTTCTATAAACCTATAATCCTCTAATAAAAAAGATTAATATAAACTATTCCTTTAGTCTATTGTACTAATACTGATTGGTCATGCATTCAAAGTTACAAACACTCACAATTTTGTCATAGAGTAGCAAACCTATCAAAGGAGCATTTGGGTCTCAAGTTAAATATGCAGACAGTGTAGGCCTTGATGACAACTTTTGTAAATGGATTAAAACCAGAAACACAAGACACACTCCAGAAAAAATAGTATCAACCGAACAAAATTCACCCAATGTAGAACCCCTAACTTTAGTCCAACTTTACAGAGATAGAG
The DNA here is from genome assembly GCF_023851605.1 of Tamandua tetradactyla. Lineage (NCBI taxonomy): Eukaryota > Metazoa > Chordata > Mammalia > Pilosa > Myrmecophagidae > Tamandua > Tamandua tetradactyla. The sequence continues at coordinate 5,859,515 of NC_135340.1, read as the reverse complement.
CCTTCAAAAAATTCAATTAAAAAATATACCACACTGAAGTCTATGTTTGCAATAAGGTTCCCTGTGTTGTGCCGTCCTATGTTGTTTTTAAACATTTTTTAGTTTAGCAAAATAATCATAAACTAAAATGTCCCTTTTTAACCACATTCACATATATAATTCAGTGCTATTAATTACCTTCACAGGGTTGTGCTACTATCACCATCATCCATTACCAAAACTTTACAGTCTACCTGTTGGTTTGAATCTGGTATGGACCCCAGAAAAGCCAAGCTCTTTATTCCTCATTCACTGTTGCTGGGAGGGAGCTTTTATATTGTTTCCATGGAGATGTGATCCACCCAATTGTGGGTGGTAACTTTTGATTAGATGATTTCCATGGAGGTGTGTCTCCACCCATTCAAGGTGAGGTTGCTCACTGGAGCCCTTGAAGAAGGAACCATTTTTGGAAAAAGCTTTAGAGCCCATTTAGCCAGAGACTTTTGGAGATCAAGAGGGAAAATGTCCCCGGGGGAGCTTCATGAAACAAGAAGCTGGGAGAGAAAGCTAGCAGATGTCACCATGTGCCCTGAAAAACCCTGAACTTCATTGGCCTTTCTTGAGTAAGGTAACTCCTTGTTGGTACTTTAATTTGGACATTTACATAGCCTTGCTTTAATTTGGACATTTCACTGCCTTAGAACTGTAAACTTGCAACTTAATAAATTCCCTTTTTTCAAAGCCATTCCATTTTTGTGTATTGCATTCTGGAAGCTTACAAACTAGAACACAATCCAAACAGAAACTCAGCACAATTCAATCATTAACTACTCATTCCTTCCCCTTCCCCTTAATAATCTATATTCTATATTCTGTCTATGGGTTTGCTTATTCTTATCATTTCATGTCAGTGAGATCACACAATATTTGTCTTTTGTGTCTAGCTTATTTTACTCAATATGATGTCTTCAAGGTTCATTTATGTGGTCGTGCATACAATTATAAAAATGCTCTTTCATGAATTATGGCAACGTTACAAACTAATATAACGTGTTGAAGGTGATATATGGGAACTCTGTATTTTATGTTTGATTTTTCTGAAACCTATAATATCTCTAATTTAAAAAAAAAAGCTGAGAAATGTACTCAGCTGTAAACATGGACCATTGGTTAAGGAAAAGTAAAGAAATCTTAGCAAGTAGAGTCAAGGGCCAAAAAGGTGGTGCTGAGAGCAGAGAACAGTGGACTAGGGAATCACCCCTGCCAACAGGACCAGGCCTGGATCGTATCACAGCCCATTCAGATGGGGCCGGTGGGATATCAGACGTCTTCAACCAGTGAGTTTTACACGCTTCTTGCTCTTTCCCTTTTTGAACAGGAGTGTCTCTTACAGTTATCCTGTTTCAGCCCACTTGCCTTACGTACTTGCCTATACGTAAGGCAAGTGGGAAAGCATATAACCTGTCTTTTCACCTCACAGGTCCCTGAAGAAAAAGGAAGCATATCCAACAAGGGGCTGAATGTATTGCCACATATTCCAACACAACCACCGATGGTTGCCTTTATCATCACCCCTCGCCTCCCACTGTTCACCCCCTGTTGACGTGAGACCTGTTGATCAGGATACCTTTGTCTATTCCAGAATATAAACACCGGTAGTTAGGGGAAAACTGCTGTTTCCGTGCCATGTACTATGCCTCGGCTGCTATGAAAGTCACCAGCTTATAACTGGAAATGTTCATAGACAAACAGCAGTTATTGTTCAGCCTCTCTTCCTACTTCACTCAGCATGCAACTCACATCTCTCTGTAGGGAGGGACTGGATCTATATTACTTTTCAACCCTTGACTCACCCTAAATAATTCCTACTTTGTTGAAAATCAGGTCTATGGATACCTGTCAGAAAATGGGACAGAATCCTACTACCTAGCTCATCTAAGTAAACCATATATCCTCCTCAACCAAAGCACATTCTCATAGCTATTGCAGTACAACTGTAACTATAGACTTTCAGTTTTCTCTAATCCTCACAGATCCAAAAGTGTCCCCTAAGAATGGGTTCCATACATTTACACTCTAGGAGAGATGATCAGGATGAAATGATGTAAAAGGAAGCTGAGAAACAAGGACTCAAATTTGATGACCTCTTAAATTGCTTGGAAAGGATTATTTTTTTTGGATTCCAAGTCAAGCAGTAACTCCATGGAATCATGTCCCAACAATTGTCATGTGGACTTGACTCAAAAGGATCACCTGGACAGTCAACAATGTCACCTGGAATAAACCTCCTCACACAAGACCAGCAAGAAACTCAATATAATGTTCTTCACCTTCGCATAGCCCTGGACATGAGGTTGGCACCCAGAAGCACAGTCAGAAGCGGCTCTTGCAGTCCTTCCTCAAAATGCAATTGATGTCTTTGCAGTAAACACACATGATGAGGAGGACAACCAAGAAGTGTTCTGCATTGCCTGAGTTTCCTCAATGCCTTCTGCATTGCCTGCATTGCCCAGGGAAACCGACAGCTGGTCTTGGGACCTGCCTGGCTGACTTCCAATCGGACTTCATTAATTGGGATTATGGGCTGCTACAACCACTATTCTTTGTCTTTCCCTCCCGTTAAGTGCCAGATTGCTTTCACTATCTGTTCTGGTTTGCTAGCTGCCGGAAGGCAACACACCAGAGACGGATTGGCTTTTAATAAGAGGGGATTTATTTTGTTGGTTCTTCAGAGGAAAGGCAGCTAACTTTCCACTGAGATTCTTTCTTACGTGGAAGGCACAGGATGGTCTCTGCTGGTCTTCTCTCCAGGCCCCTGGGTTCCAACAACTTTCCCCGGGGTGACTTCTTTCTGCATCTCCAAAGGCCTGGGCTGAGCTGCAAGTGCTGAGATGAGGAATGCCGAGCTGCTTAAGCTGTGCTACATTGCGTTCTCTCATTTAAGCACCAGCCAGTTAAGTCAAACGTCACTCATTGCAGCAGACACGCCTCCTAGCCGACTGCAGATGTAATTAGCAACAAATGAGGTTCACGTACCATTGGCTTATGTCGGCAGCAACAAGACTAGGTATGCTCACCTGGCCAAGTTGACAACTGAACCTAACTAACACACTATCCAACATGTCTGCAACGATCAGATCTCATTAGATGATTCAAGCAGTCACTCAACAACGGAAATCTTCTGAAACAGACCGCAGATGGACAAGTTCCTCCAAGTTGTTCAATAGGAAGCCTGGTTTCTCTTGAATAAAAGGAGAGGCTGCCCAAAACTGCCTTAATGCTCCTTAGGCTGCTTTAGTTTCTCCTTAGTCTGACCAAACTTTAGATGCGGTTCTTTGACTACAGGCCTCTGGCCTTCCCACGCTCACCGATACACTATCCAGGCCCGTGACAAGCATGTAACTGGAGTGCTCTATATGGCCCTCTTCCTCTCACCTGGCCCCTTCAGGCTCCAGATTGCCTAATTACCAGAGGAAAACATTCCAAACCAAGTGGTCCTAATCGAAATCTCAATAAAATTCACCTATCCCAATGATCAAAGCCCCTATTGTTCTCCAGTGCTTTCTTACCAGCGCAGTCCAGCCTCGAAAAAGCCTTCATTTGGAGGGAGTTGGATTCAGATGATTTTTGTTCTCGTCTCCCTTGGTATAGCTGCCCATGAATAACAAGTCATTTTTGCCTGTTTAGCATTGTTGGATGATATCTTTTCCTTGACAAGACAACATTGGCAATTCAATTTCAATATCAATGAAAACCTTTACAAAAATTGTATTTAAATGTTTATTTGAAAAAAGAAAACTTCGTGACATAATCAATAAAGCATGAAGGGTATTACCGGAATAACAAAAACTGATAAAGAGTAAAATGGAATTGAGTATTCATCCCCCAGAAGATGACAAATCTCAATGATTGAGCATTAAGTCTTCTTGCTAGCTGCTCTTACCCACTAAAGTGAGAAGCTGAATGGGATTATTAACAAAATCTTGAAAGATACTTTTGGAGAAGATGCTATGTAGCTGAATTCTCATGATGCACTCATGAAATAGTTTTATACAATTTACATCTTTTATTAAAAAGTATCAGCATAAAGTTTGATTGTTATCAAGTAATTAAAATTATGAAGATCCAGTCAGAAATAATTTTCTTTTCCTAATTAGAATAAAATTGAAAGAGCTGTATGAAAACTTATAATTGAGTAATTTTATAATTTGCTTCAATAATTCAAGTTCACATGAATATAATGTCCTATTATAGAATTCCATTTTCCTTTAAAGATTATTTTAAATTATGAAATATTTAGAGTAAATATGCTTATAGAAACATCTACATGAAAAATTATTTAATCAAAATGAGTTTAACGATAAAAAGATTTGATACTTGAAATGAAGACATATTTCAATTTTATAAACTCCTAAAATCTGATACTTGAAATGAAGACATGTTTCCATTTTATAAACTCCTAAAATCATCTTCCCTTGTTAACAATTTAGCCTTTTACTTAATACTCAGGAAGGCAGAGGTGTTAAAATAAGGCCCAAGAATATGTCTTCTAGGCTTATGGCTAAGAGGCAGGAACCATGAAAATGATTCAAAGATTATAATTTACCAAGAATACCGCTGTCATTTAGTAGGAGATCAGTCCCTCAGACTGAAACAGGTAGAAAGGAAAGTAGAGCTTTAAAAAGTAATAGAACTTAGTATTACTTCAATCTTGTGAAAAGGGTCTGTTTCACCAAACCACTAAATGCTTAAGTCACATATAACCACATCAGTTAGAGTTAATGTGATATGCTTTCCTCTGGAAAAATGTTCCACCAATTAAACAAACTTCTGAGAAGACTCCATGTCTCCTTGCTAAAACAATAAAGAATATAGTGTAATCAGCAAAATGCAGTAACAGGTACTAGGTCAATTTCATTACTGATGAGGACTCTTACAATTATGTTCTTGGTTCTCAATAAGATGACAACTATTTTTTTAATTGATTGAAAAAACACATCTCTGGAGATATAAATGAATCAAACTATAAAATTACAATTTTAAAATTATTTGATATATTACATATAATATGCCTACCATACCACCAGGAAAAAAGTAAATGTTCAATGCATATTAATTATTCTCAGCAACTTTCCCCAACTCTCCTGAATAAAGAGTAAAATGATACTATCTGGGAAGATTTCCATAAATTAGTTTTATTGTTAATCGTTAATGAACATAGGAACTTGGAGCAATTTAAAAACTAAACTAAAGTAATTCAAATGTGTTCCAATTTATTTCCTTAAACATTAATAAATCAATATTTCAAAACAATTTATTCACCTCTGACCAATTTTTGGCATCACTTTAGAAAATAAAATATTTATACAAAGTACTTATTGGCTTATATATCAGCAATGTATAATATCTTGTGCAATATAAAATAAACACTTGTATTTACTAATCACATTACATCTTAAATGAATAACACGTTTACTTTGAAGTCCTGAATGTATTTTGCCAATAATGAAACAAAATATGAATAATATAAAGGTCTTTTTTTTTCCAAATAGGATTTAGCATGGGATCTGGTATAAACATTTAAAATGATGATTTGGATTTGATTAAACAATTAGCTATTTCATTTCATATGTAAATAGAAAATTGCTAGGGGCCTTAAAAAGTTTAGAATACAAAATATTATTCCATTGATATTCTACTTGGAAACAGCTAAGTAAACGATAGGTGTAGATAACAAGCACAAGTGCCAAAGAAAAATAACCCAAAGACCCTTTTTAGGTTTAAAGATGGTTGCCTACTGGTGGGGAAGAGAATCACATAAAGAGAAAAAGAAGAGACCTTCCTAAATCTTTACCTCAATATCCTTTATTTTTTTAAAATTTCTTTTTCAATATTCATTTATTTGTACATCATATCTATTCATTCTTCATTAGTCTGACAAGTATTTGAGATACATGTCAGAATTACGGGTCTCATATTTCCATTTAAAATTTATTCCATTATATCTTACTACTAGAGCTGCAGACTCAAAGAACAAGAATAATACTGGAGAATGAAAATAGTACCTCAAATTTGTATAGGAATTGGCTGTTTAAAAATTATTTTAGCAAACATTAAATTAATTCAATTTTCACAGAAGTACGGGAAGAGCAAATACATACAGGGACATTCCTCATCTTGATTTACAAATCTTGAAAGTCAATGGCAGTATCATAGCCTCTGAACTAATGCAGACAATGTCTGCACTGCAGATCTGGACTGCAGAGCACCCCTCTGTAATTCCCAAAGAGCTTCTTTGTGAGGAGGAAGAGATATTACACAATTCGCTAATATACACAGAAAAGTGGCATACAGACTTAGAGAATCTGATCCCTAATTTGCTCAGTACATATTATTTTAGGAATGTTAGGATGAAACTAAATTTTTCAAAATGCCTCTACTGGAAATATTACAGCAAATTCTCCCCAAGGCACAGAAAATTCAAACCTAACTTTGCTTCATTTTATAAAAACATCTCATTAACACATGGCACAAGACAATTGTCATTTCCACTTTTTTCTAAGCAGGTGAGGGAAATACATGGTGAGAGTAGTTATCTGGCATGTTATGTTTGGTTATGTTACTGTGATGGTTAGGCTCACGTATCCGCTTGGCCAAGTGATGGTGCCCAGGGGTTTGGTCAAGTAAGCACTGGCTTAACCATTACTGCAAGGACACTTCGTGGCTGGTTAATAATATCAGCTGGTTTATTAAATCATCAGTCAGTTGATTGCATCTATGGCTGAATATAACTATGATTAACTAAGGGTAGTGTATTCTTAGATAGTCCAATCACTTGGATTTAACCCAATCAGTTGAAGGCTTTTCAGGAAGAGGTGAGGTGATGATTTCAGTAGTCAAAAGAGAGAACTTCTGTCTCTACTTCAGGCAACCAGCCTCTCCTGAAAAATATTCTTCAAACACATCCATTGTTGTTGGCAGCCCATGATCTGCCCTATGGAATTTAGACTCACACATCCCCACAGTTGCATAAGACACCTTTATAAAATCTCAATTTCTAGATATCTCCTATTCATTCTGTTTCTGTAGAGAGCCCTGATGAATATAGCTTGGTACCATAAGTGGGGTTTTGTGATTTGCAAATAGCCAAAATGCTACAGCAGCTTTATAAATGGATAAGGGGAAGATTCTGGAAAAATTGTGAGGAGTTTGATTGAAAAGGCCTGTGCTTTGAAGAAACTGTTGGTAGAAATATGTACACTTAAGGTTCTTCCAGTGAGACTTTAGACAGAAATGGTGAATGTGCTACTGCCAACTGGAAGAAAGGCAACACTTGTTTTTTGTTTTGTTTTGTTTCGTTTTGTTTTGTTTACAACCCTTGTTTCAAAGTGGCAGATAACTTGGCAACATTGAGTCTTGGTGCTGAATGGAATGGATAATTTGAAAGTGATAAACTGAGAATTCTTGTTGAGGAAATTTTCAAACTGAATGTGAAAAATGCAACCTGGCTTCTCCTTGCAGATTGTAGTAAAATACAACAGGAAAGGAATAAACTGAGAGCAGAATTCTTGGGTACAAAGAAACCAGAAATTGATGGTCTGGCAAATTCTGGGCTTCTAGAAAGTGAGAACCCAGAGAATAACACCCTCCATGAGGATTTAACCAAACTGAGAAACAGTCAGCCATTACAGTACAAGCCAGGATTGGAGATGGAACTATCCAGAAAGGATCTGTGGAAAGTCCAATTGTCTAATGGTTGTGTTCCCTGTGTGCTGCATGGAGAACTGACAAGTCTGTTGTGAAATTTGTATGAATGGAACCATAGCCATCTGGGTGGAGAGGGAAAAATTGAAGGAAAAATGACTTCAAAGGCAGAGCCATGGACATCAAGGTCTGGAGCCCAGAAATCTGGGGTCAGGAGAACAGACCTACTAACCACGTAGAAAGGGTGAGTCTGCCCTGCAGGCAAAGGGCAGGCCTTCCTCCTCATTGTTCAGGAGGAGCACTGCCACCTCAGGCCTCAGAGAGGGCGGGGCACATTCCCTAAACACTGAGGAGAGCCTGGCCACCACCCCACTGTTTTAAAGCATTTGGTGTAAGCCCTGGAGATGGCAGAGAGTCTGGGTGCCACCCAGATGCTTGAACAAGGTGGGGCTGAGAATGAGGTGGCTCTAATTCTGTGATTCTCTTTTTCTTTCATATAAATATTCATAAGCTACCCCTAAAGGCATTATGCTACTTCTTTCATACATACAATGAGACATAAATAATGTTTATTTTACTTTAGTTCATTTGAAATGGAAAAGCAAAATGTCCAGTTTATTCCCCCATTTCACCTTAAAGAACACAATAAGCCATCTCCTAGCTAGCACCCTTCCTCCCCCACTCAGCTACTCTTGCTTTGTCCTACTTTGCCACCATTTCGACTACACAAGAAATATAATTCTTCACATATTTTTCAATTCATTCACATTTTACAAATGAAACAAATCAGTTAAATGCTTGTCAAAGATCAGATAGCTAAGAAATGCTAGAAGCAGAGTAAAAATAAGGCTTAATTTCCATGCAGATGTTGAAGTGCTGAAAACTTTTTGCAGCTGTTACCTTGGGCCTGGCAAAAAGGCACCCTATGGAAAAAATTCCAGACAGCAAAAATACAAATCTAGGCAAAATTATTTGTCTTTTAAAAAAAGTATGGATAATTATCCAACTATATAAAAAATTCTTAAAATTTCAATATCCAATAATTAATTTCATCATAGCATCACAGTTGCTTGTCCAAGACTCTCAATTCGGAAATACCATACCAAATTGGACTAAATTATAAACTAGTGCTTTTTTATGTGTGTGATATTATATATAACACTTCTCAAACTTTGGGTTCTTCCTTAAAAAATGGGATCATATCATATGCAAAGATAGTTACTGTTAAAATAAAGTAATATGTCAAGATGTTAATATAGAGCTTATAAGAAAATATGATGCTAATGCATGTTAGTTGAAAGTGAAAGGGGAGATACTTTCATAGGTAGAGAAGTGAAATCTTAACTGGATGATCAATGACATCATCTCCTGTCTGCTGGTCACCTTGCTATAACTTTTCTGTGGGTCTTTTTCTATGCATTCACCGAGTACCTATTAGAGAATCATTAAAGGAAGCATGGGCATGCTACGTATATTGACATCTGCTGTCCTTCTCCCCCAATGGTGAGCATATCTCAAGGTGGAATTTGCATCTATGATCAGTTCATCATATCTACAATCAACAAAGGAGATTGTCCTCAGCAACAGGAGGAGTCTCCTCATCCAAGCAGTTGTAGGACTTAAAAGTCAGAAATCAGAAATGGAATTGGGACTCAATATCAGTATTGGATTTTGCCAGAATTTCAAGCCAGCCATCTTCTCCTAAGGAATTCAGACTAAGTATTTTGGCTTGGTCTTTAACAGTTTCCAGGGTGTGACCTGCTCTACAGAGTTTGGACTTCATAGCCCCCAAGGTCACATGAATCAGAACTTCAAAATAAATCTGTCTCTTTTTCTCTCTCTCTCTCTAAATCTACTTGATATGGATATGTAGAAGAGTTCTAGATCAAGTGAACAAAGTCTTACTTGAATCACAAAAAAGTCACAGCCCCTCAATCACCTCTGAGACCTAAGAAAGTTTACAGACACAGAACCCTTTGACTAAAGAGAAGGCTGGGCATCCTGGGGAAGGACCTTGTACATTGTCAAAAATTTATACTGTTCATCTTTTTCCCAGGCTTCCCCAAAGGAGCCTAGGGACTTTTACAAGGTGACTCTGCATTGGGGAAATTATCACACATTTCAGGGATCACTAGATACTCGTTCTGAACTGACAATTCCAAGAAACCCAGAATATCACTTTAGCCCACCAGCCAGAGTAAGGGTGTAGGCAAGTCTGGTGATCAACGGAATTTAAGCTTTGGTCCATCTCACAGTGGGTGCAGTGGGTCCCTGAAGACATTTTATGGTTATTTCTCCTGTTTCTGAATGCATAATTTGAATACACATACTCAGCAGCTGGTAGAATCCCTCTACTGGCTCCCTGACCCATGGACTGAGGAGCTCTGGGGTAGGAAGAGCCAAGTGGAAGCCTCTAGAACTGCTCCTCCATGGCAGAATAGTAAATCAAAAGCAACACCTGATTCCTGAAGGAACCCAGAGATTGGTGCCACTGCCAAGGACTTGAAAGATGCTGGGGTGGTGATTCCCACCACATCGCCATCCAGCTCTATGTGGCCTGTGCAGAAAGCAGATGGAACTTGCAGGATGGCAGCTGCTTCCACTCTTCTACCAGGTCACATAAAATATTCTAATTGCAGCTTCTAAAGCTTTATGAGGACACTTATCATAAGGAATAAAATAATTCTGTCTAGGCTTAAAGTAGATTTGATATTTGATCTCTCCCAGACAAGAATTAGAGCTTCTAGGCAATTTTATCGTTAGTTGCTGCATTTTGTTAGGCACCTGGCTAATCACCTCACAAATATTATGCCTTTTAATATCCACAAACCTTTGCAAGATGGTCAATTTTATCATTTCTCTTTTACAAAGATTACAGTGAAGATCAGAGAGTTTAACCAACTTGCCCTCTCCTATGGTAAGCAGCCATAAAATGGGCCTGGGGTGGGCAATGGTGGCTCAGTGGCAGAGATCTCGCCTACCATGCCGGGTTTGATTCCTGGAGCCTGCCCATGCCACTGCAACAGAGAGTGGGTCTGAAATCCAGATCCTATTCTTTTCCTCACCACTTATGACTTGGAGTACTGGGGTTGCCATCTATTTAAGGAAAGTGGCAGCTTTGCACTCATTCACACACAAGCACTATATAGGCTGGTGGATTTCTGGAAATTATGTTACTTCCACTCATGTGAAAAGGATTCTTGCTTATCTACTCTGCTCTCTGTGAATACAAAAAGGTAAACTTCAATTTTACCTTTGAGACACAACCAGAGTTGCCATATTATACAACTATCTTGAAAATGTTATACAATCAGGGATTGACACACACACACACAAATACTGACTGACAATCTTTTGAATAAGAACTATATATATTTTATTAAGCATTTAATTAACATACAATGAATACACAAAATGATGCAAATAAATATAGTCAGAATCCCCTAAATTTATGCATCCCTAAAACTCAATGGTACCAAATATCTAAAAGTCTTGAGTTCATTTGAAGGAGCACTGCTTGGGATGCATGCATGGAGGGGAATTGACCCAGCAGGCCTGAAGCTGAGTGGACTGACTGCTCAGTGGTGTACTTATAGACCACATTAACTTCTTGGCAAGGGCTGTCCCTGCATATGTACATGGTCTATGGCTGAATATCATTTAGGCAGGGAGCAAGAGGTATTCAAGTGAGTTGGAGAGAAGCCCAGAAGGTACACTGTTTATCTTCTAGGAACATTTATTTTCTCCAAAACATATAACTTGAGTTAATAAAGTGGATTTAGATGGGAATAAAGAACATAGTTATTGAAAACTGCACCACTGTTGACTCTCTAGCAATAATTAAAAGGTTCATAAATATGACTCCCGGGACAAGAAAAAGATTAGAGTGCAAATAGCTGTTCTTATCACACTGCTAAGAAGCACTGGTGTTTTCCTGGAGTTAGATACTACAGCTTCCCTTAGCTGTCCTGTCCTTAAACATAGGCAAGATTCCTCAGAAAGATGGGAGAAGGGGATTTCTTATGCTCATTTAGGTAATGTAGTATTATAAGACTCTGGTTACATTCTTTGTTCTAAATCTGAAAATAATTATTAAAAGACAACCTCTTTTGACTTTTGCAACTTACAATCCCATCACAAAATCTCCCTTGAGAAAAGAGGATGGACCAAGCAGTGGAAAGTTGTCTGCAAAATCTCTCTGCTGATCGCTTAAGTCTGGTTCTTGGCATGCTTTAGAGCAAGTTCTGCATTGTTGTCATCCCTTCCTTATCTCTTCAGGGGGATGGACAAAGGCCAGGTGCTTAATGGACACTTGGAGCGTTAGGAGATGCCTTTGATTCCACTGAACTAAAAAGTCCTTAGACTTTTTTTTTTTGCCACTCAATATCTATTGAAAAATTCCAAATGTATTAAGCACTAAATTCACCCTTTCAGAATAGAAATATGATACTCATATAAACATATATGTATTCTGATGTTCACGTTTCTTTGTTTTATTCCTCTCTGATGTCAGTGAATATTAGAAAGGATTTTTTTTTGTCTCAGCAGGAACTATCGGAGGGTTCAGACTATTTCTTATTCTTTACAAATGCAGGCTTCAAGATAATACGAAGAAGCTGTGAGAAATAGTTTTGGAATTTGGCAGTCTGGCTTGTTATGCTGCTGTCTCTTACTTTTCTTTATTCTGTCCAGCAGTGACAGTATCTGCTTATGAAATAGCAATCCTCCAAAACATGATTCATATCTTTCTACTTTAACTTGTACTAATGGCCTCTGTAACCAACAGAATAGGTTCTTCTGGAATCTTGATATAACAGTCACTGCCTCTAAAAGCAAGGGATATGAGTATATGAGAATCGATGATAGTGATTATCATGGGTAAGGTAAACACGTGGAAGAATAATTAGTTTCGTTTAGTAGCCCCCGCTAAAGGAAAGTATTTTGGAGGCTAGTGGGGAAGAAAAAGAGAAGAGGGGATTTTTGAGGAACAATCACTTCTAAAAACTAGCAGACTTTTGTTAAAGGGCCAGAAAGTAAATATGTTATGCTCGCAGGCTATTTGGTCTCTGCTACAACTACTCACTTAGGCTGTTGTAGCATGAAAACAGCCATAGATAATACACAAACAACCAGACAAGGTTGTGTTCTAATAAGCCCTTATTTACAAATCCAGTTGGATAGCACCCAGCTGTAATCTGATGATCATTGCTTTATGCACTGTTTTTCAGGGAAATTACAAGAAAAATGAAACAGTCTTTTATCTTTACTCACATATTTACTACATCTGGTGCTCTTCATGTCTTCTGATAGATGCAAATTTCCACTGGCAACATTTCCCTTCAGTAGAAAGGATATCCTGTCATATTTTGTGGTCTACTTCAGCAGGTGATCAATTCTCTAGCTTTCATTTTTCTGAGAATGTCTTCATATGACCATCATTTTTAAAGTATATGTTCACTGAATATAAAATTCTGAATTGGCTATATTTTTATTAATTTTAATACTTTAAAGATGTTGTTCCAATATTTTCTAACGAGAAAATAATCATTATTCATATTATCAGAATCTCACTTTTCTCTTGGCTGCTTTGAAAATTTTTTCTTTGAGTTTGATCTTGGGAAATTGGTTTATGGTGTGCTTAGGTATGGTTTACTTTGTGTTTTTCTCGTTGAACCATTATCTTCTGGAACCTGTGAGCTTAAGTTTTTCAGCAATTTGGAGAAAATTTTGGCCACTATTTCTTTTTTTTTCTTAACATGGGCAGGCACCGGGAATCGAACCTGGGTCCTCTGGCATGACAGGCAAGCATTCTTGCCTGCTGAGTCACTGTGGCCCGCCCTGGTCACTATTTCTTGAAATATATTTTTTATTCCATTTTCTCCTTGTCTTCTAAGACATCAAAATTACACTTATTTTAGATTATTTGATATTGTCCTACCAGTCTTTGTCCATTTTCTTTATTCTTCAGTCTTATTTTTTCCTTATGTCAGGTTAGATAAATTCTGTCAATTTGTCTTCACTTTCCCTGTTCCTTCTGCCTTTTCTAATACACTATTAAGCCCACCTTGGGAAATTTTCATTGTTGTACTATTACAGTTCTAGGATTTACATTAGGCTAGTTTTTCTAAGTTTTTTTTCTTCCTCTGCTGAGATTTTCTATCCATCTGCTAATAAGTACTACATATTCTCTTTTGATTCTCTGGACTTATTTTCCTTCCATACTTTCAAAATACTTACTATAGCTATTTTAAAGGTTTTTCCAATTCTAACCTCTGGGTTTCTCAGGATCAATTTTTAATAGACAATTGTTATTATTGATTATTGATAATTTCCCACTTTCTTTGCATGCCAGGTAATTTTTTATTGAATACTAAGCTTGTGAATAATACAGTTTAAACAACTGGATTATGCTTTCAAGAGTGTTCACTTTTTTTAGTAGGAAACTTAGTTACTTGCTGACCTTCCTGAACTTTTATATATTCGCATTTTGCGATTAACTAGGGCAGATCAATGGGATGCACAGGCTGGGTCCCAGGGTCCTCTCAGTTCGTGGATTCAATCACGTCCTGCCTCTCCGTGAACTTTAGCAGGGTTTGGTGTTAGCCTTTGTTTGAGGGTATTTACTCTCAGGAATAGTTCTCAATCCTAAGGATTAGTCAATGTGGTATCTCATAGGAATACCAGGGGCGCCCTTCTCTTGACCAGATGAAACTCTAACTCCCTCCAACACTGCGTGAACACTCCAGTCACCCTACTATCACTCTTCTGAGCTCAACCCTACAAAGCATAAAATAGTATCAAGTGGTCTCAGCTGTCCTTTACCAGCCCAGAAATACACGTCCTCCTCAGACTCGAGCTTGTGTGCTCACAATGGCAACTGCCACAAGGCATAGAGCTAGACAGGTAACAGGGTTCACCTCATGAGTTTCCCCTCTCACAAGGACTGCGGTCTTGTGCTATTTCCCTCTGTCTGAAAACATTCACCTCTTTTAATTTGTCTAATTTTATGGTCGTTTATAACAAAAAGGCTGATCCTAGTAGCGGTGACCAGAAAACTTTCACTATTTCAACAAAGCTAAATTACAACACTTAAAGGCTTTTACAAGTAGAAATCTTTAAAGATATGTGGTATACATCATGGTTAAGTCTTCAGTACTGCTTAAATTAGAAACCAAAGGAAATAAATTAAAAAGGAGCCAACAAATAGAACACATTAAAATCAGTTCAAAAAGTGGACAAACGGAGCCTGTCCATTTAAAAAAAAAACAGACAAAAGTTTTAGAACTCTAATTGAAGTAATGATTTTAATTTCATCTGGATGAAAATAGTCCTTTAGGTTTATTCATTCACTCCCTTTGTTCATCATTCAACAAGTATTCATTTATAGTGTATTATGTACCAATCTTATTTTCTGTTATTACTCCTACCTAATGCGCAATACATTATTCCATTTGTCTTCTTACTTCCATAACAGCTGTGTTCCTTTGATTTTGCAGATATTTTTCCTTGGGTGTTTTCTTCTCATGAGGCCTGCTAACTGCCTTGGCTGATGTTATCCATAAGAGGGGGAGGGGACAGCGGTCTAGACTCCTGCTCATCCAGGTGAAGAGAGATTCTGGTGACAGTACGAGCTTCGTCCTTCTCTATTTTCTCATCCCTTTGTACTTCAGGTGCTTTCTCCCTCCAGTGTTCCTAGTTTCCAATACCTCGGCTCCAGACACTGCTCTTATCCTAAGGTAGTCTGCCTTTTGGGATTTTTCTAGCTCAAGAAGGTGAGAAGGAGTGGGAAAGAAGATGGGACACTCAAGAGCCAGCCAGCCTATCTGCCTTCACTGCTGCAGTCTGCCCACTCCAGCCAGGTTTTGATTCTCTCTCAATTTAACCAACTGTCTCGGTATAGATGATCACTTCACTGTCTGATGGTAACATCAGGCAATGGCCATTGTATTAGCCAGCATTCTTCAGACAAATAGAACCTGCGTGATATCTATCTATCATCTACACCCCCCCCACACACACACACACATACTGAGAGAAAGAGAGAGAGATAGAGAAGGATTGTAGAGACTGGTTAACCCAACCTGAGGACTAGCGAGTACACATTTCTTAGGGCAAGCCACAGGTTGTAAACTTTGAGAAAGATGATTCTGAAATCTGGCATGTCCAGACTGTTGGGCAGACTGTAAGCTGGAAACTGATGAAGGCAAACTTGTATTGCCCAGGGGACGCTAGCTGGCTGAAGAAGAGGCAGAAATTCTCCTTTTTGACTTCAGAAATCCTCAGTTTTGTTTTTAGACTTCTAACTGATTGGATGAGGAGTCTTCTCTCATATCTGGGTCAATCTCCTTTGTTGATTATAGATAAAATCAGCCACAGACACGGTCAACTGACTATAGATGTTAATCCATCTACAAAATGTTTTCTGAGTAGCAATCAGGCCAGTGCTTGCTTGACCAAATGGCCATAACCTAGCCAAGCTGACACATGAAATTAGCCATCACACCCACCTAGCATAATATGGGAAGAAAAAATAACTCATCACTAATAAAAAGATCTCTCTCAGACTAGCTACAAAATCCTGTCACTGGTTTCTTTTGCTCTAGCCTAATTTTCTCGCAACAGTTCTGCTCTCCAACCAGAGTTCAATTTTGCATTGATTACTGACCACTTCCTGAGATTAGCCATCCTTCCTACTTTCCATCTTTTGGTGGCATTTCTAGTGTGGTGCTACCAAAGGAAAGAACAAAAAGGACTAGCTTGCCTTCATCTAAATCTGGAAATATCCCCATCTTACAGTTATATGATCATGCTGGTTGGCTTTTAAAACACTTTCACATTCATTAACTTATTTGAAACTCCTAAAATTTTGTGAGTCTTGGAATGCAAGTTTATTATCTCGCATTCCATAAATAAAAAGCTAAGTCTACAAAGAGCTACATGGCTTTTATGAAAACACTTTGTTAGATGCCGTTAATATCTTCAGGCATTGATGAATTATGTTTATGTAGAGTAATCAGGAAAAAAGAGAATAGCAAAAAGCAATACATTATGCAGAAGAGTATCATCTGGGCTATGCGAGTTCATGTTTATTCACCTTGCTATATTCTGATAATTGATTTCTGACATAGTATTTCACTTGTCACTGTGACAGGCCATCTCTTGTTTTATATCTGTCTCCTGCTTCTGGATGCATCTAGCTTTTTAACAATTACTTTTCCTGTTCCCAGACATAATCATACTGAATTCAATCATACTCACTGGGTCCAATGTTAATTACATTCTCTCCCTCTGTCTCAGTGCCAAAGTTACAGACATTGAAATTTAACTCTTTCAAAATAACTTTAATTTTCTGAAATTCATTTACTTGTCATCCTTACCAGGTCCTTTAGACTGTAAAGAAGCATTTACTCTTGAAGTCTTAAATCTTAGAAACTGAAGTGGTAATAAATTTTGTTCATGCCTGCATAGAAGCTGCAACATGCTCACTCTCTCTCCCTCTTCTCTCGGAGCCCACGGGCATGTTCATCAGAAGTCAGTGTATCAGATGAGAATGATGATTTTCTTAATTTGTCCACATTTCAAACTATCTATATATAGATACATAAATGAAATATATATATCTATATATATATTTATATATGATATATAAATAACTGAAATCTACTTGAAATTGAGCTCTTACATTGCAATGTTTTAGCTTTGATAAAACATAATAGGGTTTTTCACCATTTCTTTTTTTAAAAACATCTTTTTATTTTCAGATTTATTGCAGGTTCAGCAAAATGATTAAACTGTCATCCATGAGATTCAAGTAGAAAGGTCATCTAAAACTTTAAGAAAGAATACTTAGAAAGAAGGAATATGCATTTCCTTTTGGCTGAAACATGGAAGTATTGGCTGGCACTTAAGCAGTTACTAGAGCCATAAGATGTGTCATTTAATGAGAATGGTTTAGCAATAAGATGGAAAAGCCTCAATCCCTGAGGACTGTGGAGCAGAGCCATTGTATTTGTTACTGAAATATAAGTGACAGTTACTTGGAATATTGATGATACCTTTAGATAATAAATTTTTGAATCATAAAATATCATCCCAGCCTGCCACTCTCTATTCGTCTGAGAAGGAAAGGTCTATATATCCCTAGTAAAGGAATACATGAAGGGCTGATATTCCAGAGAAAAGCAGCCTGTTAACAAAGATACAACATCCTAAAAATGTGTAATTATTTGGTAGAAGGTAGCAGCCTAATCTGATTGGTGATTGGAGTAACTGGTAGGATTGAGTGAGAGATAAATCTATATTTTTTCTTTGGGATATTAATAAACAGTTTGAAAAACCATGATGATGAGTTTGAATTTGATCGAAGAGACTGTCAAGAGTAAGAAAAGTTTCTAAGAGTAAGATCATCTTCTAGGAAAATAAAGACAAGCTGTATAGAAATTGGATTGAAAGGAGCCATTACAATATCCCAGCTTTTTACAAAGGTGAAAACTGAGTCATTTTGAACCTGTAAAAAATGATACTTATATTCCAGCTGAATTTTCTGCTACAGTAGCATAAAAGTATTTATTAAAATGCAAATATTTAGAATATTGATATATAAGCACATCCAGGTAAACACTTGTAACTGCACATTTACAAATGGATTGGCTTTAATGAATCAATATGTTTCATTTTTTTAAAAACTTTCAAAAATTGAAAATCATAATAAATGGTGCCTGAACTCCTACCATAGTCACAAAGTTTACTTAAACTACTGAAAAACAAGTGTTATAACCTCACCATAAAGATGTGCAAAATAAAGGCATTACGTATAATGTACTATTTTAATTAGTAATCTCTAACATGGATTGTGCACTCAACAAACTAGGCTGGCACTGTTACCAAAATGCCTTTCCTTACTCTTTTCTCACATGCTCTCTGACCTCTCAATAAACACAACCCCACTGTCCCACCCCCCTACTCCCACGTATATCATACACAAGTGATATAAAGGCAGAAAACAGGTCTGAGATTTTACAATTTAGTTCCTGGGAACTAAAATAAATACAGTATAGAAATGAGGCTGCCATTGTCTTTAGTTCAATTCTGTATATTTCGATATGCAGTTAGAGCAAGTCCACTTTCAGGAGACCACAAAACATTCATGGCAAGTGGAACAGTGATCTTATATTAAGTAAAATGATTTTTTTTAACTTTTAAAAAATATTCTAAATTAATTTAGACTTTAGGAATTAAACAGAATTCTCTTCAAAGGCACATTTTGTGGGTAAAGAATATACACATAAAATTATATGCCTCTTTGCATATATTCTACTCCTTAGCTCTCTTCTATACAGCTTCAAAGGGAATTGAATTCTGTGGGAAATTCCTAAGGAAACATATTCCAACATGTTTTAGTTGCCAAGTTTCTTCCAGACATCTGATTCTACGGACTCACAGTTTTTTATATATCTCCTTAGATTAAACGGTATATGGAATTCAATCATTTATTTTCTCTTTTTCAAAACCATTTTAGATTGCATGTGGCATTCTGGGAACAATAATGCTGACCTGAAGGTTGAAAAGTGCAAATTGGGGACAAATTGATGCATAGTGCTATTTCCTTTCCCTCTATCAGACCAGTCATAACAGGTTTATTCCCTTCTGCAGCTACAGAAATCTACCTGCACCCCACAGTTCTGGGAAAGTAGAATGGAGCTTAGTGTTTCCTCTGATCTCAGCTTGTCTTCTTAGTTCAGAAAATAGGCTTTGGATCGCATAAATAGAGAGCAAATGAAAGCTGCAGAGACAGCATGATATAAATTAGCCTGAAGTTAGAAAACACGTGGCCAAAGAAAATTAGAAAGTCCATAAGGTCAAAAGGTTGAAGAAAGGGATATTACTACATTCCTTGGTTAAGTTTATGAAGAATTCTCATTTTAGGGGGGCTAGTAAATAAAAGTAAGGTGTATCATCCGCACCAATATGTGGACGATGATTGCCTTTGGAAGATCAATCAACAGGGAATAAAGGTGAATTATGTTATTTAAATTATCCCATGGAGTAATAGACTAGGTTGTCTTGCAAATATTCACAAACTACTAAAAAAAAAAAAATAGCAGTTAGATCATCATGGAAGTAGTACTGTTCTAGGGTCTCCCAGTTTTGTGTAAGAGTTTATTTTATCAAAGTAGCTAAGAATCAAAGTAGAAAAGCTGAATCTTAGTAGAAGGGACTGTGAAACCAAGAGGTGGGAGCACCAGCAGAGAAGATAATCTGTAACTGAGAAATCAGGATTTAAGGGATGATTTTAATATAAATATTCCTTTTTGCTTTCTTGTATATTGGAGTAGACTAGGGAAATACCTGAAATCTCTAAATTGTAATGCAGCTGCCTTGATCTCTGACAATGGTTGTAGAGCCATTACCTCGTGCCCCTGTGAATGTAAAACCCTGTGAGTAGGCTTCACCTGTGCCTAGTTACCCAGTTTTTCATCTTTAGTCTTGTGACCACTGAAGGCAGCCCCTGATGTTTGTTAATGAAGGGTCTTGGGTCCACCCGGAGCTAGCTCACCCCAAGTCCCAAATTACCGTGATAACCGAGACTGGCTCTAACCGACGTGGGCCCACCTGACATGCGTAGTAGCTCAGACCATAACCTAAAAGTCACCTGTACCTCATTTCGCCATTTTCTCTCATAGGTCCTAAGGATGTCATCAATCTGCGTATCCTCAATATTCACCTCTAATTACATCATCTGGGGCCACTGTGCTGATTTCCTAAGCCGTGCCCACCTTTTCTCTAATAAAACTAGCTGAATTACTGCAGCTCGGGGAGACAGGTTTTGGGCCGACAGGCCATCTGCTCTCCCACTATGTGCCGAGTAATCAACTCTTCGTCTCTTTGAAACCCTGGGGTCTCAGGAATTGGTTATTGAGCATGTCGGACAGAAGAATCCACTGTCTCTGTCTGGTAACACATCTTCATATACTTTCATTGGTCAACTGTATTTCATATTTTATCAACCTAACATTTCAGGAAGCAAAAGTCTTAAGACAGTTCATATCTAGAGAGTTCTTATAAGTAAGAACTTATTACTAAGAATTTAAATTACTAATGAACAAGTTTTAATTGTCTGAAAGATTTTAATATATTTTTTATGGTTATTTTCCAGATGACATATAATATCCAGATTCTTCATTTACTAACAAAAGCACTTCAATTATTACAACTAATTTTACCTCAGACAAAATATCAGTGAAAAGGAGAATTTCTTAAATATAGCCCTAAACCGTATCTCAAAAATAACACAGATTTCCTTCAGCATATAGATTATGAAAATAATTTAAATAAGTACTTAAGACTTAAAGAAGAAACACTTAAAGGATAATGATGACAAATATTTATACCTCTCCCCTGATTTATTACATACAAGATATGACATCCTTATTGCTTTTCTTTTTAATATTTGTGAATCTACAATATTCCCAGGTCCATTAAAAATGAATGAAAAAGTAAGAAAGGGACAAAAAAAAAAAGAGAGAGAGAGAACCCTATTTCTGCTATTAAGAAAACCATAGCCAACAATCTAATCTGTTCACATAGGGTTTTTGATTTGGAGAAGGCAAAAGAAAAAAAAAACATATATTATTTGCAATGATCTAAATAAAGTTAGTTACCATCAGAATTTAACTTATTACTGAAACACTCAAAATAATCTTCATGAACCAGCTCCTTTGAATGAAACTTCTGTCTAGTTTTATAGGCACCCACCATCTTAACGACTCAAATAGACTTGCCTTAAAATAAACGAGAAGGTCAAACTGGAGCAATCAAGTGGCTCATGTACTGTGCTCCACAGATTTGCAAAATGTTTTCATACTTAGAATGACATAGCCTAAGAAATTCCTTGGTCTAAAATCATACAAATAAAAAGAAAGCAAAATACTTGGAATCCTACCTGTAACAAGAAAGCTGCACCTCCCAGCTCCAGCTTCATTTATGATGCTACAATTATAAACCCCATAGTTTTCATTCGAAAGACTCTTCACCGGATACTCTGTGTATTCCTGAGAGTCAAACTGACCGGTCCGTAATAATTTATTTCCCAAGCGCCACTCATAGGTGAGCACTCGGATCGGATAGGCTCTCAGGACCCGGCAGCTCATAGTCACACTTCGCTCCTGCCCTTGCCGGATTTCCAGGAACGCAGGTTCCACAGCAGGGGGGTCTGCAGAAAAGAGACGTGAAAACAGATCAAGGATGGGCTGGACCATGAGCCGAACGCTACTGCCTCTGAGAAGCTATTTTTCAGTGGCACTAAAGGAGTTTAAGGGGTGGATGGAGGAGAACGATTAAGGCTCAGGAATTTCAGCTTTGTTTGGGCAGTGCAATTCCCTGAGTGTGCACTGGAGCAAACTGGAGAAGCTTCACTGCCTTAAAAAAACATTTGCAGGTGAAACGAGCAGAATTTATTTTTGGTTTTCAAAATACTTCCTATAAAAATTTTCATGACTTCTTGGTTCATTGTCAGCAAGCAAATGATATGCTGGATACAAAATGCAGGGGAACGTTGGAGATCTTCAAATTGGTGGGAAAATTGGAAGCAGACAATGCAATCGACTCAAACTGATGAATTCTAATTATTCCAATGTAAGGTTCAGCCCTTGAGCTCCAGGCTACCCGTTACTTAATAAAATAGTAATAACGTTGCAGTAAACATCCCTTACTTAATAAAATTGAACTTATTTAAATTTATTTTCTAAATTATTTGGTCTGATCCTATTTTGCTGCAAATCATAATAGTCGCACGTAAACCTTAGGCAAACTGCGCATTATACAATGGTGGAGGTGTCCCTTTAACTGTCAAGACTACCTGTTTTCACACAGTTAAAACTTGGTACATTAGGCACCTAGCCTTATTTGTTTCTGATGGGGATAATTCTAAAAAAAGCATGACATACTTCTTTCTAGAGTACACAAAATATAATATTTTTCTTAGTGACTCCTGAGCATCATATAAAATAATGAATATTTCCGAAATGCCAACCTGGGCAGTAAGGATGTGATTCCTTTGCTCATGGTCGCTGTGTGTGCCACAAGGCTGCACTGCACAACGGGACGCCAATCCTCACTAAGTATGCACAGCACCCTCTCAAATTGTGCTGTATAAAACCTGCCCAAGTCTACCCAGGGGACCTTCCTGCAAGATTCTGCCATGCTTTAGAACCACCACACAAAATGGGTCTCCTCCGATGTTCTTTACAAATTATTCAGGTTGCTTTGTATAATATTGAGCTCCTTTGCGAAACCGTTGACTGACCCTCTTTGCTTCCAAAAAAAACTTTCAAACTGCCCTGCTATTTCTAATTTTATTCATTTATTCATTTTGTTTGTTTGTTTTGAGCACTTCTTCAAAAAACACGAAGAATAATTTTTAAAAAGCACAAGAAAAACATTCCACCTGCATGTAGCTTGTGGTCTAACATAACAGGAAACCTTTAAACCATTCATTTGCATAACTGAAGCATGAAAACCATTCCTAGGGTGCCAAGTAAAGAAATGAATAACAGTCAGGATTGAGCAGGCAGGGCATCTCAAAGAAGGTGATAACCGAGCAGTATCTTCTAGGAGATACAGGAAATCAGGAGGGTAAGCAGTAAAACACGTCATTCTAGGGAGAAACATTAGTGTATGCAATGGCCAGGAGAAGCTAGAGAGAAGGGGATGTTCACAGAAATACAAATTGGCTAGCATAACCGTTACACAAAGGAAACATGAAGGATTGGAAGGAAATGAAGACGGAAAGAACCCTGGCATGTCGTATTATGGAGTTTGGAATTTATGCTGCTCATATAGAAAGCATTTAAAAATTTTTAAATAAAAGAATTTTACATGACCAGTCTGTCTTCTAGACAGAATAACATAAAACAGAGCAGGCAGGAACCGGTTGCAGAGAAAACTGCAGCATCATTGATGAAGGCCTGAGCTGAGACATTTTCTGTGGGACCACAAATGATGCCTTAGTCAGTGGAGTGAATAATGGTGTCAGGGGAGGGAGAGAAGAAAGAGGGGCTGTTTGGTGTGCGGTAGACATATGGAATTTGTCCACATGTAGTCACACAATAAGAATAGCGAGTAGACAAGTGCTTCTTCATTTTTTAATGAAGTGATTATCTTATTGCTGTTTTTTTTTTTTTTTTTTTTGCTTACTTGACCCGTGATAAAAAAAATCGTCTGATATTTATTGATACTTTACAGCCTACTGGTATCAATTGCTGCCCTATATGTGCTTTGGAAGAGGGTACAGTCTGCGGATTGGGATGCGATGGGGGTCTCTTGGTTCAACTGGGCTGTCCAAATCATCTATATTTTTGCAGATTTTTTGCCTACTTATTCTACTTGGATTAACCTGGAGAAGTGTTTTAAATATTCTAACTTGGTGGTATTTTTATTGAAACAAAACTTATATTTCTGTTTCCTTTTTATTTTATATACTTAGAGGTATACATACATACCTTTTGAATACATACAAATTTAAAATTGTTATGTCACGGGTTACCTTTATTGCTATGAAATAATCTTCTTTATCCTTATTATTTGTTGATTTTGCCTGATGTGAATTAATAAGTTAATGTAACATAATATAATATGATCAATAATTAATTCATATAACATGCTAATATTTGTCCTATCATTTTTCTGATGTTTTCTGTTTTCTTATGTTTTATATGCTTCTCTTTTACATAGCATGTGGCTATATTCTAGCTTTGATTTGCTTCTGGAAATCTTTTAATTTTACCCAGAATGCTTACTACCTTATTCATTCAAATATATTGTAACTAGTGATATATTTGGATCCAAATGTACTTACTTATTTTGTGCTTTCCATTTATTTGTGTTCTTCCTTTAGACTGATGGATAATTTCATTATTATTAACTCTTTTCCTACTAGCAGCTGGGAAACTACTCTGTTTCTGTTCTTTAATTGATCATTCTAAAGCTTGCAAAATGCATACTTAGGTTATAAAAAAATGAATATCAATATCTTTATCATCCTCCTGACAAAACAGAAACTGTAGGACACTTGCTCCTTTTACCCCCATTCTGACATATTTTACTATTCATGAATTATCATTCTTTCTCTTCTTTTTTTTCAAACGTGTTGGGCATTATTACTGTTTTATAACTGCACTATTCTTTTTAGACTTACCCAGATTGTACGAGTTTATTTCCCTTTCATTCTTTATTTCATTATAGACCATCCAACTGGGATCACTTTCCCTTTGTCTAAAGTATTTGGTTTAGAATTATTTTCAGTGAACTCTCCAAATTTGGTTTGCTAAGAATATGCTTTTTTGTTTTGATTTGTTTTTTGTTTGGGCAGGCACCAGGAATTGAACTCGGGTCTCTGGCCCGCCCTAAGAATACGTTTTTAACCTCATTCTTAAAAGTTATTTTCCTTGGACATAGGATTATGGGTTGGAAGTTCATTCGCTGTCTCAAGGCTGCTATCATTGCTGCAGAGAGGGCAGCTATAAGTCTCACATTTTGAAGTGAGTGTCTTATTTTCCTCCAGCTACTTTTAAAAGCTCTTTGTCTTTGACTTTCTAGAGCTTCAATATAATGTCTGTAGATCTGAATTTCCCTTTACCAATTTGCTTAATATTTGTTGGGTTTCTTGAATCTGTTGATGTATGAGCAGTGTCTTTCATCTGGGGAACTTTTGGCAAATTCTTAGCAATTAGGTCTTAAATAACAACTCTGTTCATTTCTCTATATCCATACTTCATAAACTGTCTTATTCTCTCTTCCATGTCTTTATGCCTCTTTTACAATTTTTTCATTTTTTACATTTTCTGTGCTTCTTAAAGAATAAATTCTTGTAAGCTAATTCAGTTCATTAATTCTTTCTTTAACTGCTTAATCTGCTAAATTGACCCACGGAGTTTTGAATTTCCCTTTATAAATGCATAGTTCTTTTGTAAACCTTCCATATCACTTCTTCATGCTTTCCCATTACTTGTTGATGTAGTCAAGTATGACTTTCATTTCTTTAAACAAAGTATTCAGTTGATACTGTCTGATAATTCCAGTTGAAATTTTGAGGGTATTTTTCTGATTTTCTCTCTGGGTATTTTGTCTCTGTATGTTCTTGGTTAACTTTGTGTGGGGCTCACTGCTCTTGAGAAAAATATTTATGAGAATACTTTGATGCCTAAGATCATGGTGCTTTCCTCTGAGAGGATTTGTGTTGACAGGCAACTCGGGGAAACAGCATTAAGATCACATTAATATAAATTCATGGCTTCAGGGTTTGGGCATTTTTTTTTTTTCAATCGTCTAGGTGATATAAATTTCAGTTGAAAATCCACATAAAGCCAGCCATGATTAAAACTTTAAAGCATGGTTTATTATATCACCCCCACTCTATTTAGATCAAAAGAAAGATTCTTTGTACTCTCCAGGGAATGGAAACATGTAGACTGGGTTTACTCTGATTGACCCTTAGACTGCAAGTTTAGACCTTTGGTCCCAGCTTCTTGTGAGAGAGTTTGCCAGTACATCTTTGGGTTTGGAGTCCTCTATCCTTTCCCTTGGGAGGACATCAATACCGAAGCTCAAATTTGTCCTTGTGAACAATGCTCTCAGGGCAAAAGTAGTCTCATTTCACTGGTTTCATACAGATTCTGCATCCTTTTTTTTCCTCAACATTTTAATGCATTGAGTAAGATGTAATTAACATTTTCCCAGCATTTTAAGCAGTTTCCATTGCAAGGGTTTTATGAATACTTTGTTTATCATATGCCCAGAAACAGAGGTCTCTAATAGCCATGGCTCTATGGACCTAGAGCACAGGACAGAGGGCTGGCTGCAGAATATAGTTCTGTTGAGACAGCTAAGTGAGTATAAATTAGTAAAAAATAAAATGTGAAATTTGGATTTACTCTTGAATATAATCACTTATAGGGCTGGATAAAAATAGACATTCTTTAAGGAGAATCAATGTAAATATGGAAAGCTAGAGAGACGTATTAAAAAATTAAAAGTGTTGCATATTCCAAAGAACATGAAGTGCTCAAAAGTGTCAAATGCCAATAAGATGTTAAGTTCAGTTAAGACTATTGAACACCACAAGTACATGGAACCTTGAATAGGGCATGAGACTTTGCAGGCTTGTCCAGACTGACGCCCTGATAAGTCCCAGAGTGATTTGGAAAAAAAAAAAAAACAGACTAAAAACATCATTGTTTTTGACAAAAATGGGTAGTTATAAAGTAGAGATCAGGAATAACAACTAATTTTTTTGAGAATGTTATGATTGGGAAAAAGTTATTTCCATTGGTTCTACTTCTGAACTATATCAGGAGGAGCTTACATATTTCCTTTCATCTTTGCTGCTACTGCCTTAACCTCGCACATGGACTACTCCGAATGCCTTGCAGTAGTGTAGTGTTCTGTGCTCCTTCTTTGACCGTATCCTGTTCCTCTAGAAAGAGCCAGAATATTTATATAAAAGAGAAAGCAGTTCCTCGTACTTCCCTGCTATACGGGGAAGATTGGCTGACTCTACCCTGTTTTGTTGGCCAAGCCTATAAAGTCCTGCACATTTTGGTGCTGGCCATGGGCCCAACCCTTTCCATTTTGACCACAATATTCCAGATACATGGGGTTGCTTCCTGGTCCTATTTTACATTTCTTTTTTGTCCTGTACTCTGGACCTTTGACTTGGCTCTTTCTTCCTGATATATTCCCCCCTTTGCTTTTCCCATGTCCTGCTCTTTCCACCTTTCCGAATTTACCTCTTTAGAAAGTTTTTCCTTGACTACCAAAAGTTAATTTTTAGTCATCATACTTACTGACTACATAACATCATCACTTGTACTTTTTAAACTGAAAATAGCTAATATTCTTTATTTGTTGCCTTATCTTATGAGTCCATCACAGTACATTGCAATTGTTGGCCCCATACCATTACTGATTAAAAATGAATGCATGAATGAATGAATGACATAAAGGAATAAAGAAGTCCATAATATATTTGACATTCCTCACATTAGAACCAGGGGTCTAATCCTCCCATCAAGACCTGAGTTCTGTGTCACATTTGTTAAACCTGGATGGGCTCAGTCAGTACTCTGACCAAAAGAATGTAAGAATATAGCAGAAATGATGCTGTGCCAATTTCTGGGCTCAACCTTACCAAGCTGGCAGTTTCACATCCCTCCTCTTGGAATACCTACTTTGAGAGCCCTGAACCACAGCTTAACAACTACCCACCTGGAGAGACCATGTGAAAAGCCCTGGGACATTGAGAATAGGGCACAGATAAGCACAGCCTTCCTGCTGCCCCCACCAAGATGCCAGGTGTTGGTAGCTCTCCTGAAGGCTCCAGAGCAGACTAGACTGGACTAGACCAGAACATATCAGCAATCCACTTAATTCCACCAAGTGATCCAGACTGATGGTCCCAGTCAAGAGAATTGTTCAGACAAGGTCATTAGATACAATAAAATGTGGTGAGGTGGGGCAGGATAACAGTGTAGAAAGGTGTGAGATTTAGTTCATCCTCTAGGAAAGCTAGTGAATATCAGAAACTGTCTGGAAAAACTGATTTGGGGACTTCCATGACCAGACACACATCCTGCACCCGTCTGGAATGGCTGGGAGGACTTAAGTCACAGTGCAGTCTCCCAATCTGCAGATGCTGGCACCCCTCCCCTACCAGCACAGGAGGCTATTTGGCGACACTTCCCGTGGGACAAAGAAGTAGTCTCCATTGGAAGAAAGGGAAGATAGTGCAACCAAGTTTGGGCTGCAGAACTAATTAACAAATTTGACTGCTGAATACAAGCTCCTGGCACAGATAAACCTGGAACAAGCATGAAAGGAAGCTGAAGTTTCTCCTTGGTAGAGAAAAGGCTGCACTGGTGAAAAAAACAAAACAAAGAAACAGAGTTTTTGGAAATGGCTGAGATCAGAATACTGGGAAAGGGCAATGGTCCATGAAAAGGGGCACATAGATCGGTGGGCACCAGCTCTAGGTCTTGACTGGCAAACCCAGGGTGCTGGGATCTGACTCTGAAAAGGATTTCTTTTTTCTACCTCCCTCCCTCCTTCCCTTCCTTCCTTTCTCTCACTCTCCCTCACTCTCTCTTTCTCTCTATCTCTGTCTGTGTGTCTTTCTTTTTTCACTTTCTAGCAGCCCATTAAATGAAGCTGCAGGCATTCTCATGTTTCAGCACTTCCCGACACAAAGGGAAAGTTAAGATATGTCAGAGACAAAGTAACTAGACAGGTGAAGTAGATAATTCCCTAAAGGGCATATCTTTTCCAAGAAAAGGGTAGGGAGGGCAGTATGTCCAATGCAAGTGGTAGCTCTCATTTAGAGAATTCAGATCCCAGAGACTGGAAAACAGTAACAGTTCAGGCCTGCCTGCTGCCTCAGCCTCCGTATTAACTATGGCCCTGGCAGAGACAGAGTCTGCTAAGAATTAAAGGCACTGCATCACTTTACACCAGTGGGAAGGTGCAGGCTGAGAAGCTCCACATGCTGGGCAGAGTAGGAAAAACAGAGACTCAAGAGATGTCACAGGAAAGACTGGCAGCATGCTGGGTCCTATCTTCAGGGAACTTGATACTGAATACACCGTATAACCGAGTCTTGGGCTTGTCTTGTTTGGAAAAATCTGACTGGCATTGATCTTATCCAGCACAGCAAGAATCAGAAAAACAAGAGGTGAAAAATCTGATCAATTGAACAGCAGCTAAGTTAGAGATATAGAATAAGTTGAACTGAATGTCAAAAAACAGATAGAGAACAAAGCCAACAAAAAGCAAACCCTAGGTTAAAAAGAGAAACTGGCCTTCAGAATAAACTACTCAAGGAAATCAGATGCCAAGACATGAATAAAAAAATCATGAGTCACACTAGGCAGAATAAAGATGTGGCCCTGTAAAAGGAATAAACTAACACTTCATATGAGATATTGGAGTTGACACAACTAAGTAAGACATTCAAACAAATCTTCTAAATCAAATTAAAAAATCAAATAAATGAGGTGAAGGAAAACATGGCAAGAGAGAAGAAGGATATAAAGAAGGCACTATGTGACCATACAGAACAACCCAAAACTTGAAAAAACAATATGATAGAACATATGGGAATGAAGGCACAATAGAAGAGATGAAAAACACTACTACTGTATTTCATACAATAGTAGATTTCAGGAGGTAGAAGAAAGGATTAATAAACTAGAGTATAGGACATCTGAAATCCTATGTGCAAAAGAATGAATAGGGTAAAGAATGGAAAATATGAGCAAGGTCACAGGGAATTGAATGACAATATGAAACACATAAATTTATGTGCTATGGATGTCCTGGAAGGAAAAGAGAAGGAAAAAGGGGCAGAAAGAATAATGGAGGAAATAATAACTGAAAATTTCCCAACTCTTATAAAAGACATAAAATTATAGATCCAAGTATACTTCAAACAGAATAGATGTGAATAAATCTACTCTATGACACTAACTAATCAGACTGTCAAATGTCAAACACAAAGAAACATCTGAGAGCAGCAAGAGAAAAGTGATCCATCACATAGAATGGAAGTTTGATAAGACTATGTGTGGATTTGTCAGCCGAAACTATGGAAGTGAGAAGCCAGTGGTATGATATATTTAAGATACTGAGAGAGAAAGACTGCTAACTTCTTAGTCCAGGGTGGTGCAATGGTGATGCAGTGACAGAATTCTTGCCTGCCATTCTGGAGACCCAAGTTCAATTCCCGGAGCCTCCTCATGTATAAAAGCAAAAGTAAAAATAGAAAAAAATAAAGTAAAAAGAATACTATGTCCAGCAAATTGAAGGAGAGTTTAAAATATTTTTAGACAAACAGATACTGGGAGAGTTTGTGAATAAGGAACCTGCTCTAAAGAGAGCACTAGAGACAGACAGGAAAAGACAGGAGAGAGAGGTTTGGAGAACAGCATAGAAATTAAGACTATCAGTAAGTATAAAAAGAGAGAGAGAAAAATAAGATATGACATACAGAATCCAAAAGACAAAATGGCAGAAGAAAACATTGCCTTTACAGTGCTAACATTAAATACTAATGGAATAAACTCCACAATCCAAAGACATAGACTGTCAGAATAGATTAAAATACAGAAACCATCTATATGCTATGTACAAGAGACTCACTTTATATTCAAGGACAAAAATAGACTGAAAGTGAAAAGCTATAAAAATATATGTCGCAGAAATAACAACCAGAAAAGAGCAGGGGCAGCTATATTAATATCAGACAAATTAGACTTTGAATGTAAAACAATTAAAAGAGAGAAAGAAGGATATTATGTATTAATAAAAGGGACAATTCATCAAGAATATATAACAAGCATAAATATTTATGCAGTAAGTCAGAGTGCCCCAAAATACACACTGACAACACTGAAGGGAGAAGAAGGTATTTCAACAATAATAGTTGGAGACTTGAATACACCACTTACGTCAATGGACAGAACATCTAAACAGAAGAACAATAAGGAAATATGGAGAGTTTGAACAGCATGATAGATGAGCTAGATTAACAGATGTTTACAGAACATTTTACCTTACAACAGAAGGATACACATTTTTCACAAGGGCTCATGGATCATTATTCAGAATGGACCACGTGTTTGGTCACAAAGCAAGTCTCAATAAGTTTAAAAGATTAAAATTATACAAAACACTTTCTCAGATCATAATGGAATGAAGTTGGAAATAAAAAACAGGTAGAAAGTGGGAACATTCATGAATATGAGAAGGCAAAACAACACCCTCTTATACAGCCTGTGGATCAATGAAGAAAGTACAAGACAAATCAGTAACTATCACTTGGGAAATGAAAATGAAAACACAATGTATCAAAACTTATGGGATTCAGCAAAGGCAGCTCTGAGAGGGGAAACATATTGCACTAATGCATATATTTAAAAAGAAGAAAGAGCAGGGTGGTGTGGTGGCAGCTTAGCAGCAGAATTCTTGCCTGCCATACCAGATACCTGGTTTCAGTTCCCTGTGCCTGCCAATGTTTAAAAAAAAAAAAAAAGAAGAAGAAGAAGAAGAGCAAAAGCTGATGAATTAACTGTTGATCTGAATGAATTAGAGAAAGAAGAGCAAGCTATCATCAAAGCCAACAGAAGGAAAGAAATAACAAAGAATAGAGCAGAATTAAATGAAATTGAGAACATGAGCACAATAGAGAGGCTCAACAAAACCAGAAGTTGGTTCCTTGAGAAAACCAATAAAACTGATGGACCCTTAGCTAGTAGTACAAAAGAAAAAGAGAGAGAGGATGCAAATAAATAAAATCAGAAATGGGAGAGGGGACATAACCTCTGACCCCACAGAAATAAAGGAGATAATGAATGGATACTCTGAGCAACTATAATGCTAAAAAACAGACATTGTAGAAGAAATGGACTTCCTAGAAAAGCATGAGCAATCAACATTGATTGGAGAAGAAATAGACAACTCGAAGAAACCAAATAGAAGTAAAGTGATCAAATTAGTCATCAAAAACTCCTAAAAAGGAAAAATACAGAACCAGATGGCTTTACATGTGAATTATTCCAATCATTCAAGAAATAATTAGTGCCAATCCTGCTCAAAATCTTCAAAAAATTAAAGAGGATGGAAAGCTACCTAACTCATTCTGTGGCGCCAACATTCCCAGCCAGACAAAGATAATACAAGAAAAGAAAATCACAGACCAACTTGTTTAATGAATATAAATGCAAAAATCCTCAACAAAATTCTTGAAAATTGAATCCAGCAGCACATTAAAAGCATTGTACACCATCAGCATGTGTGTTTTATTCCAGGTTTGCAAGGATGTTTCAATATAAGAAAATCAGTTGATGTAATATACCACATCAATATATCAAATCAGAAAAGCCAAATGGCCATCTCGATAGATACAGAAAAGGCATTTGACAAAAATCAACACACTTTCTGCTGAAAACACTTCAAAGGATAGGAACAGAAGGGAACTTCCTCAACATGATAATGGGAATATATGAAAACCCACAGCTAACATCATCCTCAGTGGGGAAAGACTGAAAACTTTCTCTTTAAGATCAGCAACAAGACAAGGATGCCCGATGCCACCATTGTTATTCAACATTGTGCTATAAGTTATAGTCAGAGAAATTATATGAGAAAAATAAAAACCATCAAAATTGGAAAGGAAGTAATAAAACTCACTGTGTGCAGAAGAATGATCCTATATGTAGAAAATTTAAAAATCTACAACAAAGCTACTAGAGCTAATAAATGAGCACAGCAAAGTGGCAGTATACAAGATCAAAACCCCCCAAATCAGTAGTGTTTTTATAAACTAGAAATGAGCAATCTGAGGAGTAAATCAAGAAAAAAAATCCCATTTACAATAACAACCAAAAGAATCAAATACTTAGGAATAAATATAACCAAATCATAAAGATATATGTAGAGAAAAGTACAAAAAATTGGTAAAAAAAAAATCAAGGAAGATCTAAATAAATGGAAGGGAATACTGTGTTCATGGATTGGAAGACTAAATGTAGCTAAGATGTCAATTCTCCCCAAATTGATTTATGGATTCAACTGCAATACCAATAAAAATCCCAACAACTTACTTTTGCATAAATAGCCAAAATCAACAACCAAATCTATTAGGAAGGGCAGGCTGCCCTAAATAGCTAAAAATATCTTGAGAAAGAGAAAAGAAGCAGGATGTCTCACAGTACCTCACTTTTAAATATATTACAAAGCTACAGTGGTCAAAACAGCATGGTACTGGCATAAAGACAGATATACTGACCAATGGAATCAAATTGAGTGTTCAGGAATAGACTTTCTTATATCCAGACAATTGATCTTTGATAAGGTGGTCAAATCAATCCAACTGAGGCAGAGCAGCCCCTTTAATAAATGGTGCGTGGAGAACTGGATATCCATATACAAAAGAATGAAAAAGGACCCCTAACTCATCCCTTATACAAAAATTAACTCAAAATGGATCAAAGGCCTAAATATTAGAGTTAGGACCATAAAACTTAGAAGAAGTTGTAAGGAAATAATTTAAAGATTGTGGTAGAAGGTGGTTTCCTAGACTTTACGCTGAAAGAACCAACAATGAAAGAAGAAATAGATAATTAGACTCTCCTCAAAACTGAACACTTTTGTGCATTAAAGGACTTTGACAGGAAAGTAAAAAGGCAGTGTATGTGATGGGAGACTATATTTGGAAACCAAATATTAGATAAGGGTTTTAAATCCAGAATATGTAAAGAGATCATACCCCTCAATGAAAAAATCCAATTAAAAAATGAGCAAGAGTCATGGGCAGACACTTTTCGGAAGAGGAAATACAAATGGCTCGAAAATGTATGAAAAGATGTGCAACTTCTTTGGCTTATTAGGAAAATGCATATCAAAACCACAATAAGATATCATCTCCCATCTACTAGAAAGGTTATTATAAAAAAAAAACAGAAAATTTCAAGAACTGGCAAGGATATGGAGGAAGATTTACACTTATTCACTGTTGGTGGAATTGCAGAATGATGCAACCACTCTGGAAGGCAGTTTGGTGGTTCCTCAGGAATCTAAGTATAGAACTGCCATGTGATCCAGCAATCCCACTGCTAGGTATATGTTCTAGTTTGCTAGCTGCCGGAATGCAACACACCAGAGATGGATTGGCTTTTAATAAAAGGGGATTTATTTTGTTGGTTCTTCAGAGGAAAGGCAACTAGCTTTCCACTGAGGTTCTTTCTTATGTGGAAGGCACAAGATGGTCTCTGCTGGTCTTCTCTCCAGGCCCCTGGGTTCCAACAACTTTCCCCGGGGTGACTTCTTTCTGCATTTCCAAAGGCCTGGGCTGAGCTGCAAGTGCTGAGATGAGGAATGCCGAGCTGCTTAGGCTGTGCTACATTGTGTTCTCTCATTTAAGCACCAGCCAATTAAGTCAAACATCACTCATTGCAGCAGAAACGCCTCCTAGCTGACTGCAGATGTAATTGGCAACAGATGAGGGTCACGTACCATTGGCTTATGTCTGCAGCAACAAGACTAGGTACCTTCACTTGGCCAAGTTGACAACTGAATCTAACTAACACAGTATACATTCAGAGGAACTGAAGGCAAGGACAGAAACAGATATTTTCACACTGAAGTTTATAGCAGCATTATGATTACAAGAGATATAAACAGTCCAAATGTCCGTCAACAGATGAATGGATAAATAAAATGTAGTATATACATACAATGGAATAATTATTCAGCTGTAAGAAGGAATGAAGTCCTGATACATGCAACAACATGGATGAACCTTGAGGACATTATGTTGGGTGAAATTAGCTAGAAACAAAAGGGAAAATACTATATGGCCTCACTAATATGATCTAACAATAACGAGTGAACTTTGAGAGTTAAAGTTGACAACATGTTAACAGGAGACAGAAAGGGTAGAGATGCGGCATTTGATGCTAAAGGAGTAGATACTGCTCAACAGGATTGATTTTAAAGATTCAGAAATAGATAGCACAATACTGAGAGTAGCACAATATTGTAAGTATAATCAACAAAGCTGAGTGTCAGTGTGGTTGAAAGAGGAAGGACAGGGGCATGTGTCATACTAGATGGAAAGTCAGAGGGTAAGAACTTGGACTGTACAACTTAGGAATGCCTAGAGTGGACAATGATGGTGATTAAATGTACAAATATAAGAAAGTTTCACATGAGGGAGAACATACGAATGCCAACATTGCAAGGTGTTGAAAATGGTATGTTACATGGAAAAAGTACAATCAATGTACACTAGGGACTGTGGTTAACAGTAACATTGTGATATGCTTCCTTAAATTGTAACAAAGGCAGTATACCAAAGCAAATGTCAGGAAGAGCTGGATATAGAGGGTTATGGGATTCCTGGTGTTCTTATAGTTGTTTCTCCTTTTTACTTTTTTATTCTTCATTATTTCTCTGCTCATTCTTTCTCTGCAGAAGAAAAGGAAATGTCCTCACATAGACTGTGGTGGTGGGTGCATCACTATGTGATTATACCAAGAGCCATTGATCGCTTACTTAGGACGAATTGTATGTTGTGTGAATAAAACTGCTTAAAAAATAAACAGAAAGATACAAGTGCTGGGGAAAACATGGAGAGAGAGAGATGTACATATTTGCTGTCAGTAGGGTCATAGAATGGTGCAGGCTTTCTCAAGGGCAGTTCAGTGGTTCCAGAGGAGTCTGAGTATAGGGTTGCCATATGATCCTGCAATCTGTTATTAGGCATACTTCAAGTACGAAAGAAGTGAAAGCAGGGACATGGACGGGACATTTGCACACTGGTGTTTATGGTGACAGTATTCACAATTTTTAGTGGTTGGAGGGGACCTAAGTGTGCTTTGACTGATGAACAGAAGGGAAAATTATGGTGCATACATACAATGGAATATTGAGTGGCTGTAAGAAGGAATGAAGTTATGAGGCACGCAACTAGGTGAATAAACCTTGAGGACATTATGTGGTGAGAAATAAGCCAGCAATGAAAAGTCAAGTATTGTAAGGGCTCACTAATATGGACTAACTATAATGTGCAAACTCCGAGAATTGAATTCGAAAGCACAGGTTATCAGAGGATAGACTGTGAGCAGAGATTGAGCAATCAACAATTAAGGAGGACAGAGTACAATAAGGTTTATGTTAAAGCTTTCCAGATTGTAAGCTCTTACAGCGGTCACATTTAGTCCTGAGTTTGACTGTTATTTCTAAATTCTAAGATGCTGAGCTCTCCGTGTACAGCCTGGTCTTCCACTGGAACTGTGAGTATCTGTGAGACACTCAAGACTCAGAATCACCGTTCTACAGCTATAAAGGTCAGCATTCCCCCACACAGCAACTGTTTCAGAAGCTGAAAAAGAGATCAGACTTCCATTAGGGATATGAATGAACCTGATCTGTTTAGGAATAAGGTAAATCAGAATACAGGGTAATCGATGATATTGACTTTGTTTTATGATCTTCAACTTCTGTGTAAGACCACAGGAAGAAGTGTTTATTCAGTACAAATTTTTTATTTTAGGTAGCACACTATCTAATGTAACTTCAGGGTTACTTTATTTTAAAAAAAATAATTTTATGGAATCTAGAATAGCGCATAAGATCTTGCTATTTTGTACAGGTTAATGTAATACCCTGATACATCACAGTGTAAGTTGGGCAGAAAATAAAGAAGCGTTTGCGAAGTCCCCTCAAGGCACTAGGGAAAAATATGGAAGTACTGAATTTTCCTATCTTGGGATTCCTGATATTCTCACAAGCATTAGGGGCTACCAATTTGATAAGCCAAGCCCTTGATCTTGGAACTGGTCCTGATGAAACTTATTCCCGCTAAAAAAGAAGCAAAGCTTATTTATAAATTATGCCTAAGAGTCACACTTAGAGAACTTCTTTTGTTTCTCAGATGGCCTCTCTTTCTAAACCAACTCTACAAATATACTCAATACCTTCCCCTCCACATGGGACATGACTCCCAGAGATGAGCCTGGCCCTGGCATCATGGAATTGAGAAAGCCTTCTTAATCAAAAGGGGGAGGGAATGAAACGAAATAAAGTTTCAGTGGCTATGAGATTTCAAATAGAGTTGAGAGGTCATTCTGGAGGTTATTCTTATGCATTACATAGATATTCATTTTCAGTTTTCAATGTATTAGAATAGTTAGAAGGAAATACCTGCAACTATTGACCTATAATCCCTAAGCCTGGATTCCTGAAGATGATTGTAGTGCTATGTAACTTAGCTAGAGACATCATAGCTAGAAGGAAATACCTGAAACTGTTGAACTGTAACCCAATAATCTTTATTTTTGAAGATGATGGTATGACTAGGTAGATTTTACAGTGTGATTGTCAAAACCTTGTGACTGACACTCCCTTCATCCACTGTACGGGCAGATGAGTAAGAAAATAAAGTCAAATAAATAATGGGGGGAGATATGGGGTATAGGATGTTTGGGTGTCTTTTTAATTTTAATTATTTTTGAGTAATGAAATGTTCTAAAATTGACTGTGGTGATGAATACGCAACTGATATGATGATACTATGAGCCACAGCTTGTATACTTTGGATGATCATATGGTATGTGAATACATCTCAACAGAATTCAATAAAATTTCAAAATAAAATAAAATAGAATGTGATTCCTTTTGAGCATCTAAGTTTTAGAGTACTTTGTAGCACATCAACAGATGACTGAAACAAATGTCTTTTTTGGGGGGTCAAATGTCTTTTATCCTTCATAATCCAGCAGTTTGATAATATGAGTGGAGACTGCATATGGTGAGGGAAAAGAGGGAAGGCACAGGGAAGTGAGGCAGCACTGTTACAGGATGTGCCATGGGAGTCGGGCTGCTTCCTGAAGGAAACAGATTCAGAAGAAAAGTAATTAGGAAGGATGTCAATGGATTGAATAACTAAAACAACTTAATAACCTGAAAAGCAAATACTCTTAGAACAAGAAGCTCAGGAAGCCAGAAAGTTATATTCAATGAACTGGGTTTTGTTGCAGTTTAATATGTCAGAGATAGAGTAATTTGGAGTGACAATGAAATAAAAGATACAGCCATTGGAATTACATGTTGAAGCAAAGTGAAGATTAATGATGCTGGTGTCAAAAGCAAATGTATACCTGGACTTTACACGATTTTGCCTAAAACCAGAGAAGATATGAAGCAAATGGAAGCTTGAGAATTTCTCCTATGACCAAAATCCCAAATTTTAGTTTGGATATTTGGTTATACCTATCTCAGTAGTTCAGATATCTCATTCACTCACTTCCTAAATATTTTAGTTGATATATCTTATTTATGACAACGTTATTTTTTTATTTTATCTTTTTTTTTTGGGGGGGTGCATGGTTCGGGAATCAAACCTGGGTTTCCTGCATGAAAGGTGGGTATTCTAACCACTGAACTACCCATGCACCCTATTTTTTTAAGAAAATAAAATTTTATTTGTTAAGAAAATAAAAATAAAATTATTATTTTATTTTTTTAATTATTTGCAAAAATATAATTTTTTCAAATTTAGGTGAGTAAACATTTACCCTTGAGTCATATTTGTATTTGCCTAACAAAAATAAAACTGCCTATTTTTCTTCTTATAGAATTGTTTTAAATGTCAAAGTTAGCAGATGTAATTAAATATACCTGACAGGAAAGTATCCTAAAATACATATTTACTTTTTCTATAAATGCTTTTCTGTGAAAATTCCTTGCCAGTATTCTGACCTATTGCATTACTAAATAGAGTGAATTTACTAGGCCCTTTGTATATGTGAATTCTTCTATGCCTACAAAATTTGAACCACTTAATTATTAATGGCTTGTAAAGTCTTCTGATGGTGCTAGGTTAGAATTCGTCAAACAGTGTGTTTTCCTAATGTTTATTAGAGCCTGAGTCAAAAAAGCATCCCTAAACTAATCGTGTTTCTTCTATTTAAAAGGCTACAGAAAACAGTTGGATTCTACAGTGCTCCCTTAACCGTGTAAAGCTAGAAAATGTGAAATTGAGCGTACTCATTACAGTCCAGTCAATTCTGCCTGTGGAAATCTTCTGCTCTGCTATAATGTTCACTTTAAGCATACTGGCTGTTAATGAGCTCAGTATTTCATTCTATGGAATACCCAGTGAGAAAGACAGACCTTTGCAGTTATAATTAAATGGTATAATGTGAGTACAATGAATATGATGAAAGAAAGCTTCTGGTATCACAAAGTTAGAGTTCACTATTCTGAAAGACACATTTTTTTTTTTTTTTGTGGTGCAAGACTTGTTCATTATGGTTTACTATGAAATATTCAATTTTAGGAAACTGAAATACATGAAAACACTGTGAGTAAAAATAATTTATATATGAAATACATAGCAATTGTACTGCTGAAGAGAAACAGCTGCCTAGATTTTGTTTAATTAAACAAAACAATTCTAAAACCACACCATTATATTTGTGCTAGTTTGAAAATGTGTGTACCCCAGAAAAGCCATGTCCTTTAATCCTGTAGGGTGGAAACACTGTTGATTGGATTATCTCCATGGAGGCGTGGCGTTCTCAGTTGTGGGTGTGGTCTTTGTTTAGGTGGAAATGTGGCTCCACCCATTCAAGGTGGGTCTTGATTAAATGAATCCTTTAAAAGGGGAAACCGCAGATGCAGATGCCTCGAAGAACAGAGCTGAAAGAGCCAACAGAGACTCAGGCGTTGAGAAATACAGAGAGCAAGTTCCCCAGGCGAGCTGTTTGAAACCTGGAGAATAGGACCCCAGAGGAGACAAGTCGCCTGTCTTCCCAGCTCACAGAGGTGTTCCAGGCCCATTGGACTTTCTTGAGAAAAGGTATGTTTCTCTGGATACCTTAGTTTGGACATTTTTATGACTTTAGAACTGTAAACTTGCAACCTGATAAATTCCCTTTATAAAAGCTAATCCATTTCTGGTATTTTGCATTCTGATGGCTTTAACAAACCAAAAAACACCAAATATTTATTTTATATTAAAAATCTCTGGTTCAAAAGCCTTTTTGTCAACTATGTCCCTGCATATACACTGAACAACAGTGATACTAAAAATAATATTTTCTGATATCAAATACAAATACTGTGATGGCTAATCTTATATGTAAACTTGCCTAGTAGTTAATGGTGTCCAGTTGTTTGGTCAAGCAAGCACTGATGTGAGGGAATTTTTTAGATTTAAATGATTAATCAGTTGATTAAGTCTATGGAAGATTACATCTACAATCTATAAAGGAGACTGCCTTCAGCAATGAGAGAAGTCTCATTCAATTAGTTGAAGGTCTTAAAGGGAGAACTGATGATTTCAGCAGTCAGAAGGAGCATGCCAACCTCTCCTTCAGTCAGCCAGCTTCTCCTGAGTTCCCAACTTGTGGCCTGCCCTACGGAATTCAGACTTGCTAATATCTAAGATATTCCTCTAGATTACCTTTCTATCATAGCTATGCATTTCACAGAGGAAGACAATGAGGCACAGAGAAATTAAGCAGAGACGCATGGCTTACCTACCGGTTCAAGGATTCAAACCAATCTGATTGCAAAATATATGCTCTTGATGACAACTTATACTTTATTCTTTCGAATTATAAATATTACCAGTGTTTTAAGATTAACTCTCTCTCTCTCAAGGATGACTTTGACAATCTGGCCAACTGAATATAAAAGTTATTAATTCAAATAGAGGATAGCCTATTCTTACAATGACTTAGAAAAAAAAATTGCATAGGTCAAAAATGGAAATAATTTTGGCAAATGCATAAGAGTATTATAACAAAATTGCTGTGATGGCTTGAAGCTATTATAACATGGCCCAGAAAAGGCCATGCTCTTTTAATACTGTCCTAAGGGTACAGACCTACTTTGAGGGGAGCTTTGGTTAGGTTATTTCAAATGAGATGTGTGTTCCCCCCCTTCAAAGTGGGATTTAATCCTTTTACTTGAGTTCTTTATGAAATGATAAAAGACAGAAAAAGCCTGGAGAACTCAGAGAAGCTAGGAGATGAAATATAGAGGAAAAGCCCCTAGAGGAGCTCAGAGGGGAAGCCACTGAAGCCAGAAGCTGAAAGCAATGAAACCCAGGAGAAAAGGACCAGCAGATGCCGGACAGGTGTCTTCCGATGTAACAGAGGTGTCCCAGATGCCAGCAGCTTTTCTTCAGACATGCTATCATATTGTTGCTGCCTTAATTTGGACATTTCCATGAACTTAGAATGGTAAATTTGTAAGCTAATAAATCCCCATTGTAAAAGCTCACCATTTCTGGTACATTGCATTCCATCAGCTTTAGCAAACTGAAACAACTGCTAAGTTAAAGTAAAAATAGTTGTTAATAAAGGATTTCAAACCAGATTCAGATTTCAGTCTAGAAACAATATGATTCATGGAAATGAATTCATTTATTATCCATATGCTAATGCATATGATGAGCGCATCTAGAATCTTAGCTGTCTGGGAGTGAATCTTTTAAAGCCATCAAGGATTCTGATGGGAACAAAGTCAGGAACTAAAAAGTG
The DNA here is from genome assembly GCF_023851605.1 of Tamandua tetradactyla. Lineage (NCBI taxonomy): Eukaryota > Metazoa > Chordata > Mammalia > Pilosa > Myrmecophagidae > Tamandua > Tamandua tetradactyla. The sequence goes on along the minus strand of NC_135340.1, from coordinate 5,817,732 downwards.
CTCCAATCTGCTTCTGATTTTAGCATTTTCTGTTCCTGTATCTACTGGTTCTAGACGTCTGGCAACCATTCTGAATGGGGAGGGGGTCTCTAATATTGAAATTCATATACAGATGTCTAAGGTATTTGGACGAGGTCATGACTTCTTTTGACACGGTGTATGAATAAAATTTTCATCTATTGCCTGAAAATCTGCCCAATTTTGATGAGCACTAGAATGGTTAGCAAAACAATACAAGTTGATTAAATAATAATAATATTAAAGTAGTTTAAACAATTTTTAAAAATCTTGAATGAACATTAAAGAATATGAACACGACACAGTTTTTAAGTCTTTAAGGGAGTGTGAGCTTTATGGATGTTAAATTTACATAGGGATGTCTTCATTTTCACTGACAGTTAAAAGAAGAGAATGACTACCTGTTTGGGGGACTTTGTTTTAACAGTGATGCTAATAATTTATCCCTTAGAAAGAATGCTGCTAAAGATGCATACATTAGAGCTCTTTCTTCTGAAGCCGTATTTTCTCAAGCCAAATGCCTGCCCAATAAAATATTCTTCTGCTCTCTGCTGAGCTTAAAGAAATCTAGGAAAACTGTGCCCTTAGTGAGCATAAAATCCATTATTTACAGGAGAAAATCCAGTAGTTGGAGTACTAAATCAGCAAGATAAAAATATGACATTGCCCAATAAATACAGCGAAATCATTACAAGTAGTTTATGACAACCCTCTCCCCCACCCCATCCCCCCATTGTCTCTCTTCCTTTTCATATCCCTCCTTAGGCTTGTAATTATACCCATTTTTGTGTAAGAAAACTGGAAATTAAAGACATAATGTGAGTAAACTGTCTCTGTCCACAGCAGAACCCTAAACCTATTTGAACCGAGACTAATTTAATTTCAAAATATCTGCCCTTTAAACTCTAAGTGTTGTTAGTATATGAGTAGAGATTTCAAAGATACAGATTTTGCTTGTACATGAATACTTAGAAAATTCTTGCTAGGTATAAGAAGATACAGTAGAGGATTAAAGAAAAGTTAGTGAAAATTGTTTCTGCTAATATAGAGTGAATATCTTTATAAATATATCTCAACATAATAAGACAAGCAGTACGAAGAGCTTATCAGGCAAAGACTTTTCAATCACTGATCAAGTTCTAACATAAACATGATGTAGTTAGTGGAGATGGGTAAAAAAAGAGTGGAGTTGGAAATGATGTCAAAAGGTGTGTGGGCTGGAGTTCCTGGTGGCAGTGTTCGCAATCCACAATGGATGGAGGCGCTCTAAGTGTGCAATGACTGAGGAAAGGAAGGGGGAACTGCGGTGTATACATACAATGGACTACTGAGCAGCTCCAAGAAGGAATGACGTTGTGAGGCATGCAACTAGGTGAATGAACCTGAAGGACTGTATGGCGAATGAAATGCCAGGGACAAAAAGACAAATATTATCAGGTCTCACTCGTGTGAACTGAGTATAATATGAAATGTGATGAACTGAAGTCGAGAACATGGGTTATCAGGTTGGGGCCTTTTGTAAAGGGTCCTAGTTTGTAAGCTCTTACAGCAGCCACATATATTCAAGAGTTGTAACCGTTATTTCTAAATTCTGAGATACTGGGCTGTTTCTACATAACATGGTCGATCCCAGAACCATCGGGTATGTATGTGTCACCTGAGACTCAGAGTTAGAGCTCTGAAGTGTTGAAAATCAGCTCTACCCCATATAGCAACTGTTTAAACAGCTGAAAAAAGGATGAGACTTCGAGTGAGATATGACTGAGGCTGATCAAGATAGGACTAAGGTAGAGCAGAATACATAGTAAAGGATGATATCGTCCATATTTTAAAACTTCAACTTCTGTGTGAGACCAAAGGGAGAGATGTTTATTCGGTGCAAAATTCGTATTTTGGATAGTACATTACCTAATTTAACTTGTACAGTTTAGTTGAACACCATAAATACATGGAATCTTGAATATGGCATGAGATCTTGTTGTTTTTTCCAGGTTAGTGTGATGCCCTGATATATCTCAGTGTAATTTAAGACAGTGAATAAGGAAGGATTTGCAAGGTCCCCTTGATGTATTGAGGAGAAAAGAGGAAATAGTCAACTTCCCCATTTGGAGAATTCCTGATATTCACGCAAGCAGAAGACAACCAAAATCAATAGGCTGAGCCCTCAATCTTGGGGTTCACCCCTATGAAACTTATTTCTGCAAAGGATAGGTTAAGCTTACTCAAAATTAGGCCTAAGAGTCACCCCTAGAGAAACTCTTCTGTTGCCCAGATGTGGCCTCTCTCTCTAAGCCAACTTTGCAGGCCAACTCACAGCCTCATGTCCCTACATGTGACATGACTTCTAGAGGGGTAAATTTCCCTGGCAACGTGGGACAGAAATCCTGGAAAGAGCCAGGACCCAGCATCAAGGGATGAGAAAGCCGTCTTGACCAAAATGAGACAGAATAAAGTTTCAGTGGCTGAGAGATTTCAGAATCAAGAGGTTATCTTAGAGGTAATTTTTATGCATTATATAGATATCCCTTTTCAGGTTATGGTGTCTTGGAGTGGCTATAGGAAGTACCTTAAACTGTAGAGCTGTGTTCCAGTTGCCTTGATTCTTGAAAATGGCTGTAAAAGATGTAACTCTTACAATGTGACTATGGGATTGTGGAAACCTTGTGTGTGTTTCTTCTTTTATACAGGGTGTGGACAAATGAGTAAATATATATGGCTAAAAATAAACAAATACTAAGGGACACAAAGGTAAAATAAATTGGGTTGGTGGAAATACTAGTGGTCAGTGAGAGGAAGGGGTAAGGGTTATGGTATGTGTGAGTTTTTTCTTTTACTTTTTATTTCTTTTTCTGGATTGACACAAATATACTAAAAAATGATCATGGTGATGAATACAGAATTTTGTAATGATATTGAGAGCCATCAACTTTACACCATGTATGGAATGTACATGTGTGAAAATTTATCAATAAAAATACTAAAAAAATAAATAATAGGGGAAATTGGATGTGGGGTATATCGAAACACTATATCATTTTTGCAATTTTTTTGTATCTCTAACCACTCTAAAAGAAAAGGTACATTAAAAATAGAATTTGAAAATGTCAAGCACATTTTGCTTTGATTACAATAAAAATCATATTATCTTGAGAGTACACCCCCCCAAAAAAAATTGTGTAGGATCTGCCTACAAGTATAGAGAACAAAAGGGATGGAGACAGCTAGTACTTTTAGGGTTAATTCATTCTGTACAACTGTGCTAGTACATTTCAGATAAGTATTACTCATTTAATCCTTAAGAAATCTTGTGAAGTAATATATATATATATATATATATATATATCCTTACAGAAATCTTGTGAAGTTAATATTTCTATATCTATATCTATGTAGATATAGATATATTTATTTATTTTATCTGAAATCTGAGGGGTTACATTTTCATGCATCCCACTCCTTACAGCTGACAGAATCCAGATCCAAATGGAAAAGCACATGACTTCAAGGACTATTTATTTTCTACCACATCACACTTGAGGAAGCAATATCAAGAACCAACCATGAGCTAGTCTTATACATAGTGTTAATCTACCTCAGAAATTAGCAATATAGGGAAATTCAGTTTTAAAATAAAATAAAAGTCCATAGCATTTGTAAATAATTAGTAGAAAAGCAACCCAAATATTGGGTAACAAAATTCATAAACTTAATTCTCACTTTACTTAATCCTCTTGAGTTGATGGCAATTGTATATGCCACATTTCAAATAGTTTCTCCAGCCATACAACATTTTAGAATTATGGTGTGATGTAATTTAATTGTATGTGATTTGAAATAATGTCCATATGTATTATTCTTATCAGTTCACGGGGATGATCTATAGAACAATTGCATTTCCTTCTTCATAAAAAAACATAAGTAACCCAGTTTTCTTAATCTTTCTTGGGTAGCTTTGCTTTATATGATTTTTATATACTGTTTAATATTTAGTTAGACTATTGCTGTGTCTACAAGGAAATGAAGAACATATCAACTCTGCATAATCCAAGGAAGTTTTAAAACTCCCAATTGAAAAAGAGTTATTTTAATATTTGCAAGGATCTTAATTATTAAGAAAATTCCTTCAATTAACACCTGTTATAGGCAACATTCATTGAGATGTATCTAATGGAACATCAAGTATTCTTGTTCTGCTATATTCAGCTAGATTCTTGATATATGAATAAATAGGTCTTGCAAGATTAAAACTCACTGTGATGATCAAAGTCTCCTAAATCAGGTCAGAAACATCGATCCTGTTCTCTGTTCCTTTTCCTTCCTCATTCTCTGTTTTAAATTTTCTTCTTGTTCAAAATGGTTACAATGGCCAGATTTCACAGAATGTGGTGTTATTTAGTTTTGGGTACTAAATATATGTGCTCTGAAAACATGTTGCAACTAGTGATACGATTTCCCTAAATATTTGAGTAATTTTTCATAGCAAAAATATGAAATATTCCAAAAGTGAACATAGTCTGCTGTGATTATTTAATTCACACACACACACACACATGGTTAAGTGTAAGAGATATTTTAGTGGAATAGTGTGACAGAAGTGCACAGATGTTTAACTTGTTATACTATTGCTCAAGAGGGATTTGACTGTAGCACGTTCTGTTCCAGTCATCATAACAAATCCCTTAGCCTCCCTCCTAAAGGTTCTTAGATGACAAAAATTTAGATCTTCACCATTTGGAGTGTTTCAGGGTTGATTCTCTGTTTAAAAAGTTAATGAAGGTTGGACCATTTCAGTAATTGCAACTCATATAAGTAGGTCACCTGTAAAGTTAGTTTCGTTATGGTGTCACATTCAGTTAGTCATTTCTCTGATGTGTCTCAAGGACTTCACTAAACCTTCACTGGGACTTAACAGGAACGAACTAAAAGTAAAACAAACCAAAATAAATTGAGATGGAGTTAAATCTCGAAAAGATCACCTTGTCAAAAGCTCATCTCCCTTTTCTACATTTCTTCAATCCACAAAACTTGGTTCCCTCATTCTTCTATCCATATTACCCTGCCACTAAATCCTGCTACTCTATTCTCTACATTCTTCTCATCATGGCCAAATAAATGCACTCCATGTATAACATTTTTCATTATGTATAGGACTCTGGGAAGGATCATTTTTCTCCCTTTTATTACTTTCCTCAGGAATATTAGCACAAGTGCTTCACTGTCCCATCCATACCCCAAATTTTGCAAATAAAACTCTATTTGTTAAAAATGCATAAAATGAAATGGATGTTAGAAGGAAAAATGTTGAGTAAAAAGAAACACTCTTGTAAAGATGGTTGTACTGATTTTCTAAACAGCATAAGCATATTGCACCTTAGTTAGAAAAGCAAACACAGAAAGGCAATTTCTACTATAATATCATTCTTTAAAAGTGGGCTCAAGCCTAATTAGATTAAAATAGTGTATCCACTGAAAGATTATTTAATTTTTTTTCTAATATTAGACAATGTAGCCACTGGACTACATGTTTACTACAGGTGTGTCTAATTCAAAATTATTCACATACATCCACATTTGAAATGCTAGGTGATTACTTTGACATATTTTTTCATTTAATGTTTTAAATCTTTAATGACAAGGAACTACTGGAGACATAGATTTATTAATTATTTAATGTAAAAGGTAATTTTTAAAAAGTAATATAATACATATTCATCTTGGCTGGCTTTTAAAAATTTATTCTTAATAGACATTTTTAGAGCAACATATAAAAGAAAAACTGTGCAAAAAGTGCAGAGTTCCCATGTACCCTTCCCCACCCCTGACCATCTGTGCATAATTTCTCCTATTATTAATATCTTGCATTAGTGTGCTACATTTGGTACAATTAATGGACCAATATTGACCCACTATTATTAACTAAATTCACAGTTTAAATTAGAATTCATTCTTGGTGTTGTACATTTCTATGGGTTTTGGCAAATGTCTAATACCATGTATCCTGCATTACAGTATCATGAAGAATCGCATCACGGGCCTATAAATGCCTTGTACACCATCTATTCGTTCATTTTCCCCGTCCCCTGGATCCCACCAATCTTTTTCTCATCTCTATAGTTTTGCCTTTTCCAGAATCTCATCCAGTTGGAATCATATGTAGGTTTTTCAGACTTGCTACTTTCACTTAGCACTTGGTTGCTTCCAATTTGGGGAAATTGTGAATAAAACTCCTATAAATATTTGCAGGCAGGTTTTTTATTTTCACATACAGGCTTTTACATGGACATAAGTTATCAACTAATTTGTTAAATACCTAGAATGTTGGATTATATGGCAAATCTATGCTTAGCTGTGTAAGACTGTCTTCCAAAGTGGCTGCCATTTTACATTCTTGCTAACAGTGAATACGAATATAAATAAACTACATTAAAACAGGCTGTTAAGTTCAGCTGATGCTTTTTTTTTTAACAAAGATTTTCTTAATGAAGGAAGTAGTGGATTGATTTACATATTGATACAAATTTCTAATCATATTATGAGCCTTGTACAAATAATTTGCAGACACAGCACCCTGTGCAATAGTCAAGTACCCTGCTAGCTTGAATTAGACAGCTGGTAAATATTTAATGAACATGGCAGGAGGTTCTGTATGGGAAATAAAAACTTTTATGATATGTCTCAGACTGATCTGTATCCAAAATCTGAATGGGGATTCAAAATATATGCACTCAAAATTATAGTTACCAAAATTAGGTAGTTTATGCTAGAAGGCAAAAGAGTATTTCAACTAAAGATATATCCACCATGTTGAAAATAAAATAAATCAAAGCAAACACAAGTAGTGCAGTTATATCAACAGTTTAACAGAAGTTGTTTAAAACAACATGAGGTTGGAGTTACATTATGGAAGTGTGGTGAATAAAGTATGGGCTATGTCCTAAGGCAAGATGAAAAACTAAAAGCTACTAAGCACAATAATGGAAATACAATGAAAGCATTATTTTTTTTTAAATAATTGTGGGTTTTATTTGATTGGGAAATCCATCAAAGTGGTAAGAGCAATTATACAGCACATTTTAGTGATGAAGTGGAACCTATGATCCACGTTAATTTCCTGTAAGTGCCTCTTAGAGTTTAACTGTATTTCCAAATAATTCAACACACTGGTGGCAAAGCAAAGATAGAAACTTGAAAACTTAGATGGAATTTGGAAAATTGACTTGTAGTAACAAAGTCGAACAGTATTTGGGATGGAGTTCTCATTAAAGAGGCAGAGCAACTGAAGAAACTAAGTCTTCAAAATCTCTGTAGTTCTACTAACCAATGCAAGAATATTTCAGAAACATATTAAGCAATAAGGCTAATTTCAATAAATTGGCTTTTTAATTAACTTGAGTGAATCAAGAAGTCCAATTAAGCAGAACCATCTTCTTAGACAATGCAATTACAATGACCACAACTTAATAGTGTCCATGCTTGATTTACAACCCATAGAAAAATTAAATACAACAGATTAAATTTGAAAATAAGTTTGACCTATATACAATGATGCCATGTAACTGTCCTTGTGGTTTAGAAAATTGATAAAAACTATACAATTCCAGTTGCACTATTAGTTCACTTTAAAAAAAAATGATAATGGAATAAAATTATACCTTCAACTGTTATTTGGGAATAGCTTTTATGACTGAAATAACTGGGGAAATAGTCTAGTTCATCTTACACAACAGCAAATGAGTCTACAAAACATCCTGATGATGAATCTGCATTCAGCAGACTTAATACCCTACCAATGTTCCTAAAACCAATTCTGGAAAATTTGGGGTAGGAACTCACATATTATACTGAGTTAAGGCGATCAATTCTTTGTGAAAAATATTTCCCCCAAAAATGCACAGTTTGTGATGGAATTAATGAGAAAGTGAAAAGGAAAAAGAAAATGGTGGTACTGATTCAGAATATTACATTTTGGATAAATTATTTTGTATTTTGTGGTGGCTCAGACAGGTGATGTGAACATTTCAAAGTACAGGAATAAGATATAGATTTATGGAACTGACCCAGGATTCCTCTAAGAAATGCAATAACTATTGGGCATATTTAGAAAAAAAGATGAGGCATTGGAAATAGGAAAGTGAAGTAAGCAGAAGGCAGAGTAGGATAAAATGTCTTCTGTGAGGATACTTCAGTAAAGATAAAGGAAGTAGAGGAATAGTTAATAGACTTAGCAGAGCAGAACATGTGCTTAATTAAAGAACAACTATGTGACAGAGGCTGGCATTTTAATATGAAATTCTCAAGGTCAGAACTAAGATCACAATTCCGTGAGCATGATGGGAAAGAGAAGAGATGAAGGGTAGATTAGAATTACCAATATAATATTGTTAAGGAAATTGAATAGAGACTACCTCAAAGTTTTATCCACCACCAGCATAAAACAGCTATTTAATTCTTTATCTCTGATTACCATTCAGTGCGACTTTTTAATTGTGAATCAGAAAGTAAATAAAAGCAGCTTAACAATTGGTTAGAGGCCCATGTACAAAATTCCTTTTTTGTATATTGGCTATAATAAATGAAACATATTTAAAAACAATTGTTTGAGGGTATACAGAAAGTTGGCTCTAAAAGTTCTATCATATAAGTTGTTGGTAAATTTAATGTCACTAATAATGTATATTCACTTTGTGTTCTTATTGTTTTATTTAATGATTATCAAGATCTTCATTAGCTCACCCGCTTCCTTAGTTGCCTAATATAATTGCTTTCTCATATTTGGTTCAAAAAATTCTACCAGAATGTGATTTCAAGAACATAGCTTCACAGTTAGGAAGAAACTATATTTTTCTTGCTCACTGTTGGGGATTGAACCATGTCCTCCAAAAGGCATGCTCAAAAAAACAAGCTCTGACCCTGAGGAAATGAACTTATTTGTAAACTGCCAATATTTTCTTCCTTTCCTGAAGACTGACATATAGTTAAAAAAAAAAACAAAAAACAAAAACAGAATAATGCAAACAAAACCAAAGACAGACAGTGAATAGTCTATACTTATAGTAGAAGATCATAATTAGATAGTCTGTTTATTTCTGTCCAATTTCTACACCTAAAAATGAAATGGTTATTTGATAAATACTCTAATTAAGAAAAACATGAAACCACTTTTGTATTCTAAAAATATATTTGAGATTTTGCATTTTACACTTGGAAGTCAATTATACCTAACATTTTTATAAGCTGATAGCTATAATTGCCATAGAATTTTAAAGAAACAGAAGCCTCACTTAGCTATTGAAATTTAATTTGATCCTGCTTTCACAAATCTGACATGTGGATAAAGTAGATTATCAACATCACAGTAAACTTAGTAGTTATAGAATTTTTCAGAAATATAAAGCTTTTCTTAAAACCATAGTGAAGCTTAATTTTAGGCCAAGTAAGAGAATGGTGTGTTGTTTCCCTCTGATCAGCAGGGGAGTATGAACTGGATCCATCACCGAAAAAAAAAGAGAGAAAGTAGAGGTTATATGGTTTTCAGTTTTTGCTATTGGCTTATGGTTTACTTCAAAGAGTGCTTGATAGTCAGTAGGTATTTTAGTTATTTTATTTTCTTTGAAGAGGGTGGGCCATAGTGGCTCAGCAGGCAGAGTTCTCGTCTGCCATGCCGGAGACCCAGGTTCGATTCCCAGTGCCTGACCATGGAAAAAACAAACAAACAAACAAACTTATTTTCTTTGAAGATATTTTCCAAGCACTATGCACGTATGCATAAGATAATGATTTTCAACAACAAAAAAGAAAACAGAAGCGAAATGACCATAATTCCAGTAGCTGTAAAATTATGCCATAGCAAATATAGTGAATATATTATATTCATTTCCCTTTTTGTCTTAAAAAGAAAGATGAAAAAAATATGATGAAAAAATATTATTAGGGATCATTCAGATACAGAGAATATTCAAACTAATATATCACCCTAATTTAGGCTTCAAAAAACGCCTTCTCCAACTTTGCACATTTTACATGAGGCCCAGTAGATGGAGTGGCTGAAGGAGGCAGACCGAGAAGTAGACTGATGAATGATGGTGTAGACAGGTGACTGAATATTGCGCTGTAAAAAGGAAGGAAGCTGTGAGGCATGCAACGATGTGCATGAACCCGTGGGGCATCTGGTGAGGCAAAATAAGCCAGAAACAAAAGAGCAAACATTGTATGATCTCATTTAGAAAATTCTTATAAGAAAACTGGGCCTAGATTGTAAACTCTTATATCAGTCACATTTAGCCTGGAGTGGCAATTGTTATTTCTGGATTTTGAGAGGATATTTTATATATGTATAACCTGGTATTGAGAAATAAAAATGAAGCCAATCAGGTTGGGGTTAAGGAAATTCAGAATACAGGGATAAGAAATACATTGTATTTTAGAACTTCACCTACTCTTTGAGACCAAAGGAAGAAAGTTTTATTATATCCAGAACCTAAACTTTCTGTAGCACATAATCTAACTCAACCTGGGTAGATAGATCATTTAAACAATCCAAACACAGGGAGCCCAGAAGAAGAATGAGGGCCTTTAATCCTGTATAGCTTAATGTAATGCCTGGAAACATTCCAGGGTATATTAAGCAGATAATCAAAAGGCATTGACAAAGTCCATTGAGAGACGGGAGAAAAAATATGGAACTATTAAACTTTACCACCGGAGAAACCTCGGATACCGTGTCAACCATTAGGGACACTCGACTCAATAGGTTAAACCTTGATCTTAAGGCTCACCCTTGTGAAGTTTATGTATGTAGCAAAGACTTCTTTTGTTGAGAGTGTGGCCTCACTCTCTCTAAGCCCAACTGTGCAAGTGAAATCATTCCCCTTCCTACTACGTGCAACATGACATCCAGGGGTTAAAGTCTCCCTGGCGGCATGGGAGAGGACTCCCAGGGATGAGTCTGACCCTGGCACTATGGGATCCACAATGCCATATTGACCAAAAGGGGAAAGAGAAGTGGAACAAATAAGATATCAGTGGTAAGAGAGTTCAAATAGAGTCAAGAGGCTACTCTGGAGGTTGCTATTTTGCAAGCTTCAGTTAGACATTGCTACCTATCATGACCTGCCAAACCCCAACCAGGACCATTCCAGCCAATCATAAAAACACCTAGGGCATTAACTAAGATTCTACAAAGGTTCCACGCATAAGAGTAACTTCTCAGAAACTTACAACCTCCAGGTGGGTCCCCAGACCAGATAAGGAAGATCAACTAGTTCCATCCAACATGAAAATGTTAGAATGTACATAGCCCAAATACCCCCAAAGAGTGGGAGAAAGGCAATAATGGCAGAGTTACACAGAGAAGGCAGGGTTTAACAAATGAATATGAGTGCTGAATCATTATTTTGATATTTCTTTTAATCCCCAGGGTCTCAGAGCAGCTAATTGAAAAACCTGAAAGTGTGGAATCGTAACCCATACCAAACTCTGAAATAACTTCTACAACTAATTGATGTAATGTGCTTTGAAATTTATTGCCTTTTTGTATATGTCATTTTTCACTTAAAAAAACAGTCAGTTGTGATAATAAAAAAGCCTTCTCTATTTATTATAATATAAGGAAAATATTTAGCATGACTTCTAATGGTTAAACCTCTATCCAATAGGTTTTTGAGAAATGAGGGATCTTGGTAGTGATTTAAACAGTTTTGTGTGATGCTGTTGACAATAATTACAGGGCCCTACAGTGGCTGCTTTCAAGACGTCCTTCAAAATCATCAATAACTACCTAAACAAACAACACGTATTTTCATTATATTTCATACAAAAGTAAAGACAGAAAACGCAAAGCATTTTTTAATGTACTGCAAATCCCTTGCTGCCAAGAAACTGTAAATCTGAAGAACTGTTTTCATTGTCTTTGCCACATCATATTTACTGCAATTACAGACATTGGGCAATATTTCAGAAGCCCTCTTAAAAAGTGCTAAATCTTTCCTGAAGAATGACTCAGATATTCAAAACATTATTTATATCTCCACTCACACATTTTGGGATGTGTTTTAATGACTGTGTCTTAAATACTGAGTTTGCAAAACATGTGTATTCTTAGACATTTTGTATATAGATGCATTGGCTAAATGAAATACAGTTGAGTTCAATGTATAACATTTCAACTTTGTAAAATGCATATATTTCAAATTCTGAAAAGTTCTGTCCACTCCTGAGTTAAAGAACCTTCATTATTTTTTCTTGAAAGAACACATATTTATGTTAATAAATAATCTATTGAGATGAGGCATTATGTAGAGAATTATGTCAGATATCATTCATATCCTACAAGAAACTTGAAGTTTGGACTAGGATATAGGAAATCAAAACATGTCATATACATTTTTGTATGCCTACTATACGTAAATCTGAGTACTGAGTCCTGTGAGTAATACTAAGTCCTAGTATCACAGAGAGTATAGTCTTATTGCGGAAGACAAGATTTAATGTATGAATATTTAAATAATATAATCAATACGTTGAATAGAGTATAAGTTGTGCCAAGTGTGGCTGACTAGAATATAAGTAGTGTCAAGTGGTGTTAAATGAATCGTATAGATTAGTAATACTCTATTAGAAGAGAGCGTCACTCTGGGGTAGAGTTATCTAAGTTTTCATGAGCTGATCTTTGAAGGGTCGTTTGAATACACAGAGAGGAGGAAGCAAGTAAAATTGCAGGGAAGTGACATTTTCTCTTGGAAGTGGGAGTAGGACTGGAAATTTAGCCATTTTACTCTTCCTGGGAATGCATTTTTGAAATACCTGGGCCTCATTTACTGAAAGATTTGGACTGACTGCAGAAATGAATGATTCTATTAAAATCAGAGAGGTGGCAAACTATAAAGCTTGTTAGCAACAATGACAGATAGGAGGGTACTATTTTCAGTGGAGCACAGAATTTATGAATTTGAGTAATGTGTACTATGTACAGAACTAAATTCATGCATCCACTCATCCACTAAAAAGTATTTGAGTATACCCTAAACATTAAATCCTATAGTGCCTTATCAGACACAGACTTGGCTCACATTGCAATTGATGACATTAGAGGTTCTTAATAATTGAAATAGATCTGCTCTGGCAATAATATCAAAATCCTGTGATATATAAATAATTGTAATATCCAACTTACAAAAGAACTAGCAATTACTTCCATGTTCTAATTTTATCATTTTTTTATTAGAGAAGGTATGAATTTACAGAACAGGTGTGCATAAATACTGGATTCCAAAATCCCACCGTATTATTAATACCTTGTATTGATGTGGAACATGTTACAATTATGCAGACAAAAATGACAGACATTTTTAAAATTGCAGTATTAACTATAGTCCACAGTTTAACTTAGAGTTCACTGTGCAGTGCAGTTCAGTGCAGTGTTTTTTTTTTTATTTTAATTCTGCAACAATCTAATATTTTCCCTTTTAGTCACATTCAGATATATATTTAAGTGCCACTAATTACCATCAATTATATTTGCGTTATCCATGTAGGAACCCTGGGCGTTTTAAACTTTAACTTCCCATGCCCTATCCCCACTCCATCCCCTGGTATATATTCTATACACTCTAGATTAGGTCCCTAACAGTTTGCTTATTCTAATTATTTCATACTAGTGGGATCACGCATATGTCCTTTTGTGTCTGGCTTATTTCTCTCAATATTTTCTTCAAGGTTCATCCAGGGACTGATAATTCTATACATACTAAAGAACAGTCAAACTCTTCCACACAGTGACTGCACCTTTTAACATTGCCACTAGCAATGGATGAGCCTTCCTTCTGTTCGCTCATCTCCAGCACTTTTAATTTTTTTTAATAGCAGTTCTTATGGTGGTCAAATGGCATCTTACCATGGTTTTGATTTACATTTCTCTATAGCTAGTGATATTAAGCATCTTTTCATGTGCTTTCTAGCTATTGTTATCTCTTTTTATTTTGAGGGATACCTACTCAAGTCTTTGTCCCATTTTTTTTTTTTTTTTCTGGAGCTGGATGGTCTGGATTAATACCTGAGCTCCATCTTAGAATGTCTGTGCACAAATTAGAACACTGTGCAGCCGCCCTTTTGTAGGAAGCATTTTCCCAAATAAAACAATTAAAAAACAACAACAACAACAAACAAGGAACAGAGACTTGTTCTAATTTGTCCCATTTTTTAATTGGGTTTGCCTTTTTGTTGTTAAGTTGAAAGATTTCTTTTCATGGTCAGGATAGTAACAATTTCTTGGAATAAGTGCTTTCCAAATATTTTCTCCCATTGTATAGGTTGTCATTTTACTTTCATGATGAAGTTATTTAAGATGCAAAGATTGAAATTTTGATGAAGTTCTGTTTATCTACCCTCCTTTTTTGTTTGTGCTTTGGGTCTAAGAAAGTCTAAGAAGCCATTGTCTAAGACAAGGTTTCTAAGATGCTTCCCTTTATTTTCTTCCAGGAGTTTGGTATTTCTGGCTCTTATTTAGGTATTTAATCCATTTTGAGAGGATGTTTGTATAAGGTGTGCTATGGAGGGCCTTTTGTGTATTTTTTTTGTTTGTTTATTTTGTTTTTCTGTTTTTGCAAAGTGAGATCAGTTTTGCCAGCCCCATTTGTTGAAGACTATTCTTTCCCAATTGAATGGTCTTTCCCAACTGAGGGCACTTCACATCCTTGTCTAAAGTCACTAGGCCATAAATGGAAGGGTTGATTTCTAGGCTCTCAATTCAATGTTATCGGTCTATATGCCTGTCCTTGTGTCGTGCCGTTTTGATTACTGTGGCTTTGTAATAAGTTCTAAGATCAGAAATAGTGAATCTCTCCACTTTATTCTCCTTTTCAAGATGGCTTTTTGGTGCTCACTGACCTTCTGTATAAATTTGATGAATGTTTTTTCCATTTCCTCAAAGTAAGTTATTGCAATTTTTATTGTGATGGGTTGAATCCAAATCACTTTGGGTAGGATTGATTCTTAACGATATTTAGTTTTCCAGTCCATGAAAAGAGTATATCTTTCCATTTACTTAATTCCTCTTTAATTTCTTGTAGCAATGTTTTGCAGTTTTTTATAAACAAGTCCCTTATAACAGGTAAATTAGCTCCTAGATATTTCATTCTTTTAGTTGCTATAGTGAATGAAATTTTTTTCTTGATTTCATCTTCCAATTGTTCATTGCTGGTGTACAGAAACAATACTGATTTTGGGGTGTTGATC
The DNA here is from genome assembly GCF_023851605.1 of Tamandua tetradactyla. NCBI lineage: Eukaryota > Metazoa > Chordata > Mammalia > Pilosa > Myrmecophagidae > Tamandua > Tamandua tetradactyla. The sequence continues at coordinate 5,802,483 of NC_135340.1, read as the reverse complement.
TTCTACACCATCATTTTGTTGAATTAATTTATCAGGTCTAGGAAATTGGTTGTGGATTTTAATGAATTTTTGTTTACAGAATAATGAACTCTGCATGCAGAGAAAAAAATGTACTTCTTCCTTTCCAATTTGGATGCCTTAATTTCTTTTCCCAGCCTAACCGTACTGGCAAGAACTTCCAGGACAATGTCGAATAAGAGTAGTGACAGTGAGAATCTTCGTCTTGTTCCTGATCTTAGAAGTAAAGCTTCCAGCCTTTCACCATTAAGTAGGAGGTTGGCTGAAGGTTTTTCATATATTTCCCTACCATGTCGAGGAAATTTCCTTCGCAGTGTTTTAATCAATAAGTGTGCTGGATTTGGTCAAATGCGTTTTCTGCATCAACTGAAATGATCATGGGTTGTTTCCCGTCATTCTGTTAATATGGTGTATTACATTATTTTCCTATATTGAAACATCCTTGCTTACCAGGCATAAATCCTAGTTGATTATGATGCAAATTTCTTTTAATGTTCTGCTGGATTCAGTTTTCTTATCTTATGTTGAGCATTTTTTGCATCTATATTCATAAGAGATATTGATCTGCAGTTTCTTTTTTCTGGTGGTATCTATAACTGGGTTTGGTATGAGGGTGATGTTGGTCTTACAGAATGACTAAGGGAGTTTCCCTAAAGAGCTTTGGAAGAGTTTGAGCATAATTGGAGATAAGTTTTCTTGGAATCTTTGGTAAAATTCCCCTGTGAAACCATCTGGTCCTGGGTTTTTCTATTAGAAGGTTTTTCTTTTCTTCTTTTTTTTTTAACTTCTTAAATTGCATAATATAACATATATATAAAGCAAAGAAAGAAAAAGCAATAGTTTTCAAAGCACTCTTCAACCAGTAGTTACAAGATAGATCCTAGAGTGTGTCATGGGCTATAATACCATCCTCTCAGATTTTTCCTTCTAGCTGCTCCAGAACATTAGAGGCTAGAAGGACTAGTGTTTTTGCCATCAAAACCAACTTTTTTTTGTGAAAAATAGCATATATACAAAAAAAAAAACAGTAAATTTCAAAGAACAGTGGAACAATTAGCTGTAGAATAGATTTCAGAGTTTGGTATGGGTTATAATTCTATAATTTTAGGTTTTTGCTTCTAGCGGCTCTAAGATACTGGAGACTAAAAGAAATATCAATATGATGATTCAACAATCATACTCGTTTGTTAAACCCTACCTTCTCTGTATAACTTCACCATCACCTTTGATCTTTCTATCCCTCTGTTTAGGGGTATTTGGGCTATGCCCACTCAAACTTTCTCATATTGGAAGGGGCTGTCACTAATATGGGGTAGGGAGATGGAACTAGCTGATGTTCTGGAGAGGCTGGGCCCTCTCGGTTTCAGGATTTATCTGGTCCAGGGACCCAATTGGAGGGTATAGGTTTCTGGAAAGTTACCTTAGGGCATGATTCTACCTTTGTAGAATCTTATATATTGCCCTACATGTTCTTTAGGATTGGCTGGAATGGCCCTGGTTGGGGTTTGGCAAGTTATGATAGGGAGCAAGGTCTAACTGAAGCTTGCATAAGAGTGACCTCTCGAGTAGCCTCTCAACACTACCTGAATTCTCTCAATCGCGGCTATCTTATTTGTTACATTTCTTTTCCCCCTTTTGCTCAGGATGGCATTGTTGACTCCACAGTGCCAGGGATGAACCTGTCCCTGAGAATCATCTCCCTCAATGCCAGGGAGACTTTCACCCCTGGATGTCATGTCCCATGTTGGGGGGGAGGGCAATGATTTCACTTGCAGAGTTGGGCTTAGACAGAGTAAGGCCACATCTGAGCAACAAAGGAGTTCCTACAAAAGTAACTCTTAGGCATGCCTATAGGTAGGCTAAGCTTCTCCACTATCTACATAAGCTTCACAAGAGCAAGCCTTAAGATCAAGGGCTTGGCCTATGGATTTGGGTGTTCCTAATGTTTGACACAGTATCAGGGGTTTCCCTGGTGGTAAAGTTTAATAGTTCCATCTTTTTTCTCATACATTGGGAGGTTTTTGATGACTGATTTAATCTCTTTATTGGTAATTGATTTGTTGAGCACTTGTATTTCTTCTTGAGTCAGTGTAGGTAGCTTGTGTGTTCCTAAGAACTTTTCCATCTCACCTACATTATCTAATTTATTGGTGTACAGTTGTTCAAGATTTCCTTTTATAGTCCATGTTTCTTTAGCGGAATTGGCAGTCAGATCTCCCTTTTATTTCTGATTTTCATGATCTGTATCCTCTCTTTTTTTCTTTGTCATCTTAGCTAAAGCCTTATCAATTTTACTGATCTTTCTAAAGGACCAACTTTTGGCTTTGTTGATTGTCTATTTTTTTTTGTTCTCTATTTCATTTATCTCTGCTCTAATATCTGTTTTATTCCTTCTGCTTGCTTTGAGTTCAGTTTGCTCTTCTTTTTCTAGTTCTTCCAATTTTGAGGTTAGCCCTGTGTTTTGAATTCTTCTTTGTAATGTAAACATTTAGAGGCATGCATTAGTCTCTTAGCACTGCCTCTGATGCATCTCATAAATCTTGGGATGTTACATTTTCATTTTCATGTGCTTCAAGATATTTCCTAATTTGCCTTATGATTTCCTTCTTAACTCATTGGTTGCTTAAGAGTAGGTTGTTTAATTTCCACATATTTGTGAATTTTACATTACTCCCTCTGTTACTGATTTTTAGCTTCATTCTCTTGTGGATGGAGGAAATAGATAGTATGATTTCAATATTTTCTGATGTACTGAGATTTGTTTTGTGACCTAACGTGGTCTCTACTGGAATGATCCAGTTGTACTCAAGAAGGATGTATATTTTGTTGTTGTTGGGTAAAATGTTCTATATATGTCTGTTAGAATTGGTCAGTTTAACGTATCAGTCAAGTCTTGTACTTTCTTATTAATCTCCTGATTAGATGTTTTATCCATTATTGAAAAAGGTGTATTAAAGTCTTTGGTTATTAATGTAGAACCATCAATTTCTTCTTTCAAATTTTTCAGTATTTGTTTCATAGATTTTTGGGGATCTGCCCTCAGGTGCATACATATTTATAATTGTTTTATCTTCTTGTTGAACTGACCCATTTATCAGTATGTAAAGACTGCTTTAGTGCCTTGTAACTCTTTTTGACTTAAAGAGTTTTATCTGGTATTGGCATAGTGACCTCGGCTCTTTTGTTTACTATTTGCATGGTATATTTTTCCTTGCTTTTATATTCAACCTACTTATATCTTTGAATTTAAGGTGAGTTTCTTGAAGACAGCATATATTTAGGTCATGCTTTTTAAATCCACTCTGCCAATCTCTCCCTTTTGACTGAAAAGATTAATCCACTTCTATTAAAAGTCAGTACTAATAATGCAAGTCTTTCTTTTGTCATTTTGCCCTTTAGTCTTTGTACATCTCACACCTTTTTTGTCCTTCAATACTTCTATTATTGTCCACTTTATTTGCTTTTTTGAGTTGTATTATATTAAATGATTTCTTTTTTCTATTAGGCTATATTTTTCATTTCTTTTCCTTGTGGTTACCATGGGATTAAAATTTAATATCCTAAATATATAATGGTCATATTTGTTTTGATACCAGCTTACCTTCAATAGCATACTCACATACTTTTCCTATATACCTCTGTCCCCCACTATGCCAGTTTGAAACTGGTGTGTATCCTAGAAAAGCCATATTCCTTAATCTTCATTCAATATTGTTTGGTGGGTCCCTTTTGATTAAGTTGTTGACCCACCCAACTGTGGGTGATGTATCTACACCCGTTCAAGGTGGGGTTGCTTACCATTTTGGGAAAAGCTTCAGAACCCAAATAGCCAGAGATCTTTGGAGATGCATAAGGAAAACGTCCCCAGGGAAGCCTTATAAAATGAGAAGCTGGGAGAGAAAGCTAGCAGATGTCACCATGTGCCTTCCCATCTGACAGAGGTGTTTTGGATGGCATCAGCCTTTCTTGAGTGAAGGTAACCTCTTGTTGATGCTTTAATTTGGACATTTTCATGGACTTAGAACTGAAGACTTATAATACAATAAATTCCCTTTTTAAAAGCCATTCTGTTTCTGGTATATTGCTTTCTGGCAGCTTTAACAAACCAAATCACCCACTTTTTTTTTTTTTTTTTTACTTATTGCAACTTATATCTTAGTATACCATATGTCCAAAGCTATACATTTATCATTACTTTTTATAAATTTGCAATTTAGCACCTGTAGGAAAAGAAATGGGGTTACATACCAAAAACAATACTGGTTTTTATAATTAGCCAAATGGCTACCTTTAACAGAGAACTTTATTTCTTCATGCTGCTTTGAACCACTGTCTGGTGTCCATCCTTTTCAGTCTGAAGGACTCCGTTTAAGTGCTGCTTTTAGGGCAGGTGTAGTCATGATGAACTTCTTCAGCTTTTGTTTAACTCAGAATGTCTTAATATGTCCCTCATTTTTAAAAGAAAGTCTCAGCAGACATACAGTTCTTTGCTGGCAGTTCTTTTCTTTCAGATCTTTAAGAATTTCAACCCACTGCCTTCTTGCCTCAATGGTTTCTGATGAAAAAAATCAGCACACAATCTAATTGGGACTCCTTCTACATATCACATTGCTTTTTTCTTTCAGCCTTTAGAACTCTCTCCTTGTCTTTGCATTTGATAGTGCGATAAATATATGACAGAACTTATTATTGTCATTAATCCTTTGAATAGTCCTTCTGCCTTTCTCTTTTTCTTCTCCTCCTGGGACTCCCATAATATCTATATTGGCCTTCTTGATTGCGTCCCAGAGGTGTCCTAGGCTATTTCCAATTTAATAATTCTTTCTTTCTATTCCACAACTTGACGCATTTCAGTAGGCTTTCCAGCGTGTTGGCTGATTTTTCCTTCTGTCAGTTGGAATCTGCTCTTGAAACCCTCCCAGGAATTCTTCATTTCAGTTACTGTGGACTTTAGCTTCAGTAGTGGTATGGTGTCTTTTAATATTTTCTATCTTTTTACTAAGACTCTTATTGTGCATTCGCTTTCCTGGATATCCTTTAGTTCTTTGATTGTATTTTCCTTCATCTCCTTGAGCACTTTTATGATTTTTAAAAAATCTTTGGTATATCCATCCACATTGTCGTTCTTTGATGATGTTTCCTGGAATTTTTATCCTCTTCCTTTTGATGGGTCATCATTTGTTTGTTTCTCTCTCTTTTTTTTTTTTTTTGTCTTATACTGTTTTCTTGCACACTGTATATTTTAATATTTAAATATACTAGCTCTGGGATTTTTTCCCTGAAATTTTTGTTTTTGATTTTGTAACCAGGTGGTGATAAGCAGAGATTTTCTTGCATTTCAGCCCTCCTGTCAGAAGGGTTGACGGGTAGTAAATGCACTGTGCAGGTTCTTCCCTGCCATTTCTGGGCCTGGATCTTGTTATTTTCCAGGAATAAGCCCTTCTCCTCCCGGGTGTGTCAGGCAGGTCAGTCTTTGCCCCAGACTGTCTGTTTCTGTCGTTTCTTAGCACTCTTTCACTGTCAGCGTCCACCCGGAAAGCAAAGTCTAGGAGGGAGAGCATACCACAGCTAGTTCCCCACATCCGTCTTTCCGGCCTCAGCAGGGGCGGGGACCCACGCAGGGGCCACAGACCCGCTCCAAAGGACGTTGGGGAGGGAACAAGAACTTTTCCCATGACTTCCCAAAGCTGAGCTTCAACCGAAGCTTTTTTTTTTTTTTTAAAGAATGGACTGATCCTAAATGATTATGCATTTATATGTAATTTTGGTGTGCACATAGTACAGTGTTTCAAGGTATGGTTTGGCGAGACAATTTCTTAGAGAAAGGGCAATTTTCTTGAGAGCACACCTATTCCTTGCCTGATTTATTGCTACCCCAAATAAAATGGCTGATAACCAGAAACTGTGCATTTATAAGGAGAACCAGACCACAGTGATTAAACAATGTTAAGCAACGAAACATGTCATCTACACTGATAACTGTAAACCTCATTCAAAGAGTTTACTGTGGAGAGAATAAAGAGTTGGGCATCAACCTTTATTCACCTTCAATTTTTCAAAGGTTGGAACTATACTGATCATGAAATTAACACAGGATGAAATCAAAGAATACTGTTGAGGTCTTTACATAGTTTCAGTAATTGGGTATTCAAGAGGAAAGGGAGATACTTGATGTAAAACTCACAAACCTTATCAATTTATGCTGCTGCATCAACACCACTGCTATTCATCTTGTCCAGAGTCGTCATTAACTAACTGTAATAGGGACATATGCTCTAAGAAAGCCTTTAAAAACCAACAGAGTCTTCAGACCTTCTTGGGTTTCATGAGTTGCTCTACAGAAGTGCTGCATCGAGACAATCACTTGTGAGAACTGTCTTTGCAAACAAACTGAAAGGAGTCACTGTGTTTTGAGTCTCGACAGCTGGGAACACTTGCTGGAATATCAGGCTCCGAGTGAGTGTCAGTGCCCCTTAGGGCCACAGACCACTGTTTACCTTATGGTATCAGCACTTAGCACAGACACAAACTACCAGCTGGCAGAGATACCAATTGTTTTCCCTTCAGGAAGAGTGTCACAGACAGAATTCAATTATACACAAATGGGTACAGAAGTCCTTTGTGCAAGAAGTTTTATCAGCTCTCCCAACATCTGTACCTTTATTATTTCTACCCACAAACCCTCTTTAGGGATTTTTCTGAGGTCAAGTTACTTCCTTTAATCAGGAAGTACAGGGATGCTTTGCTCAACACTAATGACCACATAAAATGGAAACAACACTGAAGGCTGCCAACCTGAGCATCTGCTGGCAATGACCCGAGAATATGTTGTGCCACCTTCCCAGGAAATATTGATATTAGATCTTTTTCCTCATCCTCTCCAGACTAATTAGATTCATGATTAAATGTGCTGGATCCCAGATCATCTCAAACAAACTGTTGAGGAAATTTCCAACTGAAAATGTCTTAAAGAAATTAAGGGTTCAGTAGAAATCATCTACCCAAAAGAGGCAGCTAGGTGTTTAGCACGCTGTCTTAGTTGTATTACCAAGACACAGGCAGGTTGTTGGTCCCAAAGCATCAATAAACTGTGCCTGATTGCCTAGAACTGATTTCATTACTGAAGTTAGTAGATCGGAGAACTTATTCTGTACTTAGCATTACCTGTGAAGTGCATCGGATTTTTCTATCAGAAATTACTTAGAAACCTTCGCTATGGTCATAGTTGATTTTCAAGACCATTCTGGGAGAAGGGCTTTATGACTCTTAGTTGCAATTTCTCAATCATTCTCAAAGTGGCTCTGGTTCAATTTCAAGCCATTACAGTGATGCCCACAACTCTCTTTCAGTCCTTTGTTATCTTTCTATATTACCATGTGACTGTCTATCTATCTATCCATCTAGCTATACATACGTCTATAAATTGATCTACCTATTATCTATATGCAGTCGTTCAGAAGGATGAAACACTAAGATATATGACATAGAGTCTGAATTTACTTCAACGTATTTTAAGATATTTATTGAGAAGAAGCTTATTTAAACTGTCCTTCTTAACTGATAAGAGTTCATTGATGATCTCTTAAATAATGCATAGAATACAAATGTGCCCAAGGTAATTTTTGAGAAAAGCCTTGCTAAGTGAACAGAGTTAGATTTCTCTTATTATTGTGTTACTCAGTTCCCTTAATTACTGCTGGAGCAATATCATAAAATATTTTTATAATCTATTCTACCAAGTTATAACTGAGAATTTGACCAAAAAAAATCTAAGGTAAATATTATTATCCACCATTTACTCATTTTATTCACAACAGCTATTCTTTTCCAGGAACCATGAAGTGGTTTCACAGAAATCGTATCCTCTGTGTAGGGGGAATAAAATGTAGGTCCCAGATGCAGCAATATGACATTCATCATAGCAATAAATTGGGGAAGAATTTTCCTTAAAGATCTGGAAACAGAAAATCATCTTAAGGAGCACTACTTGTACTTGGCAGTTTTTGTTTAATTAATCTCCTAAATATGAATGACACAAAAAATCAGAACAATGCCTCCTGGATGAGCAAGGAAAATTAATGACAGTCACATTCACCAAGTCCCTACTGTGTGTTAGGTATGTCAACATGGACTGAGTGCAGTCAAATTACAGTGACATAACACCTTTAGTCCTCAAAAGAAGATGTATTCCTTACTGATAATTCTGTCTAATAAGCTAGGGGAAATCTGTGCCCTGATTTGTAGTGTGATTCAACACAACACTCTGATGTGTTGAATATGTGTGTGTATGTGCAGTAGATTACTATAGACATATGCTACGTCTATTTCGAGTACACTTTGTAGTATATGATGGTGAAAAGAAAGATGAGTAATGACACTGATATTAATATTATTAATGTAATATAATGTCATATTATAAAAATAGCAATTGAGAGTAGAGAACATCATTAAGAGGGGGCCAATGTGAAGAGTGTAAGCAGAAACTGGAAATATTTATTTTTGATGTTATCTGGGAGGTGAGGATAAGTAGTAAATCATTGAGATGGACAGGGATAAGGACAGAAGTTTGAAAACTTCTTCACTATAAAAGTAACAATCAGGCTGAATCTGTTAATAAAAACCAGCACCTACTGGACTTCATGAAGACTCCCACAGCACTCCAACCAGCTCAGTGGAAAAATCTGACCAAAAATATGTCATAACCCTTCAGAGCAAAGTCAAATCAATGGCAGATGCAGCATCACAGTCCACAAGTAGGGTTCTGTCGGTGTTTAACATATAGGAGGGAATCAATGATGACAAACGAATCACATTAGTTCAAAGGTGATTTTAAAAGGAAAACCAGAGAGAAAAGCAAGTTGGCATTAAAGAGATATCGAGCATTTAAAGGATGTTGGTTGAGGATCCCGGCACCTCAAATCAACAAACTCATTCATTCCATCACCACAGCTTACTGGGCTTGTCAGCACCTATTCTAAGCACCTGTTCTCTCTTTCATCTTCATCCCTCTGGCAATAACAATAAACATAGAAGAATGGGAGGGATGTGGGGGAGAATAAACCAAAGAGCTTCTTCCAGTAAGACCTTCTGACCCCCTCCCTGGCACTAAACCAACACCCCACTCACCCCCCACTGCAGCTCTCCATCTATCCACCACCTTGAATTTCCTCGTGCCTACTCATCCACTCCTACTTTCTTTAGTACTCCCGATTTTCTTCTCCTTCACTCTTATTCTTCCATCCACCACCCTCACCTCCCAATCTCTCAATACAACATACCATTTCAATATGAAGAGAATATATTATTCTACCAGTAAGGAGGAAATGTGGAATCACCGGCTCAAATAAGTATAAAAAGGGTAAATTGCAATATAAATACTGAAAATGACAGCAATGAGTGATTACTTCATTATAAAACATGTATATTGACTTACTATAGCTCCAAAAAGCTTTTGTTTTTAATGAAATTTACTGAGTGTCTTAAAGAAAGAGTACATTTCAGATTCTTCCAACATATTCTCGCTACTGTCACTGTACACATGGCTTCTTAAGATGGCACAAATCAGCAAAGCCCACAGAAGACGGCATGGAAAGTTTCTCTTTGCCTTTTCTGTAGGGATTAACATTGTGCCCACAGGGTCATAAAGGGAGCATTTGCTGATTATTTCATAAGTCATGAAGAACAGGAAAAGAAAACCAGGGTAAAATAAGAAGCAGAGCTATTGAGAATTTATGTTCACCTTAGGCAGAAGACAGGAAAAAGGGGAAAGATGGGAAAATCAAGTAAAAGCTGCATTATTCTGACTCCACAACCAGGCAGCTGCTGCCACAAAGTCTAATTTGAACATAAGCAACTTAATAAAAATAGAGACAACAGGGACGCAAAGGTTAGATTCTGAGAAGTTGGCTGATAGGAAGGCTCCTGATGCTGGGCTTGGAGATGGCAAGGTTTCAGCTCTCAAAAGCTCCACCACTGCAGTCTGACGGCAGGGCAGGCATATTATAAGGACGGAGATGCTGAAGAGTGGCAGGAAGACTTAAGAAAACTAAGTACTAATGAAGTGGATGAGCAGGTGTGGTGTTCATATAGGCTAGCAAAAATGCCAGAGGTGAGCTGGGAAAAGGTTTGGATGAAGAAGTTTTAATAAACCTCAAGAAGATCTGATTTACCTGCCTTATCTCAGATTTTGATTACATGGATTACAATTCATGTTCCATAATGATGTTTCTTGTAAAAGAGTGAGACCTTTCAGATAAGATTCCTTTAGAAGAGTGGTTTTCAACTCTATTTCCACTGTACCACATGGATAATAGCCCCATACACCACCAACTCCCATGTTCTTTCAAGTTAAGGGCAAGGGTTACGAAAGGCTGAATACTATAGGCAGGTCGTGGATTGCTAGAATTACCTTCACGCTCCTTTTTAAGGGGAGCACATCCAACTGTTTCAGTCTACCAAAGCTGCCAGAATGGAACACACCAGGGATGGCTTTTAATGAAAGGGGATTTATTTAGTTAAAACCCTACCGTTCTTCAGAGGAAAGGCAGCTAACTTTCATCTGAGGTGCTCTGCTACGTGGGAAGGCATGCAACATCTGGCCTTCTCTCCTGTTTTCTGGTTTCCAACAGCCTTTCCTGGGGCAATTCCTTTCTATTCTCCAAACGTCCGGGCTAAGCTGCGACTGCTGAGATGAGGGATGCTGAGTTGCTTGCGCTGTGCTACACTGAGCTCTCTTCTGATCTCTCTCTTTTAAGCCTCTAGCTAATTAAACTAAACATCGCTCGTTGGAAGGTCCTCCCCTAAGCTGATTGCAGATGTCAACAGCCATAGATGAGTTTCACGTGCTAATGATTCAAGTCCACAGCCACAGAGCTAGGTACCATCACCCAACTAAGTTGACACCTGAGCCTAGGTACCACGCCATCTAAGGCATAACCATAATTTTTACTAATCCCTATTAATTTATATATAAAATGTAATTCAAGCCACAAATATTAGTACCTTATACCATGGGAAATGACTTGTTATACAGCTCTTCATATACACCTATAATTCTCTGCCCAGTTTTCACTTTTCCTTGGGTCTGTCCATACAATTTTCTGAACTTCCGTGCTGTTAAACTTCAACTCAGTGGCTTGTTACATCTAAGTAGGATTAGAATACTCATGGGAAAGTCATGGGAGATGGAATTTCGTCTAAATGTATCTGTACAACTGCAATGAAATAAAACATACTTGTGAAGACAATAAAATAAATATGATTGGGAAACAGTGATTTCTTAGTGGGTTATGAACTAAGGATAAATTTAAAAAACAAAGAGAAACTTTTGTTTTCTTTTTTCTTTATTATTGTCAGGTGACAACATGGGAACAGGCTAATGTTTCAACATGGCTAGAATTACATAATGCTGTTACTATGATAGGAGAGAATAAACACGTCAGCTTGAAATGCTTGTTGGCAATAGCTACTCAAAACATATCCAGTTAACCCCTGAGTGACCACGCTAATGGGAAAGGAAAAAACATGCAGAAATAATGTGAAATTATGGATTACTTCCATCTCCAGACTAGTTTCCATTTAGATTGCATTTTATCAGAGATCAAACTACACACAGCACTCACTCATGCTCTGGAAGATGAGCTATGCAAAACCAAGGCTGATGGCAAAGGAGGAGGGTGGCAGAGGCCATACAAGATGACTCACAAAGTGGATCAAGGACGTTTTATAAAAATCACAGAATTCTCAGAGTTGGGAGAAACATTAAAGTCCAGCCAGTTCAACAAACCATTTAGTGCCTGAATTCCTGCTACTAGCTTCCCACAATTTGGTTTATCCATGTTATGAAACCAAAACTACAGCTCCAAATGTCACAGATAAAACAAAAACCTGCCTTGTCCTATTTTATATAGAACGAGGCTATCTAATGTAGTGTAGTCAAGAGCTTTTATAGAGAAGAAGGCTACACACTAATACAGTATAGTCAAGAGCTTCTGGGCTCATATCCGGACACTTGTTAGACATGCAGCCTTGAAATACGTGAGCTGAATTTCTCTGAGGCTACAATTTCCACATGTGTAAAAGGGTTATCATGATAGTGTTTAATTCATAGGGTTGCTCTGCACAATAAATGAGATAAGACATGAAGCACCCACCGTATTCCCTCAGCCCCTGTTAGCTATTCTAAAGGTGCTACAGAGCACCACTCCCAAGAGACTTGCTCACTAGAATGCAAACTTCATGAGAGCAGGGACTTTTCAGGTTTGTATATTCCAGTCATTCAGAGCACCTGGAAAAGTGCTCAACCCGGAATACTCATTCAAAATGCTCTACCAAATCATTACGTGCTTTAACAAATGAAAGGTGCTGAGAGATACTGTAAACACATACAGATAATAGGTAGAGAAAACTGGTGATATGCATTAAGTATTTCCCCAAAATGTTTACTGCTTTTCTTTTTGAGGTTCTACTATTAATGCTTTTTGTTACATGCAAAACATATGGAAAAACAGTGGCTTTGAAACATTTGTCATATGAAGCAAGATCAAAGAAAATGAATTTCTAATTAGGAATATTTTTGGAAAATGCAACAAACTTTGTTATAAATAGAAATAGGTATAATAACTAAGTACAAGAGAAGGTAGGAGCATCAAGTTGTAGTTATTGACTAGTTTATAAGGAATCAAACACACACACACACACACACACAGATGGAAACAGAAAATACAGGAATTAGGTGCTGTTGATTGCTTTCAAAAAGATCATTGGATTATGACTGCAAGTATCGGAGCACACATACTGAACTAAGTTTTGTGCTCAATGAGTTTTCTGACTATCTTCTGATCCTTCAATATGAAATCAGCAGTGTTAATATACTTAACTTGTCTTACTGGGGTCATATTGCCAGACATATTTATTATTAATAAAAATGTACTTCCTGTTCTGTTCTTTTACAGATCTATTTAAAATTCTGTGGAAATGTCACCTACTTCAATAGAAACTTCAGGATACAGAATAATAATAAGGAAGGCATCCTTCTCTTCAGAAAAGTCATTTCTGAAGATTATTTAAATCCTTCATGAAATATAAAGATCTTATATTTTTAGGAAAAAAGATACCTTATTCTCATCTTGGGACTTTGAAAACATTCTTTGGTCAAGTATGGAAACATGTCCAGATTACTTTACAAAGAGGCTTGTCATAGCAACACTAACAACCGCTCAACAATTGTCCTAAACAAAAACTAATGTTTCCTTTCTTTTTCAAATTTATCCTCTAGAATTCAAAAATTAAAGTTTTCTCATCTATGGCATTAGTATTTAATTTGTCTAATTGTTTATACCCACTAAATAGTGCACATAAAAACAGCAATATGTTCTCAGGAAAAAATTAATGAAATTTGTGAGGATGTTCCCAAACATACAGCTTACATTGATTTTTCTTCTCTTAAGCAAACGTTCAGTTATCTTTATTCACTACAGGGAAATTTGCTATGTCATGACCAGTCATACTTCAAAGCACAGAAGGAGGGCTCTGGATCCCCCCCAGAGGCTGAAGCACAAAAAGAGCCTTCTTATAAAGAAGCCTTTGTGTCATGGACTCAGAAAAAACGCAGAATTGTGTGATCTCTGGAAGAGAAGAATGACTACTTCCAACTCCTGATTTCTTGATTTGGTAAGAAAACCTTGTCTTAAATATATATATACATATTTTTTTTTCAAAAGAACAAAACTAACAGTTGCTCTCAACAGTAGAGATACACACCATTACAATAAAACTGCTTCTAGTGACAGCACTTAAATTCCCACACAGTCAGTCCCTGGAATGAACATAAACAAAGGAAGAACAAAGAAAATAATATTCCAAGGTAAAAACCAACTGATAATTTCAAATTTGGAGGTCATTGAGATTATTAAAATGTGAAAGTGAATCCATATTTTCATTCAAAAGAAGAGGTAGATAATAATCTACCAATTTTACCAAAAGCCCATGGTACTTCCTATTAAAGTGATTAGCCAAGAGTTTTAAACACAGTTTTAAAAATCTCATAATTGTTTCTTCCCATGATGGGTAAATTTCAACTTTGAGTTTGTTATTATGAAAAGCTAAAAAGAATTTGCAAATAATTAAAATTATATACAGGGTAGATGGTAGAAATAACTTAGGTTTAGATTTATTACAGATTAGATTAGTGTGATGCAGTGATTTTTATTTGTAAAGTGTTTTTCACTATTGCAGATAATAGTCTGTTAAGTCATTCTGATTATTTATTGGTACATTTCTCTCAATAACTGGGTAGAGATCTGATTTCTCCAGCAATCATATACTTAATTGTACTTTGCTAAAAGCTCCTACCTCAAGAACCTAGCATGTAAATTTTATCACATCTCATATATTAAAGGAATTAAAATTTGAATTTGATATTACCAAAATTAAAGTGAGGTAAAAGTAGCTCCCACAATTGTCCTGATGCGTTCATGAAGTTGATTAATGACTGGGAAATATGCCTTGACTTAACCTAATCACTTGTGTATCATTTAATTTTGAAAAGGGGGAAATGATGTGGAAACATTTTCAACTGAAGGTCCAGAAATTTTATCTGTCTTTCTCCCAAACTATAAATTATTTAACCTTAACTGTCTCTTTAGTTATTTACTATGGATACCTAAATATATATATATATTTCTTCTCAGATAACAAGGAAAGTCACCTCTGATGAAAGATGATGCCAATTATTAGAAATGATATCCCAGTGGTATGGTGATGGTTATTTTCATAAAATCATCGTTTTCATATTTCTTCAATTTTACCTTAATAATCTATAAGTGGATATGATTTATTCAAAAAGGCCTAAAAACCATTTGTCTCCTCAAACAGCAGTTTACTTCCAGGAGCCCTTCCACTACCCAGTAAAGAACTCATTCTAAAGTACTTGACTGATTAATCAATTCCAAATCCTGTGCATTTAAACCATGACTGATAAATGATTTATTATGAATTGTATACAATTATTATTTCCCCCTTACACTGTTCTTACATATTAAGGCCCATATTGATTTTTTTTCAGTTTAAGTCATTTGATATTTTTTTCTTCATATCTTTTTTGGTGACACATTAACCAAAAAACACACACACAGATACATAACATCCAAATTCATAAGCATAGAAATTCAGGCTAAACCTAGAAACGAACATCAACATACAAAATTCATTAATTTGCTGCCTCTCCTGCTCCTTGAGATATATATGGGTTTTAATAGACAATTCAAGTGCTCTGGGCAAAATGGCCTTACACATAAAAGCAAAACATCTTTAAATACAGATCTTCTAGACTTGAAATTATTAAAGCATTAATTTTTTGCCTACATCCAAAGGAGAATAAGCCCATGGCATAGGGGGAAAATGCAATTAAAATTACCTCCTTTAATTCTTTTTTTTTTTTTTTTTTTTTTTTTTAAAGCACAAAGGACTGTTCCCTTAATCAGTTCTTTCAAGAATTTACTGTCAGAACTTTTCCCATCACGGTACTCTTCTTGTGAAAACATTCAGGTTTGTCAACACAAATATTAAAACAAAGTATTTGGAATTATTAATTCCATACTTAGGTTATATAATGCAGAGCAAACTAATATTGCTGAAATTTGATCAAAACAATATTTCTATGATAAAACGGACATAATAGTCCAGAGTGTAATGATGAATACCAGTTTATGAAAAGGATTTAAGTAAGAAGAATAAACATTAGGTCAACTGAAACTTTAAAGTAAAACAAAACAAACAATTTCTATTTGCTTTGCTTCCATTTATATTACATACATCATCAGCTACTCCAGCGGTATCCAACACAGAGTCTGTTAGAGCCAACAAGCGAGTTACCGATGCCAAAACACCAGCCCAAGGCACTCTGAATTCACAGATTGGGCAGGGCCCTTAGCATCTCATTTTAATAAACTACCCAGATGACAGTTGCACGCGAGATTTTAAGAACTACCTATGAACTGAATTGAAAGTTTGTTGAGGACCTGTCCTAGCACACTGCTCTGCTTTAAATAAATGTTTATGGAATTTGAATTTAATTGCAATTTTGAATTTAAAAAAATGTTCAGCACTCTGCATTAACTTGTGATTACTGACAGGCCATGTGATGTATTACATTATGGCCATGACATGCTTCTGTTTGATAGCCTCTTTTGCTCAATTCATTATGAAAAAGTAACTCTTGCCTCTTCTTTTGAATGTTTTAATGCTTCATTTGATAATTCTTATGTCGTCCTTTTTCAGTATAAACTTCTTCAACATAATTTTACAGATATGAAAGTTCAGTTTACATTTTGTAAAATAAGGAAAGTGTAAGTGTAAACTATCATCAAACATTTTAATGTAAGCATAAAAGTTTATATATGCTTCTTTTATGTAAAAATATCTCCCAATATTAATCATATAATAGAATAATTTGCTAGTTAACATTTGGAATTAAGGCAAGTTATATTTTATTATCTTTTTTCTTAAATTCTGTATATTAACTGATGCTTCTTCTTATAAAAGGGGGTGTTTAATTTAGCCATTAGACAAATCAGGATGCCATTTCACTTTTTCATTAAAAACAAAAAAAGGTGGTCTTTGGTCTATAGCCATTTAATTCCGAACCAGTGTTCAGTGTCTTACCAGTAGGCATGTTGGTCACAGGGGAGGAAACTAGCAACACTGGAATGGTTCCTGGAAGTCCCAAAACTCTACCATCAAACAGTGAGAAGAATGGCTGAGAGGGATGAGATAATAGCCTCATTTGCATAGGTTTTAGGAAAACCTTTTTATTGTCCAGATTTTTTTTTTTTTTTGCCTGAGCAGGCACCGGGAATTGAACCCAGGTCTCCAGCATGGCAGGTGAGAACTCTGCCACTGAGCCACTGTGGCCTACCCTGTTGCCTGGGTTTTATCAGAACTTTCAAGGAGATTTATCCAAACAGCACCAGTTTTCTGCTGATAAAAAAGTGAAATTAATGCTTGCTTGGATTCTTGTTTAAAAATCTTTGTGGGAGCAACATTATTCATTGACCAAACACAATGGATGTATAAAAGATCTGTTATATTTACAAAAATTACTTGTTGCGAAATTTCTTTATAATGGGAGGCTAGTAGGTTGTACAGGTTCTAGCTGTGGCAACAATATCGTTATAAAATTCATTCCTATGAATGTCCCAAAATCGAAGGTCTATAAAGGTAAACATTTTTTGTATATCCCTTCTTTAACATGAAGACATCAGGCCTTTTATTTAAAGATGATGAAAATTCTGTATTGAAGACCATCAAATAAAAATAAGAAACAAGGGCAGGCCACAGTGGCTCAGCAGGCAAGAATGCTCGCCGGCCATGCCAGAGGACCCAGGTTTGATTCCCGGTGCCTGCCCATGTAAAAAAAAAAAAAAAGAAACAAGAGCCAGTAATTTCAAAGAAGAAAAGTTGATGGCAGAAAAGGAAAGAAGGTTATTTTAATAGAACTCTAAGGAAGAAAAGGGAAATTACATGATATATTGGGAGACTTAAAATAATCTATCAGAAATGAGGACTAGAAGTCATCTGTAAGAAGGGTAGATCTCCTGAAGTTATCTTGGGACACCTGAGGTTATATGAATGCATACATTGGAAAAGGTTTAGAAGCATATTAACCAGACAAGTTTAATACAGCTCAGTAGGTTAAGTAAAGGTTTCATAAGCTTTCTTCTATCTTAAAACTTCAAGATCAAGTTCTTCTGCATATCTGACCCTAATAAAAGGTTCTAAGGTAGAGGCCACTAACTTTGAGACACAAAATGAGAAAGGCATTAATAAACTAATGGCTGACCAGATACACGTACAAAATCCCTCTTACATAACTATAATCTGTGAAATAAAAATCATTAATATTTTTTCAGATTTCCCAGCAGGGAAAGCTTGAAATTCATAAGTTGTAAATAATAAATGGACACTAAGTAAGCAGTTCCCATCATTACTAATTAAAGTTAGGTACAATATCATTTATATAACTTAAATTAGTGGTTGATTTTATATATTCCAAGATATTTAAAACAACAAGAAGTTTAATAACTTCTGGGTTACTTTTTTAGTAACCCATTTATAAGTGGGTCTCCCTTGCCCTGTTTTACCCAAATCATAAATTATTTAACTACAAACTGATCTGCTGTGTGAGGTTTCAGGACCCCAACCCTCCAAGTTGGAAACAGCCCATTGTTTACTAAATGACCTGTCAGCAAAATAGCAAAGTGCAAAAGAAATGCAGAATGGAATGCAGTGGGTGAAAAATACTATCTCAGGCAGAAGATGATTATCTTTACTCTTTTTATTCTCCAGCTCAAATAAAAAGCCTTGACTCTTATGTCAAATTTGAAATAAATATAATAAAATGATAGCTGATACCTTCTGGATAAAAAATATTTTTCCATCTTTTAAATTCTAACCAACCAATGTGTGGGGTGCATGAGTAGTTAGTGATTAGAATGCCCGCCTGCCATGTGGGAGACCCGGTTCAATTTACAGACCATGCACCCCCCTCACCCCCCCAAAAAAAATAAATAAATAATTACAACCATTAGGGAAACACCAGTATTTCTAGGTAGTTACATACACACAATAGAAAGTATTATAAAAATCATTAAGGTTAAGAGTCTTAGAGGTGCTGCAAAATTAATAATTCATCACTAGTGGGCCAACTAAGCATAAAGTTACTTGAGTCTGAACCTGGTGCAACATTTCAAACAAAAAAAATGTTTGCAATATAATCTGAGTTTAGTAAAATTTTTTTCTTAATTATTATTACTATTTTCTTTTGCTCTACCACTTTTATTGATAGACGTATTTACAGTGACGTAAACTTACTCCCATATATATGACTGAATCAAAATAAAATGACCATTATTTAAAATACTTACTATGGAAAACGGGGAAGGTGTGTGAAGGAAATAGCAGAAAGCATGTGGTCCCTCTTTATCTACTGGGTAGCACAACAAACACACACCTCTCCCTTTCTCTACTCCAGCCCTACCCCAGCCCCTCACTCTTTCCCTTTCATTAGTGTATCTTGATGAGACCAACTCCTCTTCTGAAATTTTGACTCACCAGGAAAAATACCGAAATTCATGAGGAGATGCTAGCCTAAAAGGGTATCCAGCTGAGCAAGAGCTCATAGATTAGCACATGAGAGGTCATCTGCACACACTTCTAAGTGATTTGGTTTGGTAATGAATGACATATGCTCATTTGATATAACAAATAGATGTGACAAATGGCCAAGTTTGAAGTGAAACCCCAGCACTAGCCCTTTAGCAAGTTCACAAATTTTACAAGTATTTATCCTTCACAACTTTCAGTTTCCTTCTCTGAAAAAAACTATTACAATATGTTTAATAACAGTAAAAATACAGCTAAAAAAATGAAACAAATTTAACATCTTCCATTTAGGTGATGCTTACTATATACCAGGAATATTTAATTCTTAGAACAACACTGTGAGTTAGACATCATGATACCTATTTAATATACAAGGAAGCTGAGGGGCAGAAGCCCTGACTTCAAAGCACTAAGTACTCTTCAGGATAATATCTTTCTTATTTGGGTTTCAGGCAGTTGTGAATTTATGATAAAAATATGAATAGGATCTTTTCCAACTAAATTTCTGACTGTGACACGTTAGCTATTGTATTATGGTATTTACATATGATTTTCAAAGGAAGAGGTGTTGTTCTAACTCTACATTCATGAGAGCATTGCCCAGAATGATTATAAAGTTTTAGAACAAAAAATCAAAAACCTTAAACAGCATGTAATCTTCTGTATTGTATAAGTTCAACAATGAGCAGAAGGCAATTAAGTGAATTGCTAAAGATCACTCAGTGAGGAAATGGCAAATTTGGGAACAGAACTGAATTTCTCAGAGTCCTAATCATATGTGGCTTTATTTCAGCACCCTCAAAGAAGCGTCACTTTGCATATCTGATTTTTCATAGATAATCTTCCTTTAGGAATCAACTGATGGAAGATAATAATATTTAACACCCAACTGAACTTAATAATAAGCCCAATAAAACTAAATAAAATAAGCATAGTTTGGTTATAAAACTAAGCATGGGATGCTTTATTTTGATGCGGCATCCAGGGAAGGTAAGTTAGCTTTTTCAAAGTATTTTAAGTGAGAACAAAGTACCATATCGTCTACTCAGCAGGTCATGCTATGGACAGAACATGAAATAGCCAGGTTTCAAATACTAACCTAGGGGAGACAATGAAAATATAGCCTGGATTTCAGTTACTCTCTATCAGAACAAATAAGGTACCTGTTAAGAACTGCTAAATCATGGAAAAATATTAAACCAAATATGCACCAACATTAAGACTAAAAATATATAAGCAAAAATTTTAAAAAAAAGAAAAGGCTATGGCATGCAAATAGAGATATGAAACCGAGTTGAGAAAAAAGCATAATCCAAAAAACAAAAGTCAGTTTAAAATAAGTGCTCTATTTAATAGAGTAGCTTAATAAGAAATTATATTCTGTAAATCAATGCTTAGAGATGAGCAGTTAAAATAACAAAGGAAGATAGAAAGGGAATTTGAAGTCTATGGAAACCATCTGAAGTCCAAACCAACATGTAACAAACTAAATAAATAAACTGGAAACTGAAAGTAACAAAATACTGTGGCTGAAAGTTAAGCTACTAACATACTATAAAGATGTAATGTAACCAGGATAAATGTAACATAGAAAAAGAGAGGACACTACATACCAGAAAGGAACATATAAACCGTGAAGTCAAACAGTATCCAATACAAAAGAAAGTATTTCTGAAGCAGCAATGAGGACATAAAATGGTCCACAGAAAAGTTTGAAATACATGTTCTTCTAGCAATTAATTGAAAATGCCGACAGAATATCATTTTATGTATTTGCAGAGTAACACTTTATGTTTTTTAAATATAGCATATTGTTTATAAAAAATATAATGAATGCAATCATATCTAAAGAAAAATGTAAGAGAACCACCCTAATTCCCTCCACCTAGAAATCAGTATCAATAGCATTAGATCGATATCTACATAATGACAAAAGAAAAATAGCTAAATTAATGTATATAAAATCTTTAAATAAATAAGATCGTAACTTGCACTAGTTCTTCCATAAAACTGAAGAGGAGTACGTCCCTCTCATTCTATGATGATGTCAGCATTAGCCTGATACAAAACCCTGAAAATAACAGCACAATTAAAAAAAATATCTTACAGACAAATACACTTCATGAACATGGGTACAAAAGTTTTCAAGAAAATTGCTGCAAATTTATTGCAGGAATATATAAAAATGATAGTACATTATGATGAAGTAAGGATTTTCCTGATAATGAAAGGCTGACTTGACATAAAAAATAAAACTATATAATTTACCATCTTAACAAACAGAAGAAAATCTCCGATTCTGTCAAATAAACATAGAGAAAGCATTTTTTAAAATCCAACAACCATTATTGAAAACCTGTAGCCAATTGGGAATAAAAGAGGACTTAACCTGATAAAATTGGCTACCAAAAACCTAGAGGAGACTTCACAGTTTATGGGAAAAGACGTTTATTTCACAACTAAGGTGGGAACAAGACGAGGATGCCCTCCCCACTTCTACTCAGCTTTGTACTGGAGGTTGTACCCAGAATAAGACAAGAAAAAAGGAATAAATAACATCTATGCTAGAAAATAAAAATGAAACTTTATGCGCAGATGACACGATGATCTTATGTAAAGAATTGGCCGCGGGGAGAGGCGGCTGCAGTCAGGGCTCTGCCAGGCCCCCAGGGCTGTGGACCAGCTGACCAGCTGACCTCGGCGCTGGATGGCTCCCCAGTCCCCCCGCAGAGGCCAGCCAGCCGGCTGCCCCGGACAGAGCAGCCCCCCTGCAGAGCAGTCCCCTGCTGAGCAGCCCCCCTGCAGAGCAGTCCCCTGCTGAGCAGCCCCCTGCTGAGCAGCCCCCCTGCAGAGCAGCCCCCCTGCAGAGCAGCCCCCTGCAGAGCAGCCCCCCTGGCAGAGCAGCCCCCTGCTGAGCAGGCCGACCTTGAGTCCTCCTGGCCAGGAACGGCGGGACTGAGGGAGAAGGAAATTAGAGCCCGCCATCTGCTGGCCAGACGCGTAAGTGCAGGTCGGCCGCACCACACCAGGAGGGGAGAGCTTGAGGGAGGACGAGCCTCACTCTCGCCACCTGCTGGGAAGAAAGGGTAGGTGCAGGTGCGCTAACTCCTCATCAACCTAGGTCCTTACTTCTATTTTTATTTTTTATTTCATTTTTTCTTCTTAAATTCATTTTTCTTTTTCCCTTTTAAAACATATTCTTTCTATATATTTTTATTAGTAATATAACTGTCCTTTTTATTGTTTTAAAAATTATAGATATTTTATATTATATATTTATTTTCTATTTTTCATTTCATATATTATTTTTATTATTCCATTTCATTCATTCTTATTATTACCCTTATTTTTTTCTCTTAAGTTTTCTTTTTCTCTGGTGGGTACAAGCCTGTCTGACTTCACTCCCAGTATGTCCTGGGCTCTCTCCTTTTGATTCTAGTGCCTACTACTGTCGAGGGGTATTTGGCTGTGTTTCTTGGTTTTTTGTGGGTTTCATATTTTTATTATTTTATTACTTTACTTTATTATTATTATCTCCTTTTGAGTGTGTGTGTGCATAGGCTAGGGGCTCAGGTTGGGTCTCCTGCGTGGTAGCCATTCTGCACTGGAGCACCCCCAGCCGGCCTTACAACAGACCCCTAAGTTGACCTGTCTCCCCTACATGAGAGCTGGGTCTTGATCTGGCAGAAAATAACCAGCAAACAAAGTGTACAAGGAAACATTCAGCAAAAACTACCAAACTTTAGAAGAATGAAGGAAATCAACTTGCATAATAGTCATATCAAGATAAACAAATGCCCAGAACATAAAAGAAAATCACAAAGCATGTAAAGATCCCTGCAGAAATGGCCCAGCCAACCGAACAAATCAAAATTCTACAGGGACACAGAATGTGGAACAACTACTCAAGGATATTCCAAAAGAAATAAGGGATAGCAGGAAGACACCAGAAGAGCATAAAGAAGAATTCAGGAGGTTAAATAGAAAAATGACAGATCTCACAGAAATGAAAGATACAGTAGACCAAATAAAACAAATACTGGAGACACATGATGGCAGATTTGAAGAAGCAGAAGGAAGAATAAGTGAGCTAGAAGATAGAGCAATAGAACTAGAGTGCACAAAAGAACAAATGGCAAGAAAGATGGAAAAAATGCAACTGGATCTTAGAGAAATGATGGACAATAAAAGGCACAAAAATATAAGAATTATTGGTGTCCCAGAAGAAAATGAGAAGAACAAAGATTTGGGAATGTTAGTCGAAGATATAATTGGAGAAAACTTCCCAACCCTTATAAAAGGCATGAATATACACATCAAAGAAACCCAGTAAACTCCAAATAGAATAAATCTGAACAAGCCCACTCCAATACACATACTAATCAAACTGTCAGGTGTGGAAGAGAAACAGAAAGTCCTGAAAGCAGCACAAGAAAAGCGATCTACTACATACAAGGGAAAACAGTTAAGACTGACTTCAGACTACTCAACAGGCACCATGGAAGTAAGAAGGCAGTGGTATGATATTTTTAAAACCCTGAACGAGAAAGCTCTCAAACAATGATTTTTCATCCAGCCAAGTTATCCTTCAAAATTGAGGGAGAGATTAAAATCTTCAAAGATAAAGAAAGATTGAGAGAACTAGTCAGCAAGAGACCAGCCCTACAAGAAATACTAAAGGGAGCCCTGTCAGTTGATAAAAACAGGAGAGGGAGGTCTGGAGGAGGGCAACAGAATTGAAGAAAGTGAGTAAAGGTAAAGTAAAGGAAAGGAGAAAGAGAAGGGAAATAATATACAGATCTGACTTAAAAACTAAAGGATCAAAAATGATAGAATCAAGAACTGCTCTTACAGTAATTTGAATGTTAATGAACTAAAATCACTAATTAAAAGATACAGGCTGACAGAATGGATAAAAAAACATGATCTATCTACACGTTGTTTATAATAGACACATCTTAGACTCAAGGATATAGTTAGATTGAAAGTAAAAGCATGGAAAAAGATCTTCTATGCAAGGTGTAACTGAAAGAAAGCAGGAGTAGATATACTAATATCAGATAAAATAAATATTAAATGTAATGATGTCATAAGAGACAAAGAAGGTCATTATATATTAATAAAAGGGACAATTCACCAGGAAGAAATAAAATCATAAATGCGTATGCTCCCAATCAAGGAGCCCCAAAGTACATGAGGCACATATTGTAAAAACTGAAGGGAACTATTGACATATCAACAGTAATAGTGGGAGACTTCAATACACCACTGTCTGCTATAGATAGAACAACTGCACAGAGGATCAACAAGAAATAGAGAACCTAGACAATAAGGTAAATGAATTGGATCTAATAGACATATGTAGATCATTATAACCCAAAACACCAGGATACAGACTCTTCTCTAGCACACATGGGAAGTTCTCCACAATAGATCATATACTGGGACATAAGCTGAGTCTTTATAAATTTAATAAGATTGAAATTATACAAAGCCCTTTCTATGATCACAAAGGAATAAGATTGGCAATTAATAATCACCAAAGAACCAGAGCTTTCACAAATATATGGAGATGAAATAACACAGTCTTAAATAAAAATGGGTCAAGGAAGAAATTGCTAGATAAATAGGTAAATATCTGGAGATGATTAATAATGAAAATACAATATATCAAAACTTATGGGACGTGGCAAAGGTAGTGCTGAGAGGGAAATTTATTGCCCTAAATGCCTATATTAAAAAACAAGAATGAGCAAAACTTGAGGATTTAACTGCTCACCTGGGGAATTTAGAGAAAGAATAGCAAACTAATCCCAAAGCAAATAAAAGAAGAGAAATAGTAAAGAATAAAGTAGAAATAAACAAGCTGGAGAACAATAAAACAATAGAAAGAATCAACAAAACTAAAAGTTGTTTCTTTAAGAAAATTAATAAAATTGATGGGCCCCTAGCTAGACTAACAAAGAAGAAATTAGAGAAGACACAAATAAATAATTTCAGAAATGAGAGGGGGGTTGTTACCACAGATCATGAAGAAATTTAAAAAAAAAATCATGAGAGAACATTATGAAAAACTGTATGCCAACAAACTAGATAACTAAGATGAAATGGACAAATTCCTAGAAAGACATTAATTACCTATACTGACTTGAGAAGAGAGATCTCAACAAACGAATTACAAGTACAGAGATCCAATCAGTCATGAAGAAATCTTCCCACAAAATAAAAATGCCCAGGACCTGATGGCTTCACAGGAGAAGTTTATCAAACTTTTCAGAAAGAACTGACACCAATACTGCTCAAACTCTTCCAAAAAAATTGAAGGAAAAGGAACACTACCTAACTCATTCTATGAAGCTAACATCACTCTAATATCAAAATCGGATGAAGATGATACAAGCAAAGAAAACTACAGACCAATCTCCCTAATGAACAGAGATGTGAACATTCTTAACAAAATACTAGCAAAAGATATCCAACTCCACATTAAAAGAATTATACATCATGATCAAGTGGGATTCACACCAGGGATGCAAGGGTGGTTCAACATAAGAAAATTAATCAATATAATACAGCACATTAACAAATCAAAAAGGAAAAAAATCACAATTATATCAATTGATGCTGAAAAAGCATTTGACAAAATCCAGCATCCTTTCCTGATAAAAACACTTCAAATTTAGGCACTGAAGGAAACTTTCTCAGTGTCATAAAAGGCATATATGAAAAACCCATAACCAGCATCCCACTTAATGGTGAGAAATTGAAAGCATTCCTCTTGAGATAAGGGACAAGACAAGGATGCCCACTGTCACCATATGACTCAAAATTGTATTAGAAATACTAGCTGGAGCAATTAGACAGGAAAAAGAAATAAAAGGCAGCCAAATAGGAAAGGAAGAAGCAAAACTTTCATTATTTGCAGATGACATGCTCCTACACTTAGAAAACCCTGAGAAATCTACAGTAAAACTACTTGAGCTAAAAACAAATTCAACAAAGTGACAGGATACAAGATTAATGTACAAAATCAGTAATGTTTCTATACACAAGCAATGACAATTCGGAGGTGACAACTAAGGAAAAAAATTCCATTCAGAATAGCGACCAGAAGAATCAAATATCTAGGATTAAACCTAACCCAGGATGTCAAGGACTTATTCACAGAAAATTCCAAAAAAATTGCTAAAAGAAATAAAAGGCACCTAAATAGATGGAAAGATATTTCATACTCATGGATAGGAAGGTTGAATATTGTCAAAATGTCAATCCTACCCAAATTGATCTACAGATTCAATGCAATACCAACAAAAGAACTAACAACCTACTTTGAAGACTTGGAAAAATTGATTATCAAATTCATATGGAAGGGAAAGAGACCTCGAATAGCTAAAGATATCCTTAAAAAGAAGAGTGGACTGGGAAGTCTATCACTTCCTGACGTTAAAGCTTACTCTAAAGCCACAGTGGTCAAAACAGCATATCACTGGCACAAAGACAGAAGGACTGATCAGTGGAATAGAATCAATAGTGCAGAAATTGAACACCAAATTTATGGATATTTGATCTTCAATAAGGCCCCCAAATCCACTGAATTCGGACAGAATAGTCTTTTCAATAAATGAACACGGGAGAACTAGATTTCAATAGCCAAAAGAATGAACGAGAACCCCCACCTTATACTCTATACAAAGATACCTTATACTCTATACAAAGATTAATTCAAAATGGATCAAAGACTTCAATGTAAGTGCCAGATAAAACTTCTTGAAAAAAATGTAGGGAAACATCTTCAAGATCTAGTAATAGGAGGTAGCTTCTTAAACTTTACACCTGAAGCCCAGCTGAGAAAGTAAAAAATAGACAAATGGGAACTCCTTAAGATTAAGAGCGTCTGTGCCGCAAAGGACTTTGTTAAAAAGATGAAGAGACATCCAACTCAATGAGAGAAAGCATTTGGAAACCACATATTGGATAAAGGCTTATATCCTCTCTACATAAAGAAATTACACAGCTCACCAACAAAAGAATAAGCAAACCAATTATAAAATGGGCAGAGGAAATGAATAGGCACTTTTCTGAAGAGCAAATACAGTGGCTCAAAAGCACACGAGGAGCTGCTCATCTCCATTGGCTATAATAAAAATGCAAATTAAGACAACAATGAGATATCACCTCGCCTGTAAGAATGGCTGCTTATTAAACAAACAGGAAACTATAAATGTTGGGGAGGATATGGAGAAACTGGAACACTTACTCACTGTTGGTGGGAATGTAAAATAGTTCAGCAGCTGTGGAAATCAGTTTGACGATTCCTCAGAAAACTAAATATTGAGTTTCTCTATGAGCCGGTAATACTAATTCTTGGTGGCAGTGACACAAACAGACATTGGCACACTGATGTTCATAGAAGCTCTATTCACAATTGTCAAAAGATAGAAACAATCCAGGTGCCCATTAACAGATGAGTGGATAAACAAAATGTGGTGTATATATACGATGGGATATTATGCAGCATTTAGATAAAATGATGTCCTGAAACATATGACAACATGGATGGACCTCGAGGACATAATGCTGAGTGAAATAAGTCAAACACAAAAGGATGGACACTGTATGATTCCACTAGTATGACTCTGATAAAGCCGCCAGTGTTTTGGAGCAGCTAGAAGGAAAAATCTGTGTTGAGCACATGGTAGCCCATGACAAACTCTGGGACCTGTTCTGTAGCTGTTTGTTGAAGTGTGCTTTGAAAATTATTGCTTTTTTCTTTTCTTTTCTTTGAATATATATATTTTACAAATAAGCAGTAAAAAAAAAGGCAGTTATAGTAATCTTCAATAAAATAAATACCTGAAATAAAAAAATGTGAAAACATTAAGTAACATAGCTCACTACAATAGCAAAGTTGATATTTGTAATTACTTTTTACTTGATATTTTGAGAACACACATTTTTGCTAGTTAATCAAATG
This sequence comes from Tamandua tetradactyla, assembly GCF_023851605.1. Classification (NCBI taxonomy): domain Eukaryota; kingdom Metazoa; phylum Chordata; class Mammalia; order Pilosa; family Myrmecophagidae; genus Tamandua; species Tamandua tetradactyla. The sequence continues at coordinate 5,774,330 of NC_135340.1, read as the reverse complement.
GTATTTAAGATACTGTTTAACATTTAGAATTCAAATAACTATGATATCTATATTTATAGATTTTTTTTCCTTTCTTACTTTAATTTTAAATTGGTTTATGAAACTTTCTGCACAAACACAGGCTTTACAATGATTATGTGGATACTTTATTTAAACACGCCTATGCTTAAGCTAACTAAGATATCCATTGTTAGTGGTTCTAAGTATATGGCTTGTTTTTTTAAAGAAAAAATATGCAAAAAATAAAAATAATTATCTTTTTTTAAAAAAAGGTAAGTAATCAAAGATCTTTTGAAAAGAAAAACCTGAACCAGATGAATTTTCGGATGCACTTACCAAACCTTCCAAGAAGATACAATACCAATCCTGCTCAACTCCTTCCAAAAAAATTGAAGACAAGGGAACACTTTCTAACTCCCTGTATAACCAACAAACAATCTCATACCAAAGTCAGTTAAATATACTGCAATACATTACAGACAAGTATCTTACATAACTGCAAAAATCCTCAACAAAAGACTAATAAATAGAATGTAGCAGCACACTAAAAGAATTATACTCATGATCAAGTGGCGTTTATTCCAGGTATGTAAGCGTGGGTCAACATGAGAAAAGCAATTAATGTAATACACTAGAAATTCTGGCCCTACTCTGCCATTAATAAAACATGTGATTTAGTTAAGTTGATTAGCATTTTAAGTTACAATTTCATTATCTACAAAATACTTGGCCTTCAAGTAAGGATAAAATAATATGCTTGGAGGTGTTTTTAAAAATTTAAACACTCCATAAATGTAATTGAAGATCATTCTAACAGATCTCACTGTTCCTTCAATAAATATAGTCACTTTGCAGTGATATTTATGTTATTTTAAAACATCCAAGATCCTTATTAAGAATTCATTGAAATGTTTATTTCTCCCAGAGCACATCTTGGCTGTTTAAACATTAAATCTTATTGAGCAAATTAAGCTATTCTCCGTTTCTATTTTTAAACTAACATTGAACTACAAAAAAAGTTTCATTATCCAACTCATAAATAAAACTTAATGGTTTTTTTCCTAGTGAATATCAGCAGGTTAACTTTGTTTAATCTTGCTGTACAACTTAATTAGTAACAATGTTGTAGGATAGACAATATATTATACACTTCAAATAATCATACACATTAGTTACATTACACATGGCACTGCAACCATTGTTTTTTACTTATATATAAAAATATTTTCCTCTCTGGAATAAGAGGAAAATAATAGAAAAATTGAAAAATAATAGACAATGGAAATGTTCAAATTCAATGATTGGATGCCATAATATGTGGCTGTTTCTATAAACTATGGCTTATTTTAAGATCACTATTATGAGAACAAGCATAAATATGCTTGATTTCAACTTGTCCTCTCTTCGTGTATGCATTAAATTGTATGAATGTTTTCTATCTCATCTGGTAATTGTCAATCCTGGATGCATTAATGTTCCTCTCTGGCCCTCTGCTTCCCAGTATTTAAAAATGTAATCACTACCACTTTCTCCTAACAATCAAAAACAAAGTACAAATGAGAAAATATTTTAAGTTCTATTAGCAACTTTAAGTTAAGGAAAAACAGCATATCTATATGGCTAGGACTTGAGAATTATTTTGGTAGGATCAGTATGATAGGACAAATAAGAACTGACATTTTTACAACATTTAAATGGCAATTCCATCTTTTCCTGGTGAGATGGCATTTAATTTTTAATTTCCCCTGTAGGCCGTATTGAATCAGATTAGGTGTAGATAAGATACCTGAACACTGTGATCTGTACCAGTCTCTCAGGGAAAGAGAACAAACAGCAGAAGTAGGAGAAGACACTTGAAAGAGCTGACCTGATCTCTGTACAGCAACTTAGACATATCTTCTCGCCTTTCCTGTGTTCAATTGAACCTCCCCTTGTCCTCCGTAAACACATGCTATTTCCAGCCCTCTGGGTCTTTGCTCCTGCTGGTTCCTCAGCTCATCACACATTTCCCAATCAACCAAGCCCTGGCCGTTCTTTAAAACTCAGCTTAGACATGACCCAAAGGAAGGTGTCTTGCTCCTCCTGCCACTAGAGTAGACCGATGCTCCCTCAGTCATGTTTTGCAGCACTGAGTCCCTGGACGTCTTTCCCCTTGTGACGAGCACAGAACTGATCTCTTTCCATTTCTGCCGACCCAGCTGAACTGTGAGTTTCTTATGGATGGGATCAGATCTCAATAACCCTGTGATCCTCAATTCTCAGCCCAATTGCTGGCATTTTGCAAATGCTCAAGATATGCTTTAAAAATTGATCGGAACAAATTTATAGAGAATCAGGTAGGATTTTGGGAATTTCTTAGGAGTAAATTTTATATTAGATAAAAGAAATAACTTGTTTCTAGCACATTAAAACTAAATTTATCTACTCTAAATGAGATGGAATATTGAGGCACCTACCTGGTTAAAATAAGGGTGGAATATACCTTTCTGACATATTTCAAGAAATAAAAGTTTTTTTTCTTTGAACTTGCATATGGTGGAAAAAATGCCCTCAATTCACAAATACATCTTTAAAACCTAGTTTTGCTTCCTATTGTACTTTGAATATTAGGTGAGGATGAATAGGGGTGTATCCCCTGTGGACTGAATACAGGTAAAATTAAATTTTTTAAGCCATTGAATATGAAGAATTACTCAGAAATGTCTTAACTTGCTTATTCAATCCTCAGAATGTCTAATTGCCTTATATTTAGCAACTAAATATCTGCATTAAGCTTGGTGTTTTTAAATGAATGTGTTCTCAGTATAATTACATGACTATAATTCATGGACACAGCTTATGAATTACTTCAGTCAGATTTATTTTCTATTAATATCCATTTACACCAAGAGGATTGATTTTTATTTTATTAATTTATAATTTACATTCTACTTATTTCCAAAGAGTATAAGAGGTTGGTGACTGGAAGTTTTCTTAGGAGGATAAAGGTAGTAGAATATTTTACCATTATAAGGAGAAAGGAAATGTGGAGGTAGGCAAAGATAATCAAAAAGAAGTTCAGAAAATACTAAAAAACATTTACATTACTATGGAATGGTTGCTCAGGGGTAAAAAATCAACACTAACTTCCCATATAATATGACATTAGAGCCATCACCTTTAAATAATATTGGCATTGGTACATGGTTTATGAACCTTACGTACTTCTGTGGTCTGCTTTATAGTAAGGCAGGCACCCTTCATCACATTATTTATTTCTATGATAACATGGATTCTGAAATGTAAATATCTCTTATAAATGAGTCAATAAGGTCAATTGCATGGTTCTATTCAGTTTTCAAACTACAAATTATTTCTGGTCCACAGAATACTCCATCAAAATACGTTTCAAAGCAATATTTGGGGAGCTAGATCTGAAATTTTCCTTCTTACCCCTAACTATATATGTGCAGTCTATTTGTTCTACTCTCTAGTACATTATCTACACCTTTTTTTTTTTGCTTGGGCAGGCACCAGAATCGAACCCAGGTCTCCATCAGGGCAGGCGAGAACTCTGCCTGCTGTGCCATACTTTAGCACATTTAAAAAAATTTTTTGACTGTTACATTAACAACTGAGTTTGAAAATGGATAATATTTAAAGCATTGCCTCTGATATATGCAGGTTCGTTTTAACATTTTTTGTTACAATATCCCAATAATGTATAACAATTACATTATTTTTACTGTATTAAGATCTTCAAAGAAGAGTGAAGAATATCACATTAGCAATATTCATACAATTCCAATTTCCATTAATGGAAACGAGAAAATGTCAATCCAAACAAGGATGATGATGACATTTGTTAAAATATAGTTTTTCTTGTTTTTTATTTGTTATTTTTCTTTTGCATGGGCAGGCACCGGGACTCAAACCCGGGTCTCAGCATGGCAGGTGAGAACTCTGCCACTGAGCCACCATTGCACCCCCCAGTAATATAAAATTCAGGGAAATTTTATATTATAAAATTTATATTATAAAATTTAGGGAAAATTTCTTCCAATGTCACAAGGCAAAGTCAGCTTAAGTCCCACAGTTACCACTTGAAGAACTTTTGCTTTTGCCTACTAGAACCCTTAAGGCTCCAAGGAAATGTTTATTTGCCAGAAGAAAGGAATTTGAAAGGTGGATCACAGTAATCTGACGTGGAATAGTATGAGGTGAGGCAAAAGGAAAGTTAACGATAACAACACCGGAGTAAAATACGAGAGTAAAATGATTACTAAGCAAGCCCAGCCTAGTGGATCAAGACAGCAGTCAGATACAGCTGAAGTGCTGAAAAACCTTCACCCTGCTAGCTTTCTTTTAAAATTCTAACTCTGCTCCCTGGGAACCTGATAAGGTAGGAATGTCAAGGACGATCCCAGGCAATATTTCTGCATTAAATTGCTTCTGAATCATGAGAAATGTTAATATCTGCTAGGAAGACATGCCTTTGAACTTAGTGCAGTCTCGAGGCTCTGCCTGTGGATTTGCTGCAGGAGACACTGGCTTCTACGGGACAAAGCCTTCCCTCTGCGATCGTACCCCATGCCGTGCAGAACTTGGTTCCTTATATACAACCCACTGCGCAGTGGCTCTTATCCGGGGGCAGTTTTGTCCCTCCAGCTGCAATTGGCAATGTCCGAAGATTTTGAGTTTCTGCAACACTGTGGTGGATGAGAGCTTGTCCTGGCATGTCGTAGTGAATGACCATGGATAACTACAAACATTCTATATTCCACACGCAAAAAAAGAATTTTTGGGCGGGGCAGAACAACTTTTTGCTGATAGGGGTTGCCCTATGCATTTGGGCATTTAGCAGCGTCCCTAGCCTCTACTTATTAGACCAGTGTCATCCGTCCTTCCTCAGTCATGACGACCAAAATGTCTCCAGACAGCCTCACACTTCCCTCAGGAAGGGGACAGGGCATGCCAGCAAGCTGCGCCTCCCGTCCGGTAGCACCACAAGGGAACTGGACATCAGACCTGACCATGTAGAGTCTGCTTTCCCATGAGTTTGAAGGCAGTTGAACCTGAGAAGACTCTACGGTGGACATTTCAATAGGGGAGTTTACTAGTAGTTAAAAGTTATTAATCTAATCTAGTCTAATCTAACCCCAAATAATATAACAGATACACAAAACTCTGTGGGCAGCATTGAACACTAAAATATTATATTGAATCAAACAAATGACAATCAATAAAGAATAAAATTTCTGACAAAAACATACAGGCTAAAATTCTATATGAACAATGTTTGCAGGTGGATTAGACACACTGATAAATGTTAATCTCCTGACAGAGGGTAGGAAATGATGTGTTTCTCTTAAAACAGTCTTTGAGTTCTCACTTTCTGATTGACATTATTATGCATTGACTAAAGTGTCTTTTTGACATTCAATTTTTTGCAATGTTACCTAACTTTTGAAGTATTTGTACATTTTTTCCTAATCAGTAACCCATATGCTTTCTTACTTTTTATTTCCCTCTGCACTAAGCATATCATTGATGATACATTTTAAATAAACTGACAAAGTCACAAATGTGCTCATGTTATATATTATTATTCACCTCCATGTGTGATTTATTTTTATAATTTGTATTATTGCATTTTTGTTTTATGGAAGAAGAGCATAGTGTTAATTATTTTAGGTATGCGACCTTTTAAATTCAAAATATATTTAATTTAACCCCACCTATAAAGGTTTTCAAGGAAAAATATCCTCTAGTGATTATGGAACTGCTGTAATCATCCCCTTAATTTCATTTCTGCACAGCTAGGATGGGCATAAGGGCAGAACTGATAGCGTCAGTAAACACGATCGTTGGCTGGGTTAAGTTGTCAATAGCTTTAATCATTCTGTTGAAACTGTCTGGCCCCTATTCCACTTCTTTGCATAGATGATGGAAACACTTTTATGAGAAAAGCTTTTGCTAAACATTAAACTGAAGGTGCATCTACATTAAGAAAGCAGTAATGATGGAACCTGGGAAAACTATGCACTTAAGTTATTAACATGACCCATCTATTTGACGAACTCTCATTCCTAGTAGCGCGTGCTCACTCGCTCAGTCAAGTCTCTGTGTCTTTCTGTGCACTTGGAAGTCCTGTTGAGAGTGAAAGAACTGCCCTTCTGCTTTCTTTGGCAATTTCCTTAGGTGAATGTCTACTGCGCTATATTCTCTGGAAGAACAAGGAAACGGAGAGCAAGGAAAATACCCAGAATGGCAGGAGTATACTGTTCAGCTAAAGTAACTTTATTATGGAGGGTTTCTAAAAAATAAGATTTCCAGTTGGGAAACTCAGGTTTCAAAGACTGAGGGGCATTGTGAAAGTAACATTTAAAAAAATCTGTTTTTGACAGTCTCATTAAGTAGGATATACGAATATTGACTTGAAATAATGATTCTAGAGTTTATTTTGTACAAATTTAAATTGGACATTGTCTTATAAATACATTTTTCTTTTTTCACTTTGTAGAAAGAAAAGGTGTTAGCAAACATGAGGCAGGGGAGGCTGAATGGGAGAAAAATATCATACATATTAATGTTTTAAATAATAATCGTGCCTCAGGGTTCATTTGATTAATGTTTCTAATAACTACTGAAAACAACAAAAGAACTAAGATGGTTCTTTAGTTTTAAAAAGGGAGCCTGTATAGCACCAAGTTCTGTTTAATAATCATTAATGTTGAAATATGAAAACTGAATACTTAGATATTAAAGTATTTTCTTAGTTCTCCAACCAACATTTTAGCCAAGTATATTGCCAAGTTTCCCAGTGAGTAGATAAAATTAAGACTCTCTTACCAAGCATAGATTTAGTTTTAATCTTTTACCTAAAACAACAGGCTTGAAAATGGGTCAAGAATCAAGAAGCATGTATGGCCAATACGTCATGTGTTGTGTTGCTAGTAAAGGAAGAGCTACTTAGACAGTAAGATTAGAGTAGGAATGGATCAATCTTTAGAAAAAAATGAAACAATTTAAGAAGTGGAAATGATTTTCAGGTAAGAAAACAGATTTTTTTTTAGCTTCAAAATATACCAAAGCTCATATATTAAAACCATAATCATAACGACAATATTTCCGGCTTCTATTGTGTGCTGCACAGTAAGCAATGTTCTAACACCTTACAAAATTATTTTAATATTTAAATAACTGAAAAATGGGAAACATTCACCTTTTTTTGGAAGCAGGAAATTAAAGCTCAGGGAAATTAAGATACTGGACAAAGGTTTTATATATAGTAATAAGTGGTTAAGCCAGAATGCTATGGGCCTAAGAAACTTCCCCAAATAAATATTATCTTCAAAGTTATCATCCTTAGAGGTTGTAGGTTTATACTCTGGTACTGTTATCACCTAAAATATTTGTAAAATATCCTTGAACTTCCCATTAATGTTTCTGATGTGATCTTCGAATAATCTCAAAAGCCAGTCAATGGTAATTAGAACCAAATCACTTTGGTGGAAAGAAAAGATAGTCTGATTAGATTATAATAGTTTGGTATGAAACTAGATAATCTTAATTATTTATTTATGCTGTTCAAACTCTATAGGCAATGCAAGAGAGTACTGAGGAAGGCAAACATGAAATAATAACTAATGATCTTGAAAGGAGTATATCATCTAATGTGTTGAAAACAAAGTTTTACACCATAGTTCTAAGTTGCTTTGTGTAGACTAAATGCCAGGGTCCAGAGGGCTATAAAAGATAGCCCTTCCCAGTTACCAATGGGCTTTCTAAAGGAAGTGAGACTTAGCTAGTATAGTCAGAGGGGCAAGACAGAATTAAACTTGATTTAATTTTCTAGGTTGCTATGACAAATACCACGCAATGAGTTGGCCTTAAACAATGGGAATTTATTGGCTAAAGGTTTTGAGGCTGAGAATAGTCCAAACATGAGGTATCAGCAAAGCAATGCTTTCTCCCCAAGGTCTATAAAATGCTGGTGCTAGCTGGCAATCCTAGGATCCCTTGGCTTGTATCAATGTCCTCTCCTTTCTCTTCAGGGTTCTATTGGCTTCCGGTTTCTGGCTCTACCCCCCACCCCCCATTTTCTCTGACTCTGGCTTCCTTCAGAGTCTTGAGTTTATAAGGTTTCCAGTAATCCAGATTAAGGTCCAACTCTGCTTCATTTGGACCATATATTATCTCAAAAATCATCTTCCAGAGGTTCTGTCTACGATGGGCTAACAGCCACAGGGACGTGGATTAAGGCTAAGGACATATCTAAACTGGTGTCCATATTCCAATCAACCATACCATGTATATGCAGCTGAAAAGAAATGGGCTCCATTGATTTGCAGAATGGAAATACACCTGGGTAAGCAGGGGTTTGTAGGCCACAGAGTTTAGATCTAGTGAATGTTGAGTTTGATAGAAACATAAAGCCATTTTTATTGTTTTGATAATCAATTAAAATGCTTGTTCATTCATTTATTATTCCCTTTAGATAGCCTTTAACATCTTTCTGTATAAATATGGCAAACTGTTCCCTTGCTCCTTCTTTTATCAATAGTTACCTTATCTCTGATATTAGCAATAGCACAAACCCAAATCTCACTGATATTTTCAAGGCAATTTTGCTTTTTAAATGCTAAAAATTTAGTTATATTTACTCAATGTATTATTTTGAGCACTGGTACTTAAAGTTTTTGTTTGTTGTTTTTTTTTTTTAAGCACTCCCTGAAAAAATAAACCAAGTTGTTACTAGGTTGGAAATATCTACCACATCAGGAAATAGAAAAAAATAGAGAAGATAAAAATTGGGAGGATTGAACTATAACTGCATGGAGGGGTGGGAGAGAGCATGAAACAATTCTAGTATGAAATGAAACTGATTCCAAGGAAGCTCATGAATTTGCCTATGTGCCGATCAGAAATGACACCATGATTAGTTATTCTCTATATTTCCATACTACAGAAAATTACTCGGTCATCTATCAAACAGGACTGAGCATATCTGTCACAGCACATTCCAATCTGTCTTTAATTTACATTTACTCTGTAAGACCCATAAAGTTCTGATTTAGTTGAGTATTCATTTTGATTGTAAGTAATTGACATAGACCCTTCACTACACTTTTGGAAAAAAGGAATAAACGATAAAGCTCTGATAGTCTTCACCCCATTTGATCTTATTTTGGAAACTGAATGTGTAAGAAGAATAGGTTCCATAACAGCCCTGATTTATTCACGGTATTTGTTCATTCGAAAAATGGATATCATAAGGAATGTATGAAATCGCCTTTGTAAATATCTGAAATGCAGTTAGAAAAGGCAATTTAACACCATTCTTCAGTCTAGATTTTAGCGTATTGTTTTTTATTCCTCATAACAGGAATACCTTATCTTTAGCTGTATTTGAAACAAATGTGATATATGTCATGGATCCATAACAAAAGAAGTTGCATTCAATGCAATGTGTCATCCCTAATTGATTTTCAAGGAAATGTACTTAAAAATCTACTCACTTTTCTAAAAGATTGTATCAGTGCTTTGAGATGAAACCATTAAAAAAAAATAGCTTACACTGAAGATAAAGTTTCAAACTTTATAAAATTAAAATTGTTACATTTTGTTTTTATTTTATAGTAATATGAAAAAAAATCATTTCTTTTAGGAGTCCAATCAGCTATTTATGGTTTCCTCATTTATTATACAATTAAAATATATATACATATATATTCAATGGCTTTGTTATTTAGCCATAAATAAATGCTAGATAATCCTTGATCTTTGTTGAGGGTGTAGAGTTTTGTCAAATGCCTTTTGTGTATCTATAGAGAAAATTGTGGGGTTTTCCTTCCTTCCTTCTATTTGTGTGGTGTATTACATTGATTGATTTTTGTATATTGAACCACCCTGGCATTTCTGGGACGAATCCCATGGTCTTCATGTATATATACTCTTTTTGGATTTGGTTTGCTAGTACTTTGTTAAAGATTTTTACATCTATAATCATAAGGGTA